>NW_027411755.1:193964731-194564731 GCF_047663935.1 Musca autumnalis
TTTCCGCTGAACTTTTCCAAATAAAGTTATTTTATTTGACACCCTCGATATAGTTTTGAAAGATTTGTTTTTTCGTAATGGGGTTTGTTATACATGGATCATGTCCCCATACAGTTAAACCATTTAATTTTTGGAAACGATGATGTTTTTATAAAAAGTTTCAATTACAAAATTACAACAAAAAAGTTCTTCAATAACACTGTACAACACAAAAAATAATTACAAGATGATTCGGCCAGATTATGAAAGAAGACTGAAAAAAAGTAGACACGTGTATCGGCGTTTTGAAAGTTTACGTCGTGAAGTAACCTAAATAGACGTGGCAAGTTCCTCCCATTTCTACAGGTTTTGAAATATTCGTCATCAGATTCCTTGGAATCCTTGCATTTTTGGTATAAAGTGTCCTTGGCAATATTACTGACAACAATGCGGGGTATCTTTTTATGGAAAAAAATTATCCCTCATGCGAGTCACTAAACGTATCTTTTTGGTCTCTTTTTTCAAAAACGTTTAAAAACTCCTTTAAAATGTGACCGTATCAGATCAAAATATTTTACAAAATTATTTGTCGTACAATTTTACTAGAGGTTCTCGAATACAGAAAACTCTAAATCGTACCTATACGCCAGGAATCTGCCAAAAGTAAAATCACGTTTTAGGGTTAATGTTGTACTTTATCTGAGTTTATTATGTTTTGTCCCACAAAACTTCATTCTAGATAAAAGGCGTCAAAGACAAAAATGTTCTCCATCAAATTTCAATATAAGTCGCCGAATAAATGAAATATGTATTTACAATATATATCAAGAAAATATATACATCAAATTTGCCAACAAAACACCCAAATATTTTTTGAATAAATATGTTTTGTTCTTTTTTCGAGTTGATGTATGAAAGTAAAATGAAATTTAGTTTTAGACGAAAGGTGTTAAAAGAAGAAATATTCTATACAAAATTTCACTGTAAGTCCCAGAACAAACTAGATATCTAAGTAAAATACTTCGTTAAGAATATTACGTTACAAAATTAGATATTATATGTAGAAATTATATGTTAAACTTTTAGACTCTTAATTAAAATTTATTCCATACTCAGTCAAAATCTCCTAAAATACTTCACTTTTTGGGGATTGTGTCAAAAGAAGAAATGTTCCAAGTCAAATTGCATTATGAGTCTCTGAACAAAAGAAATTTGTAGCTATAATATTTAACACCTCCAGAAGCGTTCGCATTTTATATGTGATTTAGGTCCATATTCTACCGTTTTGTGTAGAATATTTCTTCTTTTAACACCTTTCGTCTAAAACCAAATTTCATGTTATTTTCATGCATCAACTCGAAAAAATAACAAAACAAATTTATTCAAAAAATATTTGGGTGTTTTGTTGGCAAACCCGATGTATATATTTTCTTGATATATATTGTATATACATATTTCATTTATTCGGCGACTTATATTGAAATTTGATGGAGAACATTTGTGTCTTTGACGCCTTTTATCTAGAATGAAGTTTTGTGGGACAAAACATAATAAACTCAGATAAAGTACAACATTAACCCTAAAACGTGATTTTGCTCTTGGCAGATTCCTGGCGTTTAGGTACGATTTAGAGTTTGGGTGTATTCGGGGACCTTTAGTAAAATTGTACGAAAAATAATTTTGTAGAATATTTTGATCTGATACGGTCACATTTTAAAGGAGTTTTTAAACGTTTTTGAAAAAAGAGACCAAAAAGACCCGTTTAGTGACTTGCATGGGGGTTAATTTTTTCTATAAAAAGATACCCCTCATTGTTGTCAATAATATTGCCAAAGATACTTTATACCTAAAATGCAAGGATTCCAAGGAATCTGATGTCGAATATTTCAAAACCTGTAGAAATGGGCGGAACTTGTCACGCCTATTTAGGTTACTTCCCGACGTAAACTGTCAAAACGCCGATACACGTGTCTTCTTTTTTCGGTCTTCTTTCATAATCTGTGCGGGGTTTCTTGTAATTTTAAGAAAAGTTCAATTTTGTTGTACATTGTAATGTCAGGTTAGGCCGTACTTACCCTCCACCACGAACGAGTTGTATTAAAGTAAAATAGAAAAAAATAGTTTCCTTTCGTTTATGAAGAAGACTAAATACCAAATTTCAGCAAGTTCGCTTAAACAATGTGGCTAATGTTCAAAATACCGAAATTCTGGAGGTACCGTTCCATGGAGGCTATATTAAAACGTCGATCTATACCTACAAATTTCTGGGGGAAAGATTTTGGACTCAAATAAGACTAAATACCATATTTCCAATATTTCGGTAAAATCTTCAAAATACCTAAAATCAAGAGGTACGCTTCTATGGAGGATATAGGAACCCTCGGACCTATACTGATAATTCTCTTCTGGAATATTTTATAACCCCATAGAAGACTAAATAACAAATTTCAGTCTTTCGGTGGAATAATGAGGCAAAATTCTTCAAAATACTGAAATTCGAGAGGTACCGTTCCATGGGGGCTATATCAAAACGTCGTTCTATACCTACAAATTTCTGGCCGAAAGTTTTTACACTCAAAGAAGAGTAAATATCAAATTTCCGATATTTTTGTAAAACATTTAAAATACCGAAAATCAAGAGGTACGCTTCTATTTGAGGATATAGGAACCCACGGACCTATACCGGTAATTCTCTTCTGGAATATTTTATAACCGCATGTTAGACTAAATAACAAATTTCAGTCTTTCGGTGGAATATTGACGTCACAACCTTCAGAATTACGAAAATCGGAAGGTACTGTTCTATTGGGGCTATATCCAAACGTAGACCTATAACGACGATTTTCAGTCAGAAAGGCTTTTACCTCCAACAAAGACTAAATACCAAATTTCAGCCATTTCGGTGGAATATAGAGGCCACAACCTTCAAAATATCGGTGACAAGGAGGTACCGTTCTATGGAGGCTATACTAAGGCGTGGACCTGTGCCGACAAGTTTCTGGGGGAAAGTTATATAGCCCCAACGGAGACTAAATACCAAATTTCAGCCATTTTGGTGGGATGCTGTGCCCACAAACTTCAAAATACCGAAAATCGGGTGGTATCGTCCTTTGGGGGCTATATAAAGGCGTGGACCTATACCGCCAAATTTCATATGGAACTTTTATTACCCCAAGTGAAGACCAATTCCAATTTTCAGCCATTTCGGTGTTGATAATGAAGCCACAACCTTCAAAATACCGAAAATCGGGAGGTACAGTTCTATGGGGCCTATATGAAGGCGTGGACCTATACCGACAAATTTCTGGGAGAAATTTTTATACGACCAACGAAGACTAAACACCAAATTTCAGCCATTTCGGTGTGATAGTAAGACTAAAACCTTCAAAATGCCAAAAATCGGGTGGTACCGTTCTATGGGGGCTATATGCAGGAGTTGACATGCACCGGCAAGTTTCTGGGCGAAAGTTTAAAATCCCCAACGAATACTAAATACCAAATTTAACCCATTTCGGTGGTTTATTGTGGCCACAACCTCTAAAATACCAAAAATCGGGAGGTACCGTTCTCTGGGTGCTATATGAAGGCGTGGACCTATGCCGGCAACTTTCTGGGAGAAAGTTTTATACCCCTAACGAAGTCTAATACCTCAAATGAAGATTAAACATCAAATTTCAACCATTTCGGCGGATTATTGTGGCCACAACCTTCAAAGTACCGTTCTATGGGGGCTATACTAAGGCGTGGACCTATACCGACAAATTTCATATGGAACGTTTAATACCCTAAATGAAGACCAAATTCCAAATTTCAGCCATTTCAAAATGAAGAATAAATAAAAAAATTCAGCCATTTTGGTGGAATATTGAGGCCACACCCTCTAAAATACCGAAAATCGGGAGGTACCGTTCCATTAGTGCTATATAAAGGCGTGGACCTATACCGACAAATTTCTGGGAGAAAGTTTTAATCCCCAACGAAGACTAAATGCCAAATTTCAACCATTTCGGTGGATTATTGTGGTCACAGCCTTTAAAATACCTAACATCGGGGGGTACCGTTCTATAGGGGCTATACTAAGCCGTGGAACTGTACCGATAAGTTTCTGGGGGAAAGTTTAATACCTCCAACGAAGACCAAATATCAACCATTTCGGTGGTTATTTGTGGCCACAACTTTCAAAATACCGAACATCATTCAGAATAGGAGAGCTCCCTAGGCGGTCTTCTATAGAATAGTACACCTCCGTAGGGGGGTCTTCTATAGAATAGGAGGCCTCCGTAGGGGGTCTTTTATCGTATAGGAGGCCTCCGTAGGGGGTCTTTTATAGAATAGGAGGCCTCCGTAGGGGGTCTTCTGTACAATAGGAGGCCTCTGTAGGGGGTTTTCTGTACAATAGGAGGCCACCGTTGGGGGTCTTCTATACAATAGAAGACCTCCGTTGGGGGTCTTCTATAGAATAGAAGACCTCCGCAGGGGGTCTTCTATATAAGAGGAGACCTCCGGACAGGGTCTTATAAAGAACAGGAGACCACCGTAGGGGGCTTCTATAAAATAGAAGACCTCCGTAGGGGAGCCTTCTATAGAATAGAAGACATCCGTAGGGGGGCCTTCTATAGATTAGAAGACCTCCATAGGGGGGCCTTCTACAGAATAGAAGACCTCCGTTGGGGCGTCTTCTATAGAATAGAAGACCTCCGTTGGGGCGTCTTCTATAGAATAGAAGACCTCCGTTGGGGCGTCTTCTATAGAATAGAAGACCTCCGTAGGGGCGTCTTCTATAGAATAGAAGACCTCCGTAGGGGCGTCTTCTATAGAATAGAAGACCTCCGTAGGGGGGCTTCTACAGAATAGAAACCTCCGTTGGGGGGTCTTTTATAGAATAGAAGACCTCCGTTGGGGCGTCTTCTATAGAATAGAAGACCTCCGTAGGGGCGTCTTCTATATAATAGAAGACCTCCGTAGGGGGGCTTCTACAGAATAGAAACCTCCGTTGGGGGGTCTTCTATAGAATAGAAGACCTCCGTTGGGGGGTCTTCTATAGAATAGAAGACCTCCGTTCGGGGGTCTTCTATAGAATGGAAGACCTCCGTTCGGGGGTCTTCTATAGAATAGAAGACCTCCGTTCGGGGGTCTTCTATAGAATAGAAGACCTCCGTTGGGGGGTCTTCTATAGAATAGAAGACCTCCGTTGGGGGGTCTTCTATAGAATAGAAGACCTCCGTTGGGGGGTCTTCTATAGAATAGAAGACCACCGTTGGGGGGTCTTCTATAGAATAGAAGACCTCCGTTGGGGGGTCTTCTATAGAATAGAAGACCTCCGTTGGGGGGTCTTCTATAGAATAGAAGACCTCCGTTGGGGGGTCTTCTATAGAATAGAAGACCTCCGTTGGGGGGTCTTCTATAGAATAGAAGACCTCCGTTGGGGGGTCTTCTATAGAATAGAAGACCTCCGTTGGGGGGTCTTCTATAGAATAGAAGACCTCCGTTGGGGGGTCTTCTATAGAATAGAAGACCTCCGTTGGGGGGTCTTCTATAGAATAGAAGACCTCCGATGGGGGGTCTTCTATAGAATAGAAGACCTCCGTTGGGGCGTCTTCTATAGCATAGAAGACCTCCGTTGGGGCGTCTTCTATAGAATAGAAGACCTCCGTTGGGGGGTCTTCTATAGAATAGAAGACCTCCGTTGGGGCGTCTTCTATAGAATAGAAGACCTCCGTTGGGGCGTCTTCTATAGAATAGAAGACCTCCGTTGGGGCGTCTTCTGTAGAATAGAAGACCTCCGTTGGGGGGTCTTCTTTAGAATAGAAGACCTCTGTTGGGGGGTCTTCTATAGAATAGAAGACCTCCGTTGGGGGGTCTTCTATAGAATAGAAGACTTCCGTTGGGGGGTCTTCTATAGAATAGAAGACTTCCGTTGGGGGGTCTTCTATAGAACAGAAGACCTCAGTTGGGGGGTCTTCTATAGAACAGAAGACCTCCGTTGGGGGGTCTTCTATAGAATAGAAGACCTCCGTTGGGGGGTCTTCTATAGAATAGAAGACCTCCGTTGGGGGGTCTTCTATAGAATAGAAGACCTCCGTTGGGGGGTCTTCTATAGAATAGAAGACCTCCGTTGGGGGGCTTCTATAGAAGAGAAGACCTCCGTAGGGGGGCTTCTATAGAAGAGAAGACCTCCGTAGGGGGGCTTCTATAGAAGAGAAGACCTCCGTTGGGGGGTCTTCTATAGAATAGAAGACCTCCCTTGGGGGGCTTCTATAGAAGAGAAGACCTCCGTTGGGGGTCTTCTATAGAATAGAAGACCTCCGTTGGGGGTCTTCTATAGAATAGAAGACCTCCGTTGGGGGTCTTCTATAGAATAGAAGACCTCCGTAGGGGGGCTTCTATAGAATAGAACACCTCCGTTGGGGGTCTTCTATAGAAGAGAAGACCTCCCTTGGGGGGCTTCTATAGAAGAGAAGACCTCCGTAGGGGGGCTTCTATAGAAGTGAAGACCTCCGTTGGGGGGTCTTCTATAGAATAGAAGACCTCCGTTGGGGGGTCTTCTATAGAATAGAAGACCTCCGTTGGGGGGTCTTCTATAGAATAGAAGACCTCCGTTGGGGGGTCTTCTATAGAATAGAAGACCTCCGTTGGGGGGTCTTCTATAGAATAGAAGACCTCCGTTGGGGGGTCTTCTATAGAATAGAAGACCTCCGTTGGGGGGTCTTCTATAGAAGAGAAGACCTCCGTAGGGGGGCTTCTATAGAATAGAAGACCTCCGTTGGGGGTCTTCTATAGAATAGAAGACCTCCGTTGGGGGTCTTCTATAGAATAGAAGACCTCCGTTGGGGGTCTTCTATAGAATAGAAGACCTCCGTTGGGGCGTCTTCTATAGAATAGAAGACCTCCGTTGGGGCGTCTTCTATAGAATAGAAGACCTCCGTTGGGGCGTCTTCTATAGAATAGAAGACCTCCGTTGGGGCGTCTTCTATAGAATAGAAGACCTCCGTGGGGGCGTCTTCTATAAAATAGAAGACCTCCGTTGGGGCGTCTTCTATAGAATAGAAGACCTCCGTTTGGGCGTCTTCTATAGAATAGAAGACCTCCGTAGGGGCGAGCTTCTATAGAATATCCGTGGCCGAAAAACTTTTCCACCTGAAATTATTGACAGGAAAAGAAAGTAATTATTTAATTCTATTTCCAAATATTTTATGGTGTTGGTATAAAAAGATAGTCCTGGCCGAACATAACATTTTTTTATTTGTTTTTTGGACAGTCAAGCTGTCGGCAAAACAGACTGTTTTTTTTACTTATTTATAATCTATAAATTATTGAAAAAGAAGAAGAAAAAATAATAATAAACAGAATTCCTGACTTTGACCACCACAATGACCCACATTTCACTTCTAATTTAAATATCTGCAGGGAAAGAAAGTAGGTACTTTGTGTGTTTATCTGAAACAGGTTACAGATTTTTAAATAGTTTCGATTGATTTCAATTTCCCCTGTTTTTGTCTTGTCATTATTTGTGAGCTTTAAACCCCAGAGGTATTTAGAAAAAAAAAACATAGAAAAAGCAACGACAACAACATTAAATTAAAAACAAAAACAGCAGTGATTAGTTTTTTTTGCTCTACATTTTCCTGGTGCTGGCTGTCACTGCTGTTCTGCTTGCCAATGGTGTAGATATTGACGTGGTTATTGCTAATAATTATATGTTCTTGTTGCCGTTGTAGCAACTTTTATGGCTAGCTATGGTGCTACTGGTGTTTGTCGCACACCTATTTTACAAAATATGCTGCAGTAAATGTTTTATTAGGCTCTCTAACATGGAATTGGGCGATACTAAGTTAGTCATAGGGTTCCGATTTGGCACTATAATTAAAATACAATGTTGAAATTATACAGATTTTTGGGAACTGGAACAAGAAACTGAATCACAGTATTCAAAAATGGCTTACCACAGTCCGGTCTATTGTTTTTTAAGAGAAATGTGTTTTTGGTATTTTTTCTTAAGGAAATCTCTCCATACGCCATTTGAACCATGTAATCTTTAAGTCATATATCTATATGCACTATATTTTATTGACACTATTTATTTTTTTTTATGAAACACACATTCGTCTTTTTGCTATAGAATGCGCCTCTTAATACCCAAAAATTTATGTATGCACTGCAGTGTTGGTTAGCATTGTGCTGATAAAGCGAAAAAACGAAACGTTTCTTAGAAGAAATTTAAATAATTTTGTTCTTGGTGTTTTCTTTAAATGCGATTATTTTTTCTTAACATAAGCATAGACTTGTTGATGTTGAAGTTCTAATTCGATATGTTTGTTGTTGCATGAGTATTAGTTTATTTTGCCTATAAGGAAGGCTCAAACATGTATTTATGTTTATCTAACTCATTAACATACAAATGAGTATTCAAATGGGTAACAACATAGATTTGTTGTGTAAAGGGGTTACCCCTTTAAAAACCATTACACAACAAGGCTATGTTACCTTCTTAATCGTCGTGTAGTGATCTTTAAATGATCGTTCGTTATATACACCCTTATGTGGAGTTCCAAATCTAAATTTGAAACTTTACCGATAACCCGCCCTAATGTTTCTTGTTATTTTCACGCTAATATATTTTAAAAGCACAATCTTTGCCTCTATTTGACTTGATTTGTTAGCAAATAACTGTTATTCTTTTATGTTTTATCACGAATGTGTATATACATATTTATGTAATTTATAAAAGGCTAGATCGATTTTCAGCCTGAAAGGTTAAAGACCTTCTCTAACAAATCCAAACCAATGGCCACCATAAGTTGAGGTGTTAATTAGAAAACATTGACGATGATGATGGATGAGTGGGTCTTTGCCACACACACATACACATTCGAGTATCAACATTGAAAAATGACCATGTAAGCATTTTTCTTCATGGGGTCCACCGTTTTATATTTGCATTTCTAACTAAAATTTTTCCGAACATTATTAGGCCAAATGAACGAAAAGAAATATTGTATTTAATATTTTTCTGCTGAATTGCTTTCGTCATTTCAAAATTTTTGAAATTTAAAATATAAAATATAAAATATAAAATATAAAATATAAAATATAAAATATAAAATATAAAATATAAAATATAAAATATAAAATATAAAATATAAAATATAAAATATAAAATATAAAATATAAAATATAAAATATAAAATATAAAATATAAAATATAAAATATAAAATATAAAATATAAAATATAAAATATAAAATATAAAATATAAAATATAAAATATAAAATATAAAATATAAAATATAAAATATAAAATATAAAATATAAAATATAAAAATATAAAATATAAAATATAAAATATAAAATATAAAATATAAAATATAAAATATAAAATATAAAATATAAAATATAAAATATAAAATATAAAATATAAAATATAAAATATAAAATATAAAATATAAAATATAAAATATAAAATATAAAATATAAAATATAAAATATAAAATATAAAATATAAAATATAAAATATAAAATATAAAATATAAAATATAAAATATAAAATATAAAATATAAAATATAAAATATAAAATATAAAATATAAAATATAAAATATAAAATATAAAATATAAAATATAAAATATAAAATATAAAATATAAAATATAAAATATAAAATATAAAATATAAAATATAAAATATAAAATATAAAATATAAAATATAAAATATAAAATATAAAATATAAAATATAAAATATAAAATATAAAATATAAAATATAAAATATAAAATATAAAATATAAAATATAAAATATAAAATATAAAATATAAAATATAAAATATAAAATATAAAATATAAAATATAAAATATAAAATATAAAATATAAAATATAAAATATAAAATATAAAATATAAAATATAAAATATAAAATATAAAATATAAAATATAAAATATAAAATATAAAATATAAAATATAAAATATAAAATATAAAATATAAAATATAAAATATAAAATATAAAATATAAAATATAAAATATAAAATATAAAATATAAAATATAAAATATAAAATATAAAATATAAAATATAAAATATAAAATATAAAATATAAAATATAAAATATAAAATATAAAATATAAAATATAAAATATAAAATATAAAATATAAAATATAAAATATAAAATATAAAATATAAAATATAAAATATAAAATATAAAATATAAAATATAAAATATAAAATATAAAATATAAAATATAAAATATAAAATATAAAATATAAAATATAAAATATAAAATATAAAATATAAAATATAAAATATAAAATATAAAATATAAAATATAAAATATAAAATATAAAATATAAAATATAAAATATAAAATATAAAATATAAAATATAAAATATAAAATATAAAATATAAAATATAAAATATAAAATATAAAATATAAAATATAAAATATAAAATATAAAATATAAAATATAAAATATAAAATATAAAATATAAAATATAAAATATAAAATATAAAATATAAAATATAAAATATAAAATATAAAATATAAAATATAAAATATAAAATATAAAATATAAAATATAAAATATAAAATATAAAATATAAAATATAAAATATAAAATATAAAATATAAAATATAAAATATAAAATATAAAATATAAAATATAAAATATAAAATATAAAATATAAAATATAAAATATAAAATATAAAATATAAAATATAAAATATAAAATATAAAATATAAAATATAAAATATAAAATATAAAATATAAAATATAAAATATAAAATATAAAATATAAAATATAAAATATAAAATATAAAATATAAAATATAAAATATAAAATATAAAATATAAAATATAAAATATAAAATATAAAATATAAAATATAAAATATAAAATATAAAATATAAAATATAAAATATAAAATATAAAATAAAAATATAAAATATAAAATATAAAATATAAAATATAAAATATAAAATATAAAATATAAAATATAAAATATAAAATATAAAATATAAAATATAAAATATAAAATATAAAATATAAAATATAAAATATAAAATATAAAATATAAAATATAAAATATAAAATATAAAATATAAAATATAAAATATAAAATATAAAATATAAAATATAAAATATAAAATATAAAATATAAAATATAAAATATAAAATATAAAATATAAAATATAAAATATAAAATATAAAATATAAAATATAAAATATAAAATATAAAATATAAAATATAAAATATAAAATATAAAATATAAAATATAAAATATAAAATATAAAATATAAAATATAAAATATAAAATATAAAATATAAAATATAAAATATAAAATATAAAATATAAAATATAAAATATAAAATATAAAATATAAAATATAAAATATAAAATATAAAATATAAAATATAAAATATAAAATATAAAATATAAAATATAAAATATAAAATATAAAATATAAAATATAAAATATAAAATATAAAATATAAATATAAAATATAAAATATAAAATATAAATATAAAATATAAAATATAAAATATAAAATATAAAATATAAAATATAAAATATAAAATATAAAATATAAAATATAAAATATAAAATATAAAATATAAAATATAAAATATAAAATATAAAATATAAAATATAAAATATAAAATATAAAATATAAAATATAAAATATAAAATATAAAATATAAAATATAAAATATAAAATATAAAATATAAAATATAAAATATAAAATATAAAATATAAAATATAAAATATAAATATAAAATATAAAATATAAAATATAAAATATAAAATATAAAATATAAAATATAAAATATAAAATATAAAATATAAAATATAAAATATAAAATATAAAATATAAAATATAAAATATAAAATATAAAATATAAAATATAAAATATAAAATATAAAATATAAAATATAAAATATAAAATATAAAATATAAAATATAAAATATAAAATATAAAATATAAAATATAAAATATAAAATATAAAATATAAAATATAAAATATAAAATAAATATAAAATATAAAATATAAAATATAAAATATAAAATATAAAATATAAAATATAAAATATAAAATATAAAATATAAAATATAAAATATAAAATATAAAATATAAAATATAAAATATAAAATATAAAATATAAAATATAAAATATAAAATATAAAATATAAAATATAAAATATAAAATATAAAATATAAAATATAAAATATAAAATATAAAATATAAATATAAATATAAAATATAAAATATAAAATATAAAATATAAAATATAAAATATAAAATATAAAATATAAAATATAAAATATAAAATATAAAATATAAAATATAAAATATAAAATATAAAATATAAAATATAAAATATAAAATATAAAATATAAAATATAAAATATAAAATATAAAATATAAAATATAAAATATAAAATATAAAATATAAAATATAAAATATAAAATATAAAATATAAAATATAAAATATAAAATATAAAATATAAAATATAAAATATAAAATATAAAATATAAAATATAAAATATAAAATATAAAATATAAAATATAAATATAAAATATAAAATATAAAATATAAAATATAAAATATAAAATATAAAATATAAAATATAAAATATAAAATATAAAATATAAAATATAAAATATAAAATATAAAATATAAAATATAAAATATAAAATATAAAATATAAAATATAAAATATAAAATATAAAATATAAAATATAAAATATAAAATATAAAATATAAAATATAAAATATAAAATATAAAATATAAAATATAAAATATAAAATATAAAATATAAAATATAAAATATAAAATATAAAATATAAAATATAAAATATAAAATATAAAATATAAAATATAAAATATAAAATATAAAATATAAAATATAAAATATAAAATATAAAATATAAAATATAAAATATAAAATATAAAATATAAAATATAAAATATAAAATATAAAATATAAAATATAAAATATAAAATATAAAATATAAAATATAAAATATAAAATATAAAATATAAAATATAAAATATAAAATATAAAATATAAAATATAAAATATAAAATATAAAATATAAAATATAAAATATAAAATATAAAATATAAAATATAAAATATAAAATATAAAATATAAAATATAAAATATAAAATATAAAATATAAAATATAAAATATAAAAATAAAATATAAAATATAAAATATAAAATATAAATATAAAATATAAAATATAAAATATAAAATATAAAATATAAAATATAAAATATAAAATATAAAATATAAAATATAAAATATAAAATATAAAATATAAAATATAAAATATAAAAATAAAATATAAAATATAAAATATAAAATATAAAATATAAAATATAAAATATAAAATATAAAATATAAAATATAAAATATAAAATATAAAATATAAAATATAAAATATAAAATATAAAATATAAAATATAAAATATAAAATATAAAATATAAAATATAAAATATAAAATATAAAATATAAAATATAAAATATAAAATATAAAATATAAAATATAAAATATAAAATATAAAATATAAAATATAAAATATAAAATATAAAATATAAAATATAAAATATAAAATATAAAATATAAAATATAAAATATAAAATATAAAATATAAAATATAAAATATAAAATATAAAATATAAAATATAAAATATAAAATATAAAATATAAAATATAAAATATAAAATATAAAATATAAAATATAAAATATAAAATATAAAATATAAAATATAAAATATAAATATAAAATATAAAATATAAAATATAAAATATAAAATATAAAATATAAAATATAAAATATAAAATATAAAATATAAAATATAAAATATAAAATATAAAATATAAAATATAAAATATAAAATATAAAATATAAATATAAAATATAAAATATAAAATATAAAATATAAAATATAAAATATAAAATATAAAATATAAAATATAAAAAATAAAATATAAAATATAAAATATAAAATATAAAATATAAAATATAAAATATAAATATAAAATATAAAATATAAAATATAAAATATAAAATATAAAATATAAAATATAAAATATAAAATATAAAATATAAAATATAAAATATAAAATATAAAATATAAAATATAAAATATAAAATATAAAATATAAAATATAAAATATAAAATATAAAATATAAAATATAAAATATAAATATAAAATATAAAATATAAAATATAAAATATAAAATATAAAATATAAAATATAAAATATAAAATATAAATATAAAATATAAAATATAAAATATAAAATATAAAATATAAAATATAAAATATAAAATATAAAATATAAAATATAAAATATAAAATATAAAATATAAAATATAAAATATAAAATATAAAATATAAAATATAAAATATAAAATATAAAATATAAAATATAAAATATAAAATATAAAATATAAAATATAAAATATAAAATATAAAATATAAAATATAAAATATAAAATATAAAATATAAAATATAAAATATAAAATATAAATATAAAATATAAAATATAAAATATAAAATATAAAATATAAAATATAAAATATAAAATATAAAATATAAAATATAAAATATAAAATATAAAATATAAAATATAAAATATAAAATATAAAATATAAAATATAAAATATAAAATATAAAATATAAAATATAAAATATAAAATATAAAATATAAAATATAAAATATAAAATATAAAATATAAAATATAAAATATAAAATATAAAATATAAAATATAAAATATAAAATATAAAATATAAAATATAAAATATAAAATATAAAATATAAAATATAAAATATAAAATATAAAATATAAAATATAAAATATAAAATATAAAATATAAAATATAAAATATAAAATATAAAATATAAAATATAAAATATAAAATATAAAATATAAAATATAAAATATAAAATATAAAATATAAAATATAAAATATAAAATATAAAATATAAAATATAAAATATAAAATATAAAATATAAAATATAAAATATAAAATATAAAATATAAAATATAAAATATAAAATATAAAATATAAAATATAAAATATAAAATATAAAATATAAAATATAAAATATAAAATATAAAATATAAAATATAAAATATAAAATATAAAATATAAAATATAAAATATAAAATATAAAATATAAAATATAAAATATAAAATATAAAATATAAAATATAAAATATAAAATATAAAATATAAAATATAAAATATAAAATATAAAATATAAAATATAAAATATAAAATATAAAATATAAAATATAAAATATAAAATATAAAATATAAAATATAAAATATAAAATATAAAATATAAAATATAAAATATAAAATATAAAATATAAAATATAAAATATAAAATATAAAATATAAAATATAAAATATAAAATATAAAATATAAAATATAAAATATAAAATATAAAATATAAAATATAAAATATAAAATATAAAATATAAAATATAAAATATAAAATATAAAATATAAAATATAAAATATAAAATATAAAATATAAAATATAAAATATAAAATATAAAATATAAAATATAAAATATAAAATATAAAATATAAAATATAAAATATAAAATATAAAATATAAAATATAAAATATAAAATATAAAATATAAAATATAAAATATAAAATATAAAATATAAAATATAAAATATAAAATATAAAATATAAAATATAAAATATAAAATATAAAATATAAAATATAAAATATAAAATATAAAATATAAAATATAAAATATAAAATATAAAATATAAAATATAAAATATAAAATATAAAATATAAAATATAAAATATAAAATATAAAATATAAAATATAAAATATAAAATATAAAATATAAAATATAAAATATAAAATATAAAATATAAAATATAAAATATAAAATATAAAATATAAAATATAAAATATAAAATATAAAATATAAAATATAAAATATAAAATATAAAATATAAAATATAAAATATAAAATATAAAATATAAAATATAAAATATAAAATATAAAATATAAAATATAAAATATAAAATATAAAATATAAAATATAAAATATAAAATATAAAATATAAAATATAAAATATAAAATATAAAATATAAAATATAAAATATAAAATATAAAATATAAAATATAAAATATAAAATATAAAATATAAAATATAAAATATAAAATATAAAATATAAAATATAAAATATAAAATATAAAATATAAAATATAAAATATAAAAATATAAAATATAAAATATAAAATATAAAATATAAAATATAAAATATAAAATATAAAATATAAAATATAAAATATAAAATATAAAATATAAAATATAAAATATAAAATATAAAATATAAAATATAAAATATAAAATATAAAATATAAAATATAAAATATAAAATATAAAATATAAAATATAAAATATAAAATATAAAATATAAAATATAAAATATAAAATATAAAATATAAAATATAAAATATAAAATATAAAATATAAAATATAAAATATAAAATATAAAATATAAAATATAAAATATAAAATATAAAATATAAAATATAAAATATAAAATATAAAATATAAAATATAAAATATAAATATAAAATATAAAATATAAAATATAAAATATAAAATATAAAATATAAAATATAAAATATAAAATATAAAATATAAAATATAAAATATAAAATATAAAATATAAAATATAAAATATAAAATATAAAATATAAAATATAAAATATAAAATATAAAATATAAAATATAAAATATAAAATATAAAATATAAAATATAAAATATAAAATATAAATATAAAATATAAAATATAAAATATAAAATATAAAATATAAAATATAAAATATAAAATATAAAATATAAAATATAAAATATAAAATATAAAATATAAAATATAAAATATAAATATAAAAATATAAAATATAAAATATAAAATATAAAATATAAAATATAAAATATAAAATATAAAATATAAAATATAAAATATAAAATATAAAATATAAAATATAAAATATAAAATATAAAATATAAAATATAAAATATAAAATATAAAATATAAAATATAAAATATAAATATAAAATATAAAATATAAAATATAAAATATAAAATATAAAATATAAAATATAAAATATAAAATATAAAATATAAAATATAAAATATAAAAATATAAAATATAAAATATAAAATATAAAATATAAAATATAAAATATAAAATATAAAATATAAAATATAAAATATAAAATATAAAATATAAAATATAAAATATAAAATATAAAATATAAAATATAAAATATAAAATATAAAATATAAAATATAAAATATAAAATATAAATATAAAATATAAAATAAAAATATAAAATATAAAATATAAAATATAAAATATAAAATATAAAATATAAAATATAAAATATAAAATATAAAATATAAAATATAAAATATAAAATATAAAATATAAAATATAAAATATAAAATATAAAATATAAAATATAAAATATAAAATATAAAATATAAAATATAAAAATATAAAATATAAAATATAAAATATAAAATATAAAATATAAAATATAAAATATAAAATATAAAATATAAAATATAAAATATAAAATATAAAATATAAAATATAAAATATAAAATATAAAATATAAAATATAAAATATAAAATATAAAATATAAAATATAAAATATAAAATATAAAATATAAAATATAAAATATAAAATATAAAATATAAAATATAAAATATAAAATATAAAATATAAAATATAAAATATAAAATATAAAATATAAAATATAAAATATAAAATATAAAATATAAAATATAAAATATAAAATATAAAATATAAAATATAAAATATAAAATATAAAATATAAAATATAAAATATAAAATATAAAATATAAAATATAAAATATAAAATATAAAATATAAAATATAAAATATAAAATATAAAATATAAAATATAAAATATAAAATATAAAATATAAAATATAAAATATAAAATATAAAATATAAAATATAAAATATAAAATATAAAATATAAAATATAAAATATAAAATATAAAATATAAAATATAAAATATAAAATATAAAATATAAAATATAAAATATAAAATATAAAATATAAAATATAAAATATAAAATATAAAATATAAAATATAAAATATAAAATATAAAATATAAAATATAAAATATAAAATATAAAATATAAAATATAAAATATAAAATATAAAATATAAAATATAAAATATAAAATATAAAATATAAAATATAAAATATAAAATATAAAATATAAAATATAAAATATAAAATATAAAATATAAAATATAAAATATAAAATATAAAATATAAAATATAAAATATAAAATATAAAATATAAAATATAAAATATAAAATATAAAATATAAAATATAAAATATAAAATATAAAATATAAAATATAAAATATAAAATATAAAATATAAAATATAAAATATAAAATATAAAATATAAAATATAAAATATAAAATATAAAATATAAAATATAAAATATAAAATATAAAATATAAAATATAAAATATAAAATATAAAATATAAAATATAAAATATAAAATATAAAATATAAATATAAAATATAAAATATAAAATATAAAATATAAAATATAAAATATAAAATATAAAATATAAAATATAAAATATAAAATATAAAATATAAAATATAAAATATAAAATATAAAATATAAAATATAAAATATAAAATATAAAATATAAAATATAAAATATAAAATATAAAATATAAAATATAAAATATAAAATATAAAATATAAAATATAAAATATAAAATATAAAATATAAAATATAAAATATAAAATATAAAATATAAAATATAAAATATAAAATATAAAATATAAAATATAAAATATAAAATATAAAATATAAAATATAAAATATAAAATATAAAATATAAAATATAAAATATAAAATATAAAATATAAAATATAAAATATAAAATATAAAATATAAAATATAAATATAAAATATAAAATATAAAATATAAAATATAAAATATAAAATATAAAATATAAAATATAAAAATATAAAATATAAAATATAAAATATAAAATATAAAATATAAAATATAAAAATATAAATATAAAATATAAAATATAAAATATAAAATATAAAATATAAAATATAAAATATAAAATATAAAATATAAAATATAAAATATAAAATATAAAATATAAAATATAAAATATAAAATATAAAATATAAAATATAAAATATAAAATATAAAATATAAAATATAAAATATAAAATATAAAATATAAAATATAAATATAAAATATAAAATATAAAATATAAAATATAAAATATAAAATATAAAATATAAAATATAAAATATAAAATATAAAATATAAAAATATAAAATATAAAATATAAAATATAAAATATAAAATATAAAATATAAAATATAAAATATAAATATAAAATATAAAATATAAAATATAAAATATAAAATATAAAATATAAAATATAAAATATAAAATATAAAATATAAAATATAAAATATAAAATATAAAATATAAAATATAAAAATATAAAATATAAATATAAAATATAAAATATAAAATATAAAATATAAAATATAAAATATAAAATATAAAATATAAAATATAAAATATAAAATATAAAATATAAAATATAAAATATAAAATATAAAATATAAAATATAAAAATAAAATATAAATATAAAAAAATATAAAATATAAAATATAAAATATAAAATATAAAATATAAAATATAAAATATAAAATATAAAATATAAATATAAAATATAAAATATAAATATAAAATATAAAATATAAATATAAAATATAAAATATAAAATATAAAATATAAAATATAAAATATAAAATATAAATATAAAATATAAAATATAAAATATAAAATATAAAATATAAAATATAAATATAAAATATAAAATATAAAATATAAAATATAAAATATAAAATATAAAAAAATATAAAATATAAAATATAAAATATAAAATATAAAATATAAAATATAAAATATAAAATATAAAATATAAAATATAAAATATAAAATATAAAATATAAAATATAAAATATAAAATATAAAATATAAAATATAAAATATAAAATATAAAATATAAAATATAAAATATAAAATATAAAATATAAAATATAAAATATAAAATATAAAATATAAAATATAAAATATAAAATATAAAATATAAAATATAAAATATAAAATATAAAATATAAAATATAAAATATAAAATATAAAATATAAAATATAAAATATAAAATATAAAATATAAAATATAAAATATAAAATATAAAATATAAAATATAAAATATAAAATATAAAATATAAAATATAAAATATAAAATATAAAATATAAAATATAAAATATAAAATATAAAATATAAAATATAAA
This sequence comes from Musca autumnalis, assembly GCF_047663935.1. Classification (NCBI taxonomy): domain Eukaryota; kingdom Metazoa; phylum Arthropoda; class Insecta; order Diptera; family Muscidae; genus Musca; species Musca autumnalis. The sequence goes on from NW_027411755.1 coordinate 193,985,207, forward strand.
ATATAAAATATAAAATATAAAATATAAAATATAAAATATAAAATATAAAATATAAAATATAAAATATAAAATATAAAATATAAAATATAAAATATAAAATATAAAATATAAAATATAAAATATAAAATATAAAATATAAAATATAAAATATAAAATATAAAATATAAAATATAAAATATAAAATATAAAATATAAAATATAAAATATAAAATATAAAATATAAAATATAAAATATAAAATATAAAATATAAAATATAAAATATAAAATATAAAATATAAAATATAAAATATAAAATATAAAATATAAAATATAAAATATAAAATATAAAATATAAAATATAAAATATAAAATATAAAATATAAAATATAAAATATAAAATATAAAATATAAAATATAAAATATAAAATATAAAATATAAAATATAAAATATAAAATATAAAATATAAAATATAAAATATAAAATATAAAATATAAAATATAAAATATAAAATATAAAATATAAAATATAAAATATAAAATATAAAATATAAAATATAAAATATAAAATATAAAATATAAAATATAAAATATAAAATATAAAATATAAAATATAAAATATAAAATATAAAATATAAAATATAAAATATAAAATATAAAATATAAAATATAAAATATAAAATATAAAATATAAAATATAAAATATAAAATATAAAATATAAAATATAAAATATAAAATATAAAATATAAAATATAAAATATAAAATATAAAATATAAAATATAAAATATAAAATATAAAATATAAAATATAAAATATAAAATATAAAATATAAAATATAAAATATAAAATATAAAATATAAAATATAAAATATAAAATATAAAATATAAAATATAAAATATAAAATATAAAATATAAAATATAAAATATAAAATATAAAATATAAAATATAAAATATAAAATATAAAATATAAAATATAAAATATAAAATATAAAATATAAAATATAAAATATAAAATATAAAATATAAAATATAAAATATAAAATATAAAATATAAAATATAAAATATAAAATATAAAATATAAAATATAAAATATAAAATATAAAATATAAAATATAAAATATAAAATATAAAATATAAAATATAAAATATAAAATATAAAATATAAAATATAAAATATAAAATATAAAATATAAAATATAAAATATAAAATATAAAATATAAAATATAAAATATAAAATATAAAATATAAAATATAAAATATAAAATATAAAATATAAAATATAAAATATAAAATATAAAATATAAAATATAAAATATAAAATATAAAATATAAAATATAAAATATAAAATATAAAATATAAAATATAAAATATAAAATATAAAATATAAAATATAAAATATAAAATATAAAATACTAGCAAAATGCCCGCTACTTCGTAAGCGGAAAAGGAATAATATACAAATAAACAATATTTAATATGGAGAACACTGAAAATTTTGATGTACTAATACCTATTTGAATTGATATTTAATTTCTTTCAAGTACTGCTCGTACGTTTTGTTCGAATTTCAAAAAAAAAAAAAACTGTACACTTCAACAGCGGCCCACATTTTAAATTCCAGTCCATGTTTTATTAGAACGGTATGAGTATTTTGAAAATGTTATCCTCATTTCCAACCGAATTTGGGAATTTTAGATATCAAAATGTAGAAAACCATTACTCAGAAGATGCTACCCTGTATAACAGTTAATTTTTGAGACATTTTATATTAAAATTACTTCCTTTTATCCAAAACTATATCCCAACAGCGATTTAGTATTTTTCGTATACATTAGTACGAATTTCCAAAACTTCCTCTCTATCTCCACTCTAAACGTTAACTGCTATACTAATACCGAATTTCACAATTTCAGCTCTACCCCTTTAAACAATAACAATTTGGACCAAATTCTATGCCATTTAGAGGTAGTTTTCACTATCTATCAATGTCATATGACACGAAATAAAAACATTCCATATCTACCCACGCAGGCAATGTGGAGACGTAATTTTATTACATTTTTGCTGGCGTGGACGCAAAAAGTAAATGGAGTAAGGAAAATCCCCAATATTGCACATACATATATTGATGGAAAATTTCATGTCAAATGACATTTACATATAGTGGATACTATCCTTAGTAATTTTCGTACACTTATTGTTCATATATCCACAAGCACATCCATATCTCAACCCTACACACCAACAGCGCCTATAATACCAAATATCCGAATTCCACTCTATTTGTAATACCATTAATACTTTTCGTATGAAAGTACGAATTTCAATAACTATCTCCAACAGTAATTGCGAATTTCAGGATTCCACCTCTCTCCGTCCACCCAAATCTAAATTGTACCAAATTTAGATTTAGTACCATTTATTACTTTTCGTACCCATAAGTACGAATTTCCAAAACTTCCTCAATCCCACACTCCAACAGTAACCTTAACTCGAAATTTCAGGATTCCAGCTCTATTCGTTCACCCAAATATAAATTGTACCAAATTTAGTACCATTTAGTACTTTCCGTACCCATAAGTAGGAATTTCCAAAACTACCTCAATGCTACACTCCATAACTAACCTTAATTATAAATTTCAGGTTTCAGCTCTATCTGTTCACCCAAATCCAAAATGTACCAAACTTAGTACCATTTAGTACTTTCCGTACCCATAAGTATGAATTTCCGAAACTACCTTCTATCCGTTCACCTAAATTTAAATTGTACCATATTTAGTACCATTTAGTACTTTCCGTACCCATAAGTACGAATTTCCAAGACTAAGTCAATCCTACACTCCAAATTTAATTAAATTCCAAATTTCAGGATTCCAGCTCTATCCGTTCACCCAAATCAATTTGTACCAAATTAAGTACCGTTTACTACTTTTCGTACCCATAAGTAAGAATTTCCAAAGCTACCTCAATCCTTCCCTCCGTCAGTAATCTTAATTCCAAATTTCAGGTTTCCATGTCTATCTAAATCCAAATTGTACCAAATTTGGTACCATTTAGTACTTTACGTACACATAAGTACGAATTTCCAAAACTACCCCCATATCTCAATCGTACACTTCAATGGTAATCTAAATTCCAAATTTCAGGTTTTCAGCTCTATCCGTTCGCCCAAATCCTAATTGTACCAAATTTAGTACCATTTAGTACTACTCGTACACATAAGTACGAACTTCCAAAATCATTTCCTTATATCAACATCACTTCCCAACCTTGATTCCCATACCAAATATGAAGATTGTAGCTATATCCGCTCAAAATATACAATTGGTACCAAATTTAGTAACTTTTCGTACACTTATAGGTCGAATTTCCAAAAACCCTTTGGTACTTCTTTCTAACTCTCCATCAGTTACTCTCATTCCAAATTTCAGTATTCTAGCTCTTCCCGTTTGCCTAATACAAAGGGTACCATATTTAGTACCTTTTAGTACTTTTCGTACCCTTCTAGGTCGAATTACCAAAAACCCAGCCTTATCTCACCCCTACACACCGCCAGCAACCCACAGTCAAAATTTCAGCTTTCTAGCTTCAGCGGTTTCGTCTGGGCGATGATATGTCAGTCACTCAGTCACTCAGTAACTCAGTCACTCACTCACTCACTAAGCTCTTTTATATATATAGATAAAAAACAAAAAATATAAAATATAAAATATAAAATATAAAATATAAAAAACAAAAAATATAAAATATAAAATATAAAATATAAAATATAAAATATAAAATATAAAATATAAAATATAAAATATAAAATATAAAATATAAAATATAAAATATAAAATATAAAATATAAAATATAAAATATAAAATATAAAATATAAAATATAAAATATAAAATATAAAATATAAAATATAAAATATAAAATATAAAATATAAAATATAAAATATAAAATATAAAATATAAAATATAAAATATAAAATATAAAATATAAAATATAAAATATAAAATATAAAATATAAAATATAAAATATAAAATATAAAATATAAAATATAAAATATAAAATATAAAATATAAAATATAAAATATAAAATATAAAATATAAAATATAAAATATAAAATATAAAATATAAAATATAAAATATAAAATATAAAATATAAAATATAAAATATAAAATATAAAATATAAAATATAAAATATAAAATATAAAATATAAAATATAAAATATAAAATATAAAATATAAAATATAAAATATAAAATATAAAATATAAAATATAAAATATAAAATATAAAATATAAAATATAAAATATAAAATATAAAATATAAAATATAAAATATAAAATATAAAATATAAAATATAAAATATAAAATATAAAATATAAAATATAAAATATAAAATATAAAATATAAAATATAAAATATAAAATATAAAATATAAAATATAAAATATAAAATATAAAATATAAAATATAAAATATAAAATATAAAATATAAAATATAAAATATAAAATATAAAATATAAAATATAAAATATAAAATATAAAATATAAAATATAAAATATAAAATATAAAATATAAAATATAAAATATAAAATATAAAATATAAAATATAAAATATAAAATATAAAATATAAAATATAAAATATAAAATATAAAATATAAAATATAAAATATAAAATATAAAATATAAAATATAAAATATAAAATATAAAATATAAAATATAAAATATAAAATATAAAATATAAAATATAAAATATAAAATATAAAATATAAAATATAAAATATAAAATATAAAATATAAAATATAAAATATAAAATATAAAATATAAAATATAAAATATAAAATATAAAATATAAAATATAAAATATAAAATATAAAATATAAAATATAAAATATAAAATATAAAATATAAAATATAAAATATAAAATATAAAATATAAAATATAAAATATAAAATATAAAATATAAAATATAAAATATAAAATATAAAATATAAAATATAAAATATAAAATATAAAATATAAAATATAAAATATAAAATATAAAATATAAAATATAAAATATAAAATATAAAATATAAAATATAAAATATAAAATATAAAATATAAAATATAAAATATAAAATATAAAATATAAAATATAAAATATAAAATATAAAATATAAAATATAAAATATAAAATATAAAATATAAAATATAAAATATAAAATATAAAATATAAAATATAAAATATAAAATATAAAATATAAAATATAAAATATAAAATATAAAATATAAAATATAAAATATAAAATATAAAATATAAAATATAAAATATAAAATATAAAATATAAAATATAAAATATAAAATATAAAATATAAAATATAAAATATAAAATATAAAATATAAAATATAAAATATAAAATATAAAATATAAAATATAAAATATAAAATATAAAATATAAAATATAAAATATAAAATATAAAATATAAAATATAAAATATAAAATATAAAATATAAAATATAAAATATAAAATATAAAATATAAAATATAAAATATAAAATATAAAATATAAAATATAAAATATAAAATATAAAATATAAAATATAAAATATAAAATATAAAATATAAAATATAAAATATAAAATATAAAATATAAAATATAAAATATAAAATATAAAATATAAAATATAAAATATAAAATATAAAATATAAAATATAAAATATAAAATATAAAATATAAAAAACAAAAAATATAAAATATAAAATATAAAATATAAAATATAAAAAACAAAAAATATAAAATATAAAATATAAAATATAAAATATAAAATATAAAATATAAAATATAAAATATAAAATATAAAATATAAAATATAAAAAACAAAAAATATAAAATATAAAATATAAAATAGAAAATATAAAATATAAAATATAAAATATAAAATATAAAATATAAAATATAAAATAGAAAATAGAAAATATAAAATATGAAACATAAAATATAAAATGTAAAATATAAAATATAAAATATAAAATATAAAATATAAAATATAAAATATAAAATATAAAATATAAAATATAAAATATAAAATATAAAATATAAAATATAAAATATAAAATATAAAATATAAAATATAAAATATAAAATATAAAATATAAAATATAAAATATAAAATATAAAATATAAAATATAAAATATAAAATATAAAATATAAAATATAAAATATAAAATATAAAATATAAAATATAAAATATAAAATATAAAATATAAAATATAAAATATAAAATATAAAATATAAAATATAAAATATAAAATATAAAATATAAAATATAAAATATAAAATATAAAATATAAAATATAAAATATAAAATATAAAATATAAAATATAAAATATAAAATATAAAATATAAAATATAAAATATAAAATATAAAATATAAAATATAAAATATAAAATATAAAATATAAAATATAAAATATAAAATATAAAATATAAAATATAAAATATAAAATATAAAATATAAAATATAAAATATAAAATATAAAATAGAAAATAGAAAATATAAAATATAAAATAGAAAATATAAAATATAAAATATAAAATATAAAATATAAAATATAAAATATAAAATATAAAATATAAAATATAAAATATAAAATATAAAATATAAAATATAAAATATAAAATATAAAATATAAAATATAAAATATAAAATATAAAATATAAAATATAAAATATAAAATATAAAATATAAAATATAAAATATAAAATATAAAATATAAAATATAAAATATAAAATATAATATATAATATATAAAATATAAAATATAAAATATAAAATATAAAATATAAAATATGAAACATAAAAAAAAACAAAAAATATAAAAATTTATATTTAAAATTTAAAATACCATATATCATAACAGAATGGAATGTTCGTTCCCACATTAAAAAATATTTAACACGCTTTTCTTAATCGTAATGACATACATTGAATTTAATAAAAATGCCACAGCACACTTCGACATTTAATTTTCACTGGATTTCAGCTGTTTTTTCATGAAACCAGGTTTGCTCTCCAATCTGATCTGGGGTTGATAACCAGCATATATATTTTTATTTCATATGACAAAACGAATTAAAGCTATCTCACTTGATGATATTGTAAAATATGTACATACATACATATTTGTATGCAACGAACCGGAATTCCAATATAAAGGGAATGGTCTTTTCTTTTGCAAAGGTATAAAGATATCTTTTTTATGACCGATGTTAAAAATAATTCAAAAGTTAATTTGTTTTAATGCAAGTTAATATTTTAATTTTGATATTTTCTAAAAATACACCACATTGGTTTTGTAATTTGGTTTGGAATGTGGCAAAGGGGCATTTCTTTTCATATCAATAAATACAGTTGGATTCTATCTTCAAGCCGAACACCGGACGATGGTCAGTTTCAAACGCACTACAAAACCACCTGCATAGAAGTTTTCCGTGGCAGAAATATATCAGATCAACCCATTGCTATTCCCATTCTATTTATTCAATTTCATTATTCTATGCAATTATTATCAATTTTATATATTTTTCCAATTATTAAGTGATTTATTGTCCATTTGAAAACAATGGCCGTGATAATAGCTCCACTATCTTTGTGTAAATAAATATGAAATTAAAAAAAAAAATAAAAATAAAACGTTAAGTAAACAATTAACCTGTATGTTTGTAAACACCTTCTTTGCCTACAACGTGCTTCTTTTTAACGTGCAAATAAAAATAAAAAACTGTGTTAAACTAACATTTCCTCCACACATTTCTTTGGTCCGCACAAACAGTTCAAAGTGACATTGCAAAATACTGTAAATAGAAAAAATATTTTTTTTTTTGAGAATTTCAGTTGCTTATCAGACAATGGCAGAACTGCGGAACAGATAAACACGGCGTTTAGCAAGGCCAAATATTATATTTTATAACCTATATATTTATTTTTATCGCTAATGGAAGGAGGATTCCACATTTTTTCTTTTTTTATTTGAAACTTGTGGAAAAATTACGTTCAGGTGTTTTGTTATCTATTTTGTTTTTATCGGCAATCTAATTAGGGGTTGTTCAAATAAAGGCAGGTTGTTGGGTGCTCCCATAATTGAAGATACTATTTTTTTCAAAAAAAAAAAATAATAATAATAATAAATAAATAAATAAATTAATAATAATAAATAATAATAATGATAATAAAAGCAAAAATAAATAACTAAATTAATAAATAAATAAATAAATAAAATAAAATAAAATAAAAAAAATAAAATAAAATAAAATAAAATAAAATAAAATAAAATAAAATAAAATAAAATAAAATAAAATAAAATAAAATAAAATAAAATAAAATAAAATAAAATAAAATAAAATAAAATAAAATAAAATAAAATAAAATAAAATAAAATATTAAAAAATAAAATAAAGTAATATAAAATAAAAATGAAATAAAATAAAAAAAATAAAATAAAATAAAATTTAAATAAAATAAAATAATGGGTGCGACCTTGGTGCAAAGGTATGAACACCCGCCTTGCACATAAGGTCGTGGGTTCGATTCCCCTGCCAGGCAACATCAAAACACTTTTCAACGGTGGCAAAATACCCAACAGTAATGTTGGCAACATTTCCTGAGTATTTCAGCCATGTAAAACTTCTCTACAAAAGTGGTGTCTTAGACACGCCGTTCGGACTCGGCGATAAACTGTAGGTTCCATATCATTGAGCTGATGTGAATCGGGGTGCACTCGTTGATATGAGAGAGGTCTCCCTAGTCCCTTATGGGATGTTTGTGGAACAATTATATATATTGCTGTCATGACCTCGATTTGGCTAGGTGGAAGACATTCAACGTCGTCGTTTGCGATTGGTTCTGGTGTATCTTCATCGCTGCCCATATTCTATACTAAGAGCTTCATGAAATGCTCCTTCCAGACCCTCAGTCTGGTGTTGTACACTCTGGTAAAATTTGCGGACTTTATTCTGAGTTTCTCACGCTTTCTTCCGAAAATACGCTTCTCCTCTCTCCTCTTCTCACGATATTTTTCTTTCGCGCTTCGTGTTGCTACTGAATGCAGGGTTGCTGTGTATACCGCGTTCTTTTCTTCAGTAGCCCTCGACACTCCTGATCGTACCATAGATTTTTAGGTGATGGTTTTTGGTACCCAAGCACAGATATTGCGGCAGTTTGAAGTGAGTGGGCTTTTCTTTGCCACTGCGCTTCCACATTATCGGGACAAGCAGTGCCGTCTTCCAGCATGTGAGTCAGTTGAGCGGAATAGGTTTGTACTATCTGTTTTGTTTGCAGCATCCAGCTTCCGTCCTGTGTTATATCGCACTTTTGCCGCAACATTGCTCGCCTTAATGTTGCGCAAAAGTGCGATCTAACACAGGACGTACCTTTGCTGCTACAAGGAAATGGTCCGAATCGATGTTCGCTCCTCGAATCGATCGGACATCTAACACACTGGACGAGTGTCTTCCGTCTATCACAACATGATCAATCTGGTTTCTTGTTTTCCCATCTGGAGATATCCACGTGGCCTTGTGTATGTCGAGGTGTTAGAATCTGGTACTGCTCACTACCATGTGTTTTGCCGCTGAAAAATCGACCAGCCTCATTCCGTTGTCGGATGTTACCTCCGATCGTGGGACCAAAGATATTTTCTCTCCCAATTTTATTAGCATTAAAATCTCCTAGAACAAACTTAATGTCATGGCCAGGACAGCGGTCATATCCTCTCTCCAGGCGATCGTAGAATATATCTTTGGTCTGTTCATCTTTCTCTTCGACAGGGGCATGGGCGCAGATGAGACTGGTTAAAAAACTTTGTTTTTATACGGATTGTGGCAATTCTCTCATCAACAGGAGTGGAGCTGGAGACGAGATTTTTAAGCCACCTATTTACCATAAAACCAACACCTAGCTCATGTTTCGTTTCATGGCAGCTATAATGCAGTGCCTAATCGTTTGTTATTTTTACATCTGCCTGGTTTCATCGCACTTCCTGTAAGGCGACAGTGCTCAAACTGCACCTGCTCTGTAGAGAGTCCTGACATTCCAGGTGCAGATTCGCAGATCATGGTCCTTAAAACGTTTGCGGGGTTCGTCAACTTTAGAGGGGTTTGTTTGTTTTTCTTCTTTTTTCTTTGCTTTTTCATAGTAGGCGGTGTTTTGACGGGGTGAATTACTAGCCCTACGCCCAACCCAAGTTTTTAACGTTCTTATGGGTGAACGCGCGGCACATGTTAGCTCACTACCATTGGCGGATGTTAAAGGCAGCTCCCCAGCTTTCTACCCAAGATAACATAAAATCTGAAGTATTAGGTGATTCGGTGAATAAACCTAACGCATAAAATTATTTTAAAATTTGAATTTATCAGAATTATGACCAATTTTTTGAAGTCACTGTAAGGAGATATAATAATTGAAAATAAACTTTAGAGCCACATTAGATAACCAAAATTACATAAAATTTGTTTCACACTAATTTTCTTTAATTCTGAGAATCATAAAAATGTCGTAAACACTTTTTTCATAAATATGGATATTTTTTTTTTAACAAAAACAAAAAAAAAAAATCAAAAAATTTTCAAAATGTTTTATGCCTGACTTTTTTCAATATTTGAACGGAATAATCGTTATTTTAGTTATTAGTAGTCATACGTTTATTCATACGTGCAATAAGAAAAAAATTATAAGAAAATTTTTTTTCACTTCTTAAATTTTTTTAAAAAAATATATATATTTTTTTAACAGACTTCTTATACCCTCCACCATAATATGGAGGGTATAATTAAATTTGTCATTCCGTTTGTAACACATTGAAATATTCATCGGAGACCCTATAAAGTATATATATTATTGATCAGCATAAAAATCTATGTCGGTCCCATATCATTGAGCTAATGTGAATCGGGGTGCACTCATTGATATAAGAGAAGGGACAAGGGCCTTATGGGATGTTTGTGGAACAATTATTATTATTATTATAAAATAAAATAAAAAATCTTTAAAAAATCCACGTTTTGTGGTTGGATAAAAATCCTAAAAATTTCAGTTTTTGTGGTTGAAAAATTCTTTAAAAAATCCACGTTTTGCGGTTGAATAAATTTTTTTAAAAAATCCACGTTTTGCGGTTGAATAATTTTTTTTAAAAAATCCACGTTTTGTGGTTGAATAAATATCTTTAAAAAATCCATGTTTTGTGGTTTAATAAAAATCTCTAAAAATTCCACGTTTTGTGCTTCGATAAAAATCTTCAAAAAATACTTTCTGTGGTTGAATAAAAAATCTTTCAAAAATCCACGTTTTGTGGTTGAATAAAAATCTTAAAAAAATCTTTGTTTAATGGTTGAATAAAAATCTTTAAAAATCTAAGTTTTATAGTCGATAAAAATCTTTTTGTGGTTAAATAAAAATCTTTAAAAATCCACGATTTGTGGTTGGATAAAAATCTTTAAAAAAAATCCACGTTTTGTGGTTGAATAAAAATCTTTAAAAAATCTTTGTTTATGGTTGAATTAAAATCTCTAAAAAAATTTTTGTTTTATGGTTGAATAAAAATCTTTAAAAATCCAAGTTTTATGGTTGAACAAAAATCTTTAAAAATCCCGGTTTTGTGGTTGAATAAAAATCTTTAAAAAATCCACGTTTTGTGTTTCGATAAAAATTTTAAAAAATCCAAGTTTTGTGTTTCTATAAAAATCTTTAAAAAAATCCACATTTTGTGTTTCGATAAAAATCTGTAAAAATTCCACGTTTTGTGTTTCGATAAAAATCTTTAAAAAATCTACGTTTTGGTTTTTCGATAAAAATCTTTAAAAAAAATCCACGTTTTGTGGGTGAATAAAAATCTTTAAAAAAATACACGTATTGTGTATTTTAAAATTCTTTAACAAAATCAATGTTTTTATTTAACTTTTTATGGCCTCTTTATTGGGGCAAATTTTAAAATTATTAACATGTATAGATAGATGAAAAACCTCTCCTAAGAATTATTGAAAATATTATGAACCCAATAACTGAATTACTATTATATTATGTAGGTGATTATCAGAATTCGTATTAGGTAAATACCTACGTATAAAAAAGTAGAACAACAAATAATAAATATTTAAGCCAGATAAGATTCCAAAAACGAAATGTTTACTACATTACCTTTGGAAAAAAATTGGTGCTAACCAAAACAGCTGAGATTACTCATAAAGGCGGTGGTGACCTAGGTCATGTTCAACAATGTTTTACAGAAAAAAGAAAAACAAATTGTTTTGTTTACGATTATTATGAAAACAATAGAGAGAAAATAAAAAAGAAATAGAGAAAACAAACAATAATTCCAGTTGCAAAGGCAAGCAAGTTAAGGAAACCATTTTTTTGCGCAATTACCAAAGTGATACATATTCAAACATATGTATGTATCTATGAGTAATTATGTATGTTCATGGACTTTGAATTTTTTGAACCAGAAAAATTAACAATTTCCGAAAACAATGCAATTTCAATACAATTCGCTTTCCAATGGTTTCGAAATCTTGCTGATAGTATTTAATGGGGATTTACTTCAAGAAAAGTGTCTGTTTTAAATGAAAATGCGAGTTTTCTTTTCTTGAGTTCGAAACATTTTTTTATTGTATGTTTGTATATTATATTTTCATTGAAAAGTGGGGTTTCCACTTTTTCTGTTCCTTCGTTTGGGGGATTTTTTGATCTACTTATTTTTTTTACTATTGCAGTCATCCATCCAACGGCACTCCATTTATTATCATTGGCGTCGTCATCATCATCGTCGTCAAAACATCATGTTTGCCATAGTTGTTTTTGTAATTATTTGTTGTAATTTCTGTCATCATTATTTAGTTAGGATTTTGTTAGGCTTCTTTTGTGCATTTGTTTTTCATGTTATTTCTGAGACGTTTTTTCTTCGTCTTCTTGTTCAATTTACCTATTAAAGTGGTGGGTATAATCAGTTAAGAACAATAAAATAAAAACGTTTATTTTAAATTAAACAAGTAAGAACGGCGTTAAGTTCGGCCAGGCCGAACAACCTTCAAAATACCGAAAATCGGGAGGTACCTTTCTGTGGGGGCTATATGAAGGCGTGGACCTATACCGACAAATTTCATGCTTTTAATACCCCAAATGAAGACCAAATACCAAATTTCAGCCACTTCGGTAGATTATTGTGGCCACAACCTTCAAGATATCCAAAATGGCTATATGATGGCGTGGGGCTATGCCAACAAATACGTGGGTGAAAGTTTTATACCCCCAACGAAGACTAAATACCAAATTTCAGCCATTTTGGTGTAATAAAGAGGCTAAAGCTTTCAAAAACCCGAAAATAGGGAGGTTCCAAATGAAGAGCAGATACCAAATTTCAGCCATTTCGGTGGAATATTGAGGCTACAACCTTCAAAATACGAGAAATAGGGAGATACCGTTCTATGGGGGCTATACTAAGGCGTGGACCTATGCCGACAAATTTCATATGGAACGTTAAGTACCCCAAATGAAGACCAAATACCCAATTTCAGCCATTTCGGTGGATTATTGTGGTCACAGCCTTCAAAATATCGAAAATCGGGAGGTACCTTTCTGTGGGGGCTATATGAAGGCGTGGACCTATACCGACAAATTTCATGCGTTTAATACCCCAAAAGAAGACCAAATGCCAAATTTCAGCAATTTCGGTTGATTATTGTGCCACAACCTTCAAAATATCCAAAATGAAGGCATGGACCTATACCGAAAAATTTCTGGGGGAAAGTTTTATACCCCAAATTTCAGCCATTTCGGTGCGATAATGAGGCTAAAACCTTAAAAATACCGAAAATCGGGTAGTACCGTTCTATGGGGGCTATACTACGGTGTGGACCTGTACCGACAAGTTTCTGGGAGAAAGTTTTATACCCCCACTGAATACTAAATACCAAATTTCAGCCATTTCGGAGGAATATTGAGGACACAACCTGCAAAATACAGATAATCAAGAGGTATTGTTCGATGGGGGGCTCTATGAAGGCGTGGACCTATACCGACAAATTTTATATAGAAAATTGTATACCCCCAACGAAGACTTAGTACCAAATTTCAGCCATTTCGGAGGAATATTGAGGCCACAACCTACAAAATACCTAATATCAGGAGGTACCGTTCTATGGGGGCTATATGAAGGCTTGGCCCTATACCGACCAAGTCCTAGGGGAAATTTTTATGTTATCTGTTTTATGTACTTGGCAAGTACAAAGCTGATATTATCGCCTTACAGGAAGTGCGATGGAACCGGGCAGACGTAAAAATAACAAACAATTACGCTCTGTATTATAGCTGCCATGAAACCAAACATGAGCTAGATGTTGGATTTATGGTAAATAGGAGGCTTAAAAATCTCGTCTCCAGCTTCACTCCTGTTGATGAGAAAATTGCCACAATCCGTATAACATCAGTCTCATCTGCGCCCATGCCCCGACCGAAGAGAAAGATGAACAGACCAAGGATATATTCTACGAGCGCCTAGAGAGAGCATATGACCGCTGCCCTGGACATGACATTAAATTTATTCTAGGAGATTTTAATGCTAAAATTGGGAGAGAAAATATCTTTGGTCCCACGATCGGAAAGTTCAGCCTTCATTAGGTAACATCCGACAACGGAATGAGGCTGATCGAGTTTGCAGCGACAAAAACATGGTAGTGAGCAGTACCAGATTCCAACACCTCGACATACCCAAGGCCACGTGGATGTCCCCAGAAACAAGATGATGTCCGATCGATTCGAGGAACGAACATCGATTCGGACCATTTCCTTGTAGTAGCAAAGGTACGTCATGTGTTAGATCGCACTTTTGCCGCAACATTAAGGCGAGTAATGTTGCGGCAAAAGTGCGATCTAACACAGGACGGAAGCTGGATGTCGAAAAGCTGCAAACACAACAGATAGCACATACCTAGTCCGCTCAACTGACTCACATGCTGGAAGACGGCACTGTTTGTCCCAATAATGTGGAAGCGCAGTGGCAAAGAATAGCCCATTCACTTCAAACTGCCGCAAAATCTGTGCTTGGATACCAACAACAACCACCTAAAAATCTATGGTAAGATCAGGATACGGCATACAGAGCAACCCTGCATTCAGTAGCAACACGAAGCGCGAAAGAAAAATATCGGGAGAAGAGGAGAGAGGAGAAGCGTATTTTCAGAAGAAAAAAAGTAACTGATACAGATAGCGTACTGAGCATCTGGAAGGAGCATTTCATGAAGCTCTTAGTATCGAATATGGGCGGCGATGAAGATACACCAGAACCAATCGCAAACGACGACGTTGAATGTCTTCCACCTAGCCAAAGCGAGGTCATGACAGCAATATATATAATTGTTCCACAAACATCTCATAAGGGACAAGGGAGACTTCTCTTATATTAACGAGTGCACCCCGATTCACATTAGCTCAATGATATGGGACCTACAGTTTATCGCCGAGTCCGAACGGCGTGTCTAAGACACCACTTTTGTAGAGAAGTTTTACATGGATGAAATACTCAGGAAATGTCGCCAACATTACTGAGGGGTGTGACAGCAATTAATCGACTGAAAAACAATAAAGCAGCAGAAGCTGATGGACTGCCCGCCGAACTGTTCAAGACCGGTGGGAAAATGCTGATAAGGAGTATGCATCACTTAATTACCGAAATTTGGCAGGAAGAAAGCATACCCAACGATTGGAACCTCAGCCTCCTATGTCCCGTAGACAAGAAAGGAGACAAGACGGTGTGTACAAACTACAGAGGCATAAGACATTGGCTAATACAAGATCAGCTGTTAAAGTAGGAAAGAACCTCTCGGAACCTTTTGAAACAAAACGAGGTTTCGGGCAAGGTGACAGCCTATCATCAGCTGTTAAAGTAGGAAAGAACCTCTCGGAACCTTTTGAAACATAACGAGGTTTCAGGCAAGGTGACAACCTATATACAATAAGTATATAATGTTACTGGCCCACGCAGATGATATAGATATAATAGGTGGATCAAGTCGATCCGTAACAGCCACCTTTGCGAAAATTAAAAAAGAGTCTGCCAAAGTGGGTCTGGCAGTCAACGGCGATAAGTCAAATTTTATGGTATCAACATGCCAGACGTCCAGTAGACTCGGACCAACTGTTGATGTTCAGAACTACTAGAAAATGACTTTATTTACCTCGGCACCGCCATGAATAAAACGAACAACATCAGTTTTGAAATCAAAAGAAGAATAATATTGGTCAACAGCTGCTACTTTGGTCTAAGTAAACAGTTTAAAAGTAAAACCACTTCTCGTCAAAACAAAAACTTACACTCTACCAGACCCTGATACTACCCATACTTACATATGTATGGATGTGAAGCATGGGTACTTGCGAGAGCAGTTGAGGCAGAACTTGGTGTGTTTGAGAGAAAAATCCTTCGAAAGATTTATGGACCAATATGAGTTGACGGTGAATACCGACGTCGAATGAACCATGAGCTATACCAGCCGACCGAAATCGATGTAGTAAAACGTATCGAACTACAACGATTGCGTTGGCTTGGCCATGCCAGTAGGATGGATAAAGATGCCCCCACCAAAAAGGCATTTGAATACGAGCCACTCGACGGTATAAGCCCCAAGGGAAGGACAAAACTCCGATGGAAAGACCAAGTTGAAGAAGATATCACAAAACATGGCATCCAAAATTGGAGAAGTAAGGCAAAAGATCGGTGCGTTTGGAATTCTATTCTTAGTTCGGCTTATGGAACAAGACGTTCTGTTTAATATAAAAGCCATCTAAGTAAGTAAGTAGGTAGAAACTCATCACGTCATGATACAGGGATATCAGGTTGTAAAAAAGCCATAACCCTATTGTGAATACTAGGGTTATGCCTTTTTAACAACCTCGTATCCCTTTATGATATTTTGATGTGTTTTTTACATAAAATTACATAAAATCTTAATAATAAAGTGATTTCAGAACTTTTGAAAATTTTTTGAAGTCACTGTAAGCAGATATTTAACTGAAAACAAGGTATTGGGACACACGACATAACCCCAAAATGACATAACCGTTTGTTTCTCACCAATTTTATCGTCATATTATTACATATATGTATGTGGGAACTGGGTATAATATATGTACCACACGTAGTGTAGTAAAATATAAACTCGCCCTCTGTATTTCAATAGTAGTTTTAAAGCTTTTGTATTTGTATTTATCATTGTGAATTAATAACATGGCAAAGCCCAGGATTTATCTTGGTCCCTCTTTCATCTTAAGTGGACACTGACCTCCCCGTGGTGTCACCTGGGGAACTGCCTTTAACACCCGTTAAAGGTAGTGAGCTAACATGTGCCGCGCGTTCACCCATAAGAACGTTAAAATCTTGGGTTTGGGCGTCGCGTTAGTAACCCTCCCCTAGAAAAAACAGCCTACTATGAAAAAACGAAAGAAAAGAAAAACAAACCCCTCTACAGTTGACGAACCCCGCAAACGTTTTAAGGACCATGATCTGCGAATCTGCACCTGGAATGTTCGCACTCTTTATAGAAAAGGTGCAGTCTTCGCATTGGCAGACGTACTTGAAAAGTACAAGACCGATATTACTGCCATACAGGAAATACGATGGATTCGGAAAGGCGTCACAACAACACCTAAAGGTGACGCACTGCATTATAGCTGCCATGACGTAAAGCATGAGTTTGGTTGTGGATTCGTAGTTAGTCGGAGACTAAAACATCTGGTATCCAGCTTCACCCCATTGAAAGAAAGACTTGCTGCAATTCGAATAAAAGCTAAATTCTTCAACATCAGCTTTATTTGCGCTCATGCTCCCACTGAAGAAAAGGACGAACAGACCAAAGATATATTTTACGAGCGCTTAGAAGAAACATATGACCGTTGCCCTGCCCATGACATTAAAATCATTCTAGGCGATTTTAATGCCAAAATTGGAAAGGAGAATATCTTTGGCCCAACAGTCGGGAAATTCAGTCTCCACAGTGAAACATCTGACTATGGTATGAGGCTGATAGACTTTGCAGCTGCAAAAAACATGGTAGTTAGCAGTACCAGATTTAATCATCTCGATATTCATAAGCACCCGGCTGTCTCCAGATCAGAAAACAAGAAACCAAATTGATCATGTTGTGATAGATGGAAGACATTCATCGAGGGTGTTGGATGTACGATCGTTCCGAGGCGCAAACATTGATTCGGACCACTACCTTGTTGCAGCAACGGTACGCACTCGCTTAAACGTAGCAAACAAAGTACGAACAGACACAACACGAAAGTTAGACATCGGTAAGCTGCAATAACAACAGATAGCCACAGCATATTCCACTCAACTAGCCCAATTGCTTAATCAAAGCACTCCTCATCCCGATAACATATCAGCGCAATGGCAAAGCATTGCCCACTCCATGCAAACAGCCGCAAAATCCATACTTGGATACCAGAGACCTCCACCAAGGAATCCATGGTATGATGAGGAGTGTCGTGCTGCCACCGAAGAGAAAAATGCGGCATATAAGGCTTCTTTACAATCCGTAGCAACGCGTAGCGCACGAGAGAGATACAGGGAGAAAAGGAAAGAGGAGAAACGTCTTTTCCGCAGGAAAAAGAGAGAGATGGAAAAGCGGGAGTGTGAAAAAATCGAGATGTACAGGAGCCAGAATGAAGTCCGAAAATTCTACCAAAGAGTGAAGCATCAAACTGATGGCTTTGATACAGGCACATCCTCCTGTAGAGACCAGCAAGGTAATTTGGTAACTGATACAGATAGTGTACTCAGGATATGGAAAGAACATTTTTCAAATCTGTTGGTATCCAATAGCAGCGAAGACGACGAAGATACCACAGTCCCAATCCAAGAAGATGGTATTGAATGTATACCGCCCAGCCCAGATGAGGTAAAGACAGCAATAAATCGGCTGAAGAATAATAAGGCAGCAGGGGCCGATGGCTTATCAGCCGAGCTGTTCAAAACCGGAGGCGACACGCTGATAAGGTGTATTCATCAGCTAGTTAGCACCATCTGGCAGAAAGAACGAGTACCCGACGATTGGAACCTGAGTATCCTGTGCCCCGTCCACAAGAAGGGAGATAAGACTGTATGCTCTAACTATAGGGGCATAAGTCTACTCCCTATTGCCTACAAGATCGTGTCAGGGATATTGTGCGAACGACTAAAGCCTATGGTCAACGAGATAATTGGACCATACCAATACGGATAAAGACCTGGCAAGTCCACCATTGACCAGATATTTACCCTGCGGCAAATCCTAGAGAAGACCCAAGAGATGCAGATCGACACATATAACCTTTTTGTCGATTATAAAGCAGCCTTCGACAGCCCGCTGCGTTCAAAGGTATTCCCAGCCATGTCTGAATTTGGTATCCCCGCAAAGCTCATCCGGCTTTGTAAAATGACTTTAACTGACACGAGGTCCTCAGTTAAAATAGGAAAGAACCTTTCCGAAGAGTTTGGTACCAAAAGAGGTTTCTGACAAGGAGACAGCCTTTCGTGTGACCTTTTCAACATCCAGCTAGAAAAGGTTATACGAGAGGCAAACGTCAAAAGAAGTGGCACAACCTACACCAATAGCCACATATTACTTGCTTATGCTGATGATATAGACATCATGGGCCGATCAGTAAAAGAAGTAACTGATACCTTTATAAAAGTCGAAGGAGAATCTGCTAAAGTGGGTCTGGCGGTAAACGGTGAGAAGACCAAGTTGATGGTGTCGACGAGCAATGCGTCCATTGAGCTCGGACCGACTGTGGAAGTTGGTTCCTAAATTATTGAGGTAGTAAAAGACTTCGTCTACCTCGGCACCTCCGTAAACACAACAAACGACATCATTTGTGAAATAAAAAGAAGAATTGTATTGGCCAACAGATGCTACTTTGTTTAAGTAAGCCGTTTAAAAACAAAGCCACATCTCGTCAAACAAAAATAACGCTCTACAAAACACTGATACTACCCGTGCTGATGTATGGCTCCGAATCAAGCGCAATCAGACATGGCAGTGCTTGGTGTCTTTGAGAGAAAAATTCTTCGAAAGATCTACGGACCAACCTGCGTTGACGCAGGTGAACCACGAGCTGTATCTGCTGTACAACGACATCAATATTGTTAAACGTATCGAGATGCAGCGATTGCGTTGGCTAGGCCATATCATAAGAATGAGCGATGATGAACACGCTTAAAAGGCGTATAAATACGGGCCGCTTGGCGGTGCACGCAGAATTGGCAAGGAATAGATGGCTCAAACGAGTGGATGATGATATGAAAAGGCGCGGTATTCCAGAGTGCGAAGCAACAAATAGAGAGGAATGGAGATCTCTTCTTAGTTCGGCCTATAGAACAAATGTTCTGTAATGGGCCAGCTAAGTAAGTATGTACGAATTAATAACTATTAATATTGTGTTTGATCTTAAAATTTAAACTTTAACTGACAAAATGCAACACTGTAAAATATATTTAATACTGCTAGTTTAAGGAACTGTAAAGTACTAATTAAATCATATGATTCTACAGGCTTCTCATGAGTTGTACCTAAATAGGGTGAATCTCAAATTTAATCACTTCGCAATCGGCATTTGAACTATTTGTAGTATCGTCCATTCTTGTAAAATACTTTTTTGGCAGCACAATGGTTTCTATTGTTGAACAAGCAAAGAGTCAATAAAGTCTTTTGCTAAAACAACTAGTCTTAAGACCATGGAACACCAATTCCAAAACTAACTTTAAGAATTTTATAATAAATAAAGCAATGTTTAAATAATTTACTAAAATTATTACATGTGTTTTAATAAAATCTTACATGTATGTATATGTATCATTTATTTTATATATAACTTTTTATACCCTCAGCCTTTAGGCTAAGGAGGGTATATACACTTTGATACGATGAAAATGTGTCTCATCGAAATAATGGTTTTAGACCCTAAGTATGTTTGGACGAAATGTGTTTCAGACAATTTGGAGTCGATCTAGCCATGTCCGTCCGTCTGTCTGTCTGACCTGCTGGCTGGAGCGCACGATAACTCTCGAACGGATGAACTGATTCGGTTCAAATTTTGGCCTTCGTAATATTTTGCCCAAACTTAGTTTAAGTTCGAAGATGAGTTACATCGGTCCACTCCTTCGGGTACCTCCTCCACAAAAGTTCGAAAATGTTGGGAAAATTTGTGCGCACGATAACTCTTGCAGGGAATAAACGATTTGGTCCATACTTTGCCCATCGTAAAATGTGTACCCAACTTAGATAATGTATCAATATAGACTCAATCGGTCCACTCCTTCGGGTACCTCCCACACAAAATTTCGGAAAAGTTCAGTTTAGGGTCATCTCTCGAATCGCTCTGATTTTTGTTTTAGCAACTTGTATTCACTGCCCTCCATACGACGGTAAAAGTCTTATTAGGGGCAAGTCCATACTCCCTGAGAAAATAGCCTGAAAGTTGCAAAAAACCCCTATGACACCGTGTGAGGTGGTTGGAGCGCAAGATAACTCTAGAACGGATCTGCCGATACGGTCCAAAATTTGGCCTTAGTAATATTTTGTCCAAACATAGTTTAAGTTTGAAGATAAGCCATATCGGTACACTCCTTCAGGTATCTCCCCCACAAAAGTTCAAAAATGCTCGGAAAATTTGTTCATACGGTAACTCTTGAAGGGAGTGGCCGAATTGGTCCATACTTTACACATCCTAATATATCTACTAGATATAGATTAGGTTCAAATATGGACTATATTTGTCCACTCCATCCGGTACCTCCCACACAAAATTTCAGATAAGTTCACTTTAAGACCTGCTATTGAATCACTTTGATTTTTTTTGAAGCAACTTGCATTCGCTGCCTCAATTACGATGGTAAACGTGTTTTCAGGGGCAAGTCATACTTCTTGAGCAAACATCCCGAAGGGTGTAAAAACCCCCTATGCCACCATATGTAGTGGCTGGAGATCCACTTCCATAATGGTCAATGTAGATCCATTCCTTTTAGTATCTCCTCCGCAAAACTTTTGATCTCTAATCATAATGAACATTTTTGTCGGTTCAATGTGCCAAAAAATTTAAAAACCCCTAAATACATACTTTTTTTGGGAAAAAATTGTTTCAATATATACAGGCTGAGGGTATATCTCTGTCGGCAAAGCCGTCTGATACTTTTTTACTTGATTTTCATATATCATAAAAATTAAAAATGGTTTGTGCGGGACCTTTTTCAATATTTAAATAGAATAAAAGTTATTTTAGCCATTAATAGGCAATAGGAAAACATTTTTTGGACTTTTTTCATTTCATATTAAATTTGTTCTTACACACAAGTTTTCTGAAATAGTTCAGGAACGGAAAAATGGAAAATACGTCAAAAAAAAACTGGAACAAATGTCAAAGTCGGCGTATCAGCCAATCAGACGCCGGCAACCATGTTACTATTTTTTTACTCGCCCAAATTTGTCGTGTAAAAAGTTTTTAAAGAGAGTGTCATTCAGCGCCATTTTTGTTTAAAGAGAAGTGAACATTTTACAACTTTTTTGTGTACGGGAACGCTTTCTGAGTAAAATGTGTAAAAGTCGTAAAAATTGTAAAAACTTTTTAGTTCTGGAACACAGCTATTATTTAAAAAAAAAATCTAAGTGGTTTGTGCGGAACCTTTTTTTATAATAAAATGAATTGAATCGTATTTTAGGCATTAACAGGCAAAAGTTCATTAATTCTCACTACAGGAAATCGTTTTTGAGAAAAAATGTCAAAAAGTCATAATCCTAGTGTATACCCTTGTTAGCATAAATGCTGAGGGTATACCCTCAAGTTTATTGTCTTTATGAATATCACCCATCTTTGTAGGAAATGTCAATAAAACAAATCGAAAGTGTCCTCAAAGGATAAAAACATTTCTTATAGCAATTTCTGAAAATTGTTGTCATATAAGAAAATAATTTCTGTTCAAGGACATTTAGTTCCACTGTTTGTGGTGTTTCATTGTTTACTTTCCCAGAAAATTATTTTTGCTTGCAAGGACATTTAGATCCACTGTTTATGGTGTTTCTTTTCTTTATTTTCCCGGAAAATTATTTTTACTTGCTTCAATTGTTTACTTTAAGTCATTCCAATTTTTTATAATAAAAATTAATTCAAAATAAATATTATTTTTATTTTTCTTTACAGGTTCTAAAATTTACAATTTTTGGATATTCTTTTCAAACTAAAGGTGAGTAAAGTTGTCAAAATTCCCATTTAAATTGTAACTGATATTTAACCAACTCATCACACCGTCCATCTTTTTTGGATATACAACAAATACAAAGGCAGTATGTTTGTCCATATCCATAAGTGTGAAAGATCAGACCGCTATGTACAAACAAATATCTATGTAACAGTTGTGTATGCTGATGTGTACGTAAGAAGAAGAAAAAAAAACAAAAACAAACACACCCAAATGGTTTACATACGACGGCGATGTGTGTTAGGAGGCTATCTGCCACGAGTGAAGTCAGTCAGTTAAGCGCGTGCTTACGTTTTTTTTCTTGTTTTGTTTTGTTTCATTTCGTTTTTTATTAACGCTTTATACGATGATGTTTGTTAACTTGAAGTAGTTGTTGGCAGTGGCCGTTGTTGTTGTTGCTGTTTTATACGATGACATTACCAAATGTTATTACGATGATGTTTTGTTGCTGCTGTTATTGTTTGGGTTGTGCGTTTTTGGGCCGTGTTTTGAGAAAATGTTATTTATGGAAATGTAAATGTGGCAGTGTATGTGTGTAAGTGTTTCATATGCAGCGAGAATCTGTTGTTTTCAGTTGATATAATGTTAGTTTCGTCAATGTTAACGCTTGATTGGTTGCATAGCATTAGCTCTGTTCCTTTACGTGCAAGAATCTTCAAGTTTTACAACTTTTTACTCGAAAAGCGTTCCTTTACTTCAGACACCATACAATTCATATAGAAGCAGATTACAACTTTTGCTACTTTTGCCGGTTTTACCATTTTCAAAAGTAAAGGAACAGACCAATTATAGTGACATGCATTACCGAGTGCGTACACTCAAAGGAAAATGTTAGTAAAAAACGAAAAAAAAAGTAAAAAAACGTTAAGTTCGGCCGGGCCGATCTTAATTAGTTTCCTTTCACAATTTTAGGTGGAAACATTTTTCGACCCCAAATACTTAAATTATCTAATCTTATCTAAAAAATATGTTCAGAAAGGTGAAAAGTACCAGCTACGGACCTATACTAAAGTGTGGACCTATCTTTAAGACGTTTGGTGGAAAATTTTTACAACTGCAGGGAACCTCAAAATTACGGATAGTTCCGTCAAACAATGAAGCTAAGACCCACAACATACCGAAAATCAGGAGATACCATTGTATGGGAGCTATACCAAAACATAGACCTATGTTGACGATTTTTATACCCTCAGCATTTATGCTAACGAGGGTATATGGGTGAATATTGCGAAAAGACTTGTTTTTATACCCTCAGCCTATAGGCTAGAAAGGGTATATACACTTTCATACGAGCAAAATGTGCCTCATCGAAATAATGGTTTATGTTTGGACGAAATGTGTTTCAGACAATTTGGAGTCGATTTAGCAATGTCCGTCCACCTGTCTGTCTGGCTGGCTGGTGCGCACGATAACTCTCAAACGGATGAGCCGATTTGGTCCAAAATTTGGCTATGGTAATAGTTTGTTCAAACTTAGTTTAAGTTCGAAGGTGGGCTATACCGCTCCACTCCTTCAGGTACCTCCCCCACAAAAGTTCGAAAATTTTCGGAAAATTTGTGCGCACGATAACTCTTAAAGGGTGTAACCGATTTGGTCCATACTTTGCACATCGTAATATTTCTACCAGACTTAGATGAGGTTCCAATATGGCCTCTATCGGCCCACAGTGGTTCAGAATCGTTTTTTCCTGATCAAAATTCTGTAACTTTTGAACGGATAGAGAATGGCAGAATTATACATTTGAGTTTTCTAACCATTTTTCATCAAAATATGAGTGTTTTTGTGTAGTTTTTATATTTTCCTATGTATTACATATGGTCAAACACCGAAAAAAAACAATATAATTAGCAAAAGACTAAAAAAGAAATTTCGAAAAAATTACGTATTTCCCAAAAATGGGGAAAAAGTTCGTCTTTAGGGGCACACCACGTCCACACCACGCCCACACCTTCCAATATTTTTACCTAATTTTTTTGGTTTTCTTAGTTTGAATATGTTTACTATCGAATCCCATATAGAAATTAAATACCTTTGACAAAACAAAATTTTCAGGAAAATCGATTCCTGAACCATTGTGCGGCCCACCCTTTCGGTACCTTGGCTTAGCTGGCCCATTACAGACCATTTGTTCCATAGGCCGAACTAAGAAAAGATCTCCATTTCTCTCTATTTGTTGCTTCGCACTCTGGAATGCCGCGCCTTTTCATCTCATCATTCACTTGTTTGCGCCATCTATTCCTTGGCCTGCCAATTCTGCATGTACCGCCAAGCGGTCCGTATTTATACGCCTTCTTAGCGGGTTCATCATCGCTCATTCTTATGATATGACCTAGCCAACGCAATCGCTGCATCTCGATACGTTTAACAATATTGATGTCGTTGTATAGCAGATGCAGCTCGTGGTTCATGCGATGTCGATATTCACCGTCAACGCAGATTGGTCCGTAGATAGATCTTTTGAAGAATTTTTCTCTCAAACACACCAAGCACTGCCATGTCTGATTGCGCAAGTACCCAGGCTTCGGAGCCATACATCAGCACGGGTAGTATCAGTGTTTTGTAGAGCGTTATTTTTGTTTGACGAGATGTGGCTTTATTTTTAAACTGCTTACTTAAACCAAAGTAGCATCTGTTGGCCAATACAATTCTTCTTTTTATTTCACAACTGATGTCGTTTGTTGTGTTTACGGAGGTGCCGAGGTAGACGAAGTCTTTTACAACCTCAATATTATAGGAACCAACTTCAACAGTCGGACCGAGCTCAATGGTAGCATTGCGCGTCGACACCATCAACTTGGTCTTCTCACCGTTTACCGCCAGACCCACATAGCAGATTCTCCTTCGACCTTCATAAAGGTATCAGTTACTTCCTTTACTGATCGGCCCATGATGTCTATATCATCAGCATAAGTAAGTAACATGTGACTATTGGTGTAGATTGTGCCACTTCTTTTAACCTTTTCCAACAGGATGTTGAAGAGATCACACGAACAGCTGTCTCCTTGTCTGAAACCTCTTTTGGTACCAAACTCTTCGGAGAGGTTCTTTCCTATTTTAACTGAGGACCTCGTGTCAGTTAAAGTCATTTTACAAAGCCGGATGAGCTTTGCGGGGATACCAAATTCAGACATGGCTTGGAATACCTTTGAACGCAGCGGGCTGTCGAAGGCTGCTTTATAATCGACAAAAAGGTGGTAGGTGTCGATCTTCATCTCTTGGGTCTTCTCCAAGATTTGCCGCAGGGTAAATATCTGGTCAATGGTGGACTTGCCAGGTCTAAAGCTGCATTGGTATGGTCCAATTATCTCGTTGACCATAGGCTTTAGTCGTTCGCACAGTATCCCTGATACGATCTTATAGGCACTAGGGAGTAGACGTATGCCCCTATAGTTAGAGCATACGATCTTATCTCCCTTCTTGTGGACGGGGCACAGGATACTCAGGTTCCAATCGTCGGGTACTCGTTCTTCCTGCCAGATAGTGCTAACTAGCTGATGAATACACCTTATCAGCGTGTCGCCTCCGGTTTTGAACAGCTCGGCTGGTAAGCCATCGGCTCCTGCTGCCTTATTATTCTTCAGCCGATTTATTGCTGTCTGTACCTCATCTTGGCTGGGCGGTATTGGGATGTGGTATCTTCGTCGTCTTCGCTGCTATTGAATACCAACAGATTTGGAAAATGTTCTTTCCATATCCTGAGAACACTATCTGTATCAGTTACCAAATTACCTTGCTGGTCTCTACAGGAGGATGTACCTGTACCAAAGCCATCAGTTTGATGCTTGACTCTTTGGGTACCTCCCACACAAAATATCGGAAAAGTTCAGTTTGGTACCTGTTCTTGAATCGCTTCGATTGTTGTAACCACTTGTATTCACTGCTACCATCCACCACTCTCGAACGGATCAACCGATTTGGTCCAAAATTTGATCTTCTTCATATTTTGTCCAAACTTAGTTTCAGTTAGAAGATCGGCAATATCGCTTTTTCCCCCAATATTAAAAAAATGCCACAAAATGGTATGCACGATATGTCTTGAACGGGGCAACCAATTTGATCCAAACTTTTGATCTCCTAATATTTTATCCACATTTAGTTTAACTTCTATAATCGTCTATATCGGTCCTCTCATTAGCGTACCTCCACCACAAAAGTTCAACATTTACGTCTAAGTGCAGTTTAGGGTCTGTTCGAAGATCCTTGGGAAATGTATACTGATGCTGTTCGTTGTGGTCTCGTTTACAGCGAGATTATTTTTTCCATGGTCAAGTCCATGCTTACTGGTATACTGATCCAAAAGTTATACTGTGACCCACTAAAGTGTCCAGTGGGCGCTATATAAATCGAAAAGATATGACCCCAAAATGAGATCAACTTCCATAATGGACTATGTCGGTCCATTCTTTCCAGTACCTCCTCCGCAACATTTTTAAAATTTTTAACAACAATTAAAAAGGCCACTAAACGTGAATTTTTTAAAAAGATTTTTAGCAACAATTAAAAAGGCCACTAAACGTGGATTTTTTAAAGATTTTTAGCAACAATTAAAAAGGCCACTAAACGTGGATTTTTTAAAGATTTTAGCAACAATTAAAAAGGCCACTAAACGTGGATTTTTTAAAGATTTTTAGCAACAATTAAAAAGGCCACTAAACGTGGATTTTTTAAAGATTTTTAGCAACAATTAAAAAGGCCACTAAACGTGGATTTTTTAAAGATTTTTAGCAACAATTAAAAAGGCCACTAAACGTGGATTTTTTAAAGATTTTTAGCAGCAACCAAAGTAACCACAAAACGTGGATTTTTAAAGAAGTTTAGCAACAAAAAAAGGATCCACAAAACGTAGATTTTTTAAACATTTTTAGCAACAATCAAACTCGTGATCCCCATAAGCAGTGTGCCCTGGTGACTGTTTCCATAGATGGTTATCTAGTTTCAGTTATCGACAGATCTAACCAAATGAACAGAATCAGTGAAAGTTGGAGGTTGTTAAAAACATTGAAATATTTGGATACGTAAAAACGCCACAAAAATAAAATAGAAAAAAATCCATCTACTCTCACTTATCATAGTAGAGTAGGAAGAGAAGTGTAACAAGCGACAACCGGGGCTGTAGCTTAAAAACA
The DNA here is from genome assembly GCF_047663935.1 of Musca autumnalis. Classification (NCBI taxonomy): domain Eukaryota; kingdom Metazoa; phylum Arthropoda; class Insecta; order Diptera; family Muscidae; genus Musca; species Musca autumnalis. The sequence goes on from NW_027411755.1 coordinate 194,013,594, forward strand.
AAACAACAAATAAGCTACACTGAGCGCTGGATGTGAAATGCAATCGAAGAAACCGTAAAAGCGACGACCGCAACAACAACAAATCTATAATCAAATCATTAATCGAACCTGTCGTGCGCTCCAGTAAAATAACAATGGACAAGAAATTGAAAAAAAACTGACCGTCAATATTTATGATGATGATGATGGTGGTGGAGCCAACGATGGAAAAGAAAATCTATTAAGAAATCAATTTTAGAAACACAAATCTGACATAGAGTATGTATGACGTACGCCAATATTTGTTGTCTGTTTGACAATCAGTCACAGACACAACTATGCAAATGTGTAAAGAAAAGTTACAAAAAAAAAAAGAAAAAAAAAATAAATTACCACAACAACCAAATGTCATGAAGGTCCAATTGGGGTAGAGGTTGGGTTTTTTTCGAATCTTAGCACCCGGTGTTGGTCAAGCAAAAAACAAAACAAATTTCAATAAAAAACGCTTAACAAAAAATAGAGAAAAGCTTAAATCACATACAGACACAATAACAATGCACTAGAAATTTCAAATGTCAAAAGCAGCAACGCGGCGGCAGCAGCAAAAACAAAACCAAGAGGCAGCAAATCAGTAACAGACTCTCATTTGCCAGATAAGCGAAAAAAGTTCAGCAGAAAAAATGAAAGATGATAGGGAAACAAAAAAAAGAAACACGTCAATCGCCGCTACACGTTTCATATGCAAATATTTCAAAATTCTGTTATTGATTAGGTTTGGTGTGTGTGCATTTTGAACCAGATTTGTTTTTTTTTTTTTGTTTTAACATCTCTATACTAACATGTGTATTTATTTATATGTATAAAATCTTACACAAACAAAATCTATTTTTTATTGTAGGGTTCGTCTAAAGTTCTTTAAACAAGTAAAACAAAAATCTTCCGTCAGCTTTGCCGACAGCTAAATACCTTCAGCCTATGCAGCTGAAAATTTTGTAATATAATTTTTTTAGCCATAGGAAGAACGCTATTGCTTTTGGTGAAAATCGGTTCAAATTTGGATATAGCTCCAATATATGTATATTTTCGGCCGATTTAACGTATTTGCTGTACCAAACACGCTACATACGTCCGATTTTGATGAAATTTGGAATGTATGACTGAATTCGGCCTAAAAATAAATGTACATCGAAATCGGTGCAGATTTGGATATAGCCCCCATATATGTTTTCGCCCGATCTTTCCAATTTTTATTAAATTTGGAACGTGTGAAGGATTTTTGTCTAGTAATAAGTGTACCGTATAGAAATCAGTTCAAATTGAAATATATCTCCTATATTTTACATATTCACAGTGGTGTAGGGTATCATATAGTCGGCCCCGCCCGACTATGATTCTTCCCTTACTGCACGCAGAGAAAAAATATGATTGATCCAACAATATTCGAAGAGCAAAATATGTATTGTAAAGATATTGTTAAATTCCAAATGTAGTATTGTTATTCCTACAATTGGGTTTTGTTAAATCCAAAAATAGTTTTTGTCAACTGGACAATAGTTCTCTCCTTTCTTCGACAATTTTTTCTCTTCTCTCGCTATTCGATTCCGTGTTGAAAAAAAAAACAATTATGGTGAGCTTTGTTTGTATGACATGATGCCCTTATCTTTGTTTTTGTGTGTATGTATACCAACAATGAGACTCTTGTTTCTGATTTGTTTCATTCTTCTATCTTCATTGTGCTTTGAGGTTTGGTGTTATACCGGGGTTTGTTATGTTGTGGTGGGTGCTTGTGGCTTTTTGTTTGTCTTTGTTGTCAGCCAAAGCAGCAAACCATGTATTGTGTTCATCAATGATTGCAATATTATACGCGACATTTATATCCTAGTTATGCGAAAAGTGTATCTTCTTCTTCTTTATTTGCCAACCCGTATTCGGGTGTTAGCGATCATACAATTATGTTTTACATTGTTAACAATTTAATTATATTTTTTATTCCATTATAGATAGGTTTCGATTCTTGGCAGCATGCAGGAGGTTTCTTTCGTCTTGCAGTCCCGTCCATTCTTGAATTTTTCTTATCCATGATGTTTCTTTTCTGCCTCTTGGTCTTCTTCCATCTATTGTGGTTTGGATAATGGCTTGGAGGAGCTTATATTTTTCATTGCGCATTATATGACCCAGATAAGATGTTTTTCGGCTTTTTACATCGCGTGTTATTTGTCGTTCCACATTCATCCGTCGTAGTACTTCTTCATTTGAAACGTGGTCAGTCCAGCGAATTTTTAGAATACGACGATAAATCCACATTTCAAAAGAATTTAGTCGTTTTTCGTCGGCTAATTTTATCGTCCAAGTTTCTGCAGAGTATAATAATACTGACCATATGTAGCATCTGACAAGACGTATTTTCGTTGAAAGGCTTATGTCATGGCTAGTTAGCGTTTTCTTATATTTGGAAAATGAATTTCTTGCCATTTCGATTCGGCACTTAATTTCACTTGACATATCCCAACGGTCATTTATCTGGACTCCTAGATATTTATATGTTCTTACACGTTCTATTTCTATGTTATTAATTATCATAGGTACATTATTTTCCACGTAAAAGTGTATATGAGAAGTATATACACTCAAATCAAAAATTTCTGGGCTGGTTTTCTGGGTTGACAATACTTTTTGTAAACAAAATTAGATTATGATAGTTCCTACAATCGGTATTGTTAACGATTTTTACAATATTGCGGAAATTCGAAAGTTATTTTTGTTTTCTATGTTTGGAACAAAAGATGGTATTTTTGGATTTGGATTACAATGTTTGAACAAAACAAATACATTTTTGGAACCAAAACAGATATTTTTGCGGATTTTCAAACTACAATGTTCAAAGATGAAAAAAATTATTATTATGACATGTTTATAAACATGTAACATATTATAAACTTAGTCTATTTACAAAGATTCTCCATTCATTTCTATCTTGTGTTATATATTTTAATTGATCGATTGATAAGTTGGTTTCAGTTGTTATTGTGTTCTTCTCCGTGTTGTTTTCGGTCTGCTCTATTGCGTCGTCCTTGGGGATTCCACTGGAGAGCTGAGTGGGAAATATCATTTTCGCTTTTTCTTAGAGTGTGGCCGAGCCAGCCATATTTTCTTTGAGTGATTGCAGATTTTATTTCCTGTTGATTTCTTATACTCCAGAGACATTAGTTTGTGGCCAGCATATTTTTAATATGTTGCGAAAACATCTGTTTATAAAAATACTTGAAGTTTATTGGTTAGCGTGGTAGTGGTAAGCCATGTCTCGGATCCATACAGTTGCGTAGATTTCTCACATGAATTGAAGATATTAATTTTTGGTTTTATATTTAATGTCTCAGATGCCCAAATGATTTATTTTTTTAGCGACGCAAACGTTCCTTTGGCTTTTCTAATACGGTTATCGCCGTCCTCTGTGGTACCTCCTTTTGTTGATAAAATGCTACCAAGATATTCAAAACGATCCACATTTTGTAATGCTTCTCCATATATCATAAATGGGCTATTATTATTGGCATTTATCCTCATGGTTCTTGTTTTGCGGCAGTTTATTTTTAGACCAACTTTCAATGATTCCTATGACAGGTTGAGTAACTTATTTTGCATAATTGAGTATGTTGTTGTAAGTGAACGGCATCGTCTGCATACTCCAGAACTCCAAGTTTGTTGAACAAATTCCAATTTATGCCAGATGGTGTTGAGTCTAGATTTTCAAACACTGCGTCAAGAACTGTACTCCGCTGGTTGTAAAAAATTCTTCGCTGAGGACTCCTTCGTGCAACACTCTGGAAGTCGTACCATTATAGCAATTTTCTATAAGTATCACTAGTTGCTTGGCTATTCCTTTTGATAGAAGTGTGCTCCATATGTATTTTCTGTTTAGGGCTTTTTCATAGTCCACAAATGCTAGATATAGACTTGCATTATATTCTATGGATTGCTCGATGATGATTCTTGTTGTGCATATGTGGTCGATGCATGAATTCCATGCTCCGAAACCAGCTTCTATTTAAAATGATTTTCTTAAAAATGTGTAGTATTGATTTGTTCTGTTTCCCTTTTAAGGAAGTTTCACTAGTATTGATTCTTTCAAGTCTTGTGGAATAGTTTCCTCCCCCATATCTGTTTGAATAACGGGTGTAGTTTTTCAGCCATTATACTGCTGGAATACCGTCGTTGCCTGGGGCTTTACCGGGTTTTAGGGTATTAATCGCTTCTTTTATTTCAGGAATTGGAAGGATTTTCTGTTTTTAGCTCTGCATTTGTGGGACGAATTTTTTTCTTTTAAATAAGTCTATTGAACAATGTTCCTTACAGACTAAAGAAAATATACAAATATTATTAACAATATATAGATATATTTTTGCGCTTGGTGGTTTTGGCTGATGTTAACCGTTTTTTCAAAACCTCGTTTGATGTCACGAGAGACCCTGTTTCATCTTCTCATTCAATTTCCTTATAATCTTATATAGTTCTTTTGAGTTCTCCTTGTTAGCTGCTGTCTGAGACTCATTCCCCATTCTATCATAGTAAGACTTTTTGTCCTTTTTTACTTGCTTTTTTCTTTCGATTTTGCTTGGAAACCGCAATTCATGTAGAAATAGGGCTAAGGAAAATATTGTAGCTGTGAAAATTCTCTACAAGATTGACCTTTGTGATATTTTGGTAGGTTTTACCATTTTTAAGATATAGAAGTTCAGGTCACATTCTTAGGGGTTTTTTAGGTTTAGTTTCACGATTTGTTTGAAAAAAGTTTTTATCAAAATGGGACTAGGGAAAATGTTATAGCTGTAAAAATTCTCTACAAGAGTGGCTTTCGTAATTTTTTCCTAGGCTATACCATTTTTGAGATATATAAGTTTAAGTTGGGAAATTGCAGTCTTAACATTGTTTTATAAGGAGACGATACAGTCATTGAATTGTCACAATTTGAGCTTCTATATTTCAAAAATGGTGAAATCGACGAAAATATTATAAAGTACAATCTGGTAGAGAATTTTCATAGCTACAACACTTTCTTTTATCCTATTTCGATAGGACTTGCGGTTTCCAAACAAACTCGTGAAAACCTAAAAAACCCCGATTTTGTCCTGTTTTTTTTTTATTTTTCTGTAATACCTTTAGTTTCAGAATCTGCAAAAACTGCCCAGGTGTAAGCAAACTTTAGCGAAGTTACGAAGACTACTAAACTGAGCTGCGTGTAGGTGTATAAAGAAGTGGCTCTAAATATTGGTATATTTCGGGCCTATATCTCAGGACCCTAGCAAAAATACTATGTTGCAGTCAGAATCACAACGACTACTCATCATTAAAACACGATCCCAGACCTTAAACCGGATTAAAACGTAAAGAGCGATTGAGACATCTGAAGGAATGGACCGACATAGTCCATTTTGGAACTGGATCTATTTTTGGGTGTCATTCATTTCGTGCCAACAAGCCATTTTAGTTGGTCGCCGTAGTATACTATGGAGCTTTTGAATCATTATGCTGGGAAGCATGGATTTGCCACGAAAAGAATTTAAAAATGCACAAACAGCGCTTGAAATGCTCTTAAACAAAAATTTTGAACTTTTGTGAGGGAGGTACCAGAGGGAGTATCCAATATACATAGTCTATCTTCGAAGTTGATTTAAGTTTGAGAGAAAAATTACGATGTGTTGATTTTCTAATCAATATAGTGAATGTCTTGATGTGGCTTGCGTGTGTAGAGGACGAGCGATTTCTTGTTAAGCAGGGATCTATTTTTAATACAGTCCACTTGAGAATGATAAACGTGTGATAAGCAGACCGCCTTCTCGTACTTGGAGGAAAAAAGGCCTCTTTAACATATGTCCCAAACATATTTTGCAGCAAATATATTTGTTTGCAACCAGTCCCAAACATAACATATGTTTGGGTCCTGCAAGCAAAGTTATGTTTGTGTGCAAACAAATATTTGTTTAGATATACATAATATAAATACAAACCCAAAAGTCAAAAAAAAAAAAAAACAAACACATGCACCAGTGGCCGCTTACTGAGAGCAAGGGAGCTTAAATTTCAATGTAAAACACATTGCAATGTATCCTCATGTGCTCTCAGTAAGCGCTCACTGGCTGTCTCTAACATATACACACATTTATAAATGGTGGTGGTTTATTGAAATGCTTAGATATACCAAACACAAACGAAACAACAGACACTTAGGTACATAAAAAATTCCAAAGAAATACATAACAGACTTTAATAAAAGAAAAACGGAATGAAATAATTTATAAAAAGTCGGACTTTTAAAAAGAATTAATTATATAGAAAGAATCGTTAAACGCTTCACCTTAGTCGTGAAATAAAACAGCGGGAAATCGGCATATGGAATCAAATGATTATATAATGTAATAAATAGATACATCCATATTTCAAATATACATATATGTATGTATAAGAAAAATATATTGATGTAATTACCAATATTAAAGACGATTTCTTACTTGTCAATTGGACAAGTAATTTCCATTCACATTTTTTATGCAATTATAAAATGTATTGGGCATTTAATTTACTAAGAAGCACAATTTCTTTAAGAAAACACAAAACACTGATTTATTCACCCACTTTACCGTCTTTACTCAAGGATTGTATTTAGAAAACTGAAGAAAAAAGAAGAACATAATTCATACCATTTTTTATTTTCCTCTTCGCTTGCTACGATGGTTAACAACAACAAAGCACGAAACACACGTGTTTGGCCGTATACACACCACCAAAAAACATACTTTTTTACCCTCGTGTGTTCGTTTCTGTGTCTTCTATTACACCATACACACAGCTCTTTATTATAAAACAGCATTCCGCAGCCACAATAGCCCTGTTGTTTGGACACAAACAAATTATGTTTGGATCCAAACATATATTTGCTTGCAACCAATCCAAAAAAAAATTTGTTTGGATCCAAACATATTTCTAACATATTTTTTCTGCGTGTAGTAGGTCGAACGAATAACATATGATTAGAAATTCCATTACCACATGCGGTATCTCTGAGTTAGATTGCTGGATGTAATCTAGGCTGCAGCATGTTTGCTTGCCACATTTGAGATAACGAAGTGTGTTTATGACCTCTCCTCGCATATGTGCATAGCTGAAGGAGTGGACGACATTGACGTCAGTACAAGCAATTAACAATTAAGAGTCGACTACGCTCTGTCCATCCGTCTATAACATTCGGAAGTATCAACCGATATTACGAGATCCAAATTTTGGACCAAATAGGTCATTTCGAAAGTTATCGTGCGCTCCATCCAGCAACAATGACGGACAGCGCATAATTGAATCTAAATAGTCTAAAACCCATTATTTGGATGAGGGATATTTTATTATATCAAAGAGTATATACCCTCTGTAGTCTATAGGGTGTAAACATTCACGTTTTATGGTCATCTAAAAAAAATCATTAAAAAAATCCACGCTTTGCCCTCTTTAGAAATACATGCTTCAAATCCTTTAAATAATCCACGTTTTGTGGTTTGTTTGGAGATACCTAAAAGTCTTTGAAACTCCACGTTCAGTGGTCTCTTTGCCTCCTTTAAAAAATCTTACACGAATCCACGTTTTGTGGTTTTTAAGACTCACCCAAAAATCTTAATAAAATCCAGTGTGATTACATCTAAAAATTATTTGGTAAAAAATCCACATTTTGTGGTATCTTCAATTGGTGCCACCTTGGTGTAATGGTATGCACACCCGCCTTGCACGCAGAAGGTCGTGGGTTTGATTCCCCGGCCAGGCAACATCAAAACATTTTAAACGGTGGCAAAATACCCCTCAGCAATATTGCCGACATTTCCTGAGTATTTCAGCCATGTAAAACTTCTCTAAAAGTGGTGTCTTAGGGCACTCCGTTCGGACTCGGCGATTGTGATTAATGCGATAATCAGAATCCTATCTTTGTTTGTGGCCTCTGAAAAATCTTCGAAAAAATCCATGATTCGTGGCGCCTAATTTTTTTTTTTAAAAATCCAGGTTTTGTTGCCTCTGAAAAATCTTCGAAAAAATCCACGTTTTGTTGCCTGTGAAAAATCTTCGAAAAACTCCACGTTTTGCGTCCTCTAAAAATTCTTCGAAAAAATCCACGTTTTGTGGCCTCTAAAAAATCTTTAAAAAATCCACGTTTTGTGACCTCTAAAAAATCTTTAAAAAAATCCACGTTTTGTGGCCTCTAAAAAATCTTTAAAAAATCCACGTTTTGTGACCTCTAAAAAATCTTTAAAAAAATCCACGTTTTGTGGCCTCTAAAAAATCTTTAAAAAATCCACGTTTTGTGGCCTCTAAAAAATCTTTAAAAAATTTACGTTTTGCGGCCTCTAAAAAATCTGTAAAAAATCCACGTTTTGTGGCCTCTAAAAAATCTGTAAAAAATCCACGTTTTGTGGCCTCTAAAAAATCTTTAAAAAGTCCACGTTTTGTGGCCTTTAAAAAATCTTTAAAAAATCCACGTTTTGTGGCCTCTAAAAAATCTTTAAAAAATTTACGTTTTGCGGCCTCTAAAAAATCTTTAAAAAAATCCACGTTTTGTGGCCTCTAAAAAATCTTTAAAAAGTCCACGTTTTGTGGCGTCTAATAAAAATCTTTAAAAAATCCACGTTTTGTGGCCTCTAAAAAATCTTTAAAAAATCCACGTTTTGTGGCCTTTAAAAAATATTTAAAAATCCACGTTTTGTGGCCTCTAAAAAATCTTTAAAAAATCCACGTTTTGTGGCCTTTAAAAAATATTTAAAAATCCACGTTTTGTGGCCTCTAAAAAATCTTTAAAAAATCCACGTTTTGTGGCCTCTAAAAAAATCTTTAAAAAATCCACGTTTTGTGGCCTCTAAAAAATCGTTAAAAAATCCACGTTTTGTGGCCTCTAAAAATCTTTAAAAAATCCACGTTTTGTGGCCTTTAAAAAATCTTTAAAAAATGTACGGTTTGTGGCCTCTAAAAAATCGTTAAAAAATCCACGTTTTATGGCCTCTAAAAAATCTTTAAAAAAATCCACGTTTTGTGGCCTTTAAAAAAACCACGTTTTGTGGCCTTTAAAAATCTTTAAAAATCCACGTTTTGTGGCCTCTAAAAAATCTTTAAAAAATCCACGTTTTGTGGCCTCTAAAAAATCGTTAAAAAATCCACGTTTTGTGGCCTCTAAAAAATCTTTAAAAAATCCACGTTTTGTGGCCTCTAAAAAATCGTTAAAAAATCCACGTTTTGTGGCCTCTAAAAAATCGTTAAAAAATCCACGTTTTGTGGCCTCTAAAAATCTTTAAAAAATCCACGTTTTGTGGCCTTTAAAAAATCTTTAAAAAATGTACGGTTTGTGGCCTCTAAAAAATCGTTAAAAAATCCACGTTTTATGGCCTCTAAAAAATCGTTAAAAAATCCACGTTTTATGGCCTCTAAAAAATCTTTAAAAAAATCCATGTTTTGTGGCCTTTAAAAAAACCACGTTTTGTGGCCTTTAAAAAATCTTTAAAAATCCACGTTTTGTGGCCTCTAAAAAATCTTTAAAAATCCACGTTTTGTGGCCTCTAAAAAATCTTTAAAAAATCCACGTTTTGTGGCCTCTAAAAAATCTTTAAAAAATCCACGTTTTGTGGCCTCTAAAAAATCTACGTTTTGTAGCCTCTGAAAAAATCTTTAAAAAATCCACGTTTTGTGGCCTCTAAAAAATCTTCAAAAAAATCCACGTTTTGTGGCCTCTAAAAAATCTTTAAAAAATCCACGTTTTGTGGCCTCTAAAAATCTTTAAGAAATCTACGTTTTTAGCCTCTTAAATATCTTTAAAAATCCACGTTTTGTGGCCCCAAAAGATCTTTAAAAATCCACGTTTTCTGGCCTCCAAAAGATCTTTAAAAAAATCCACGTTTTGTGGCCTCTAAAAACCTTTAAAAAAGCCACATTTTGTGGCCTCCAAAAATCTTTAAAAAATCCACGTTTTGTGGCCTCCTAAAAATCTTTAAAAAATCCACGTTTTGTGTCAAATTTTGTTATTGTTTTTTTAAGATACTACTTCAAATATTATTTTTTTTTTTTTCTTTGCCAATTATATTTCGTTGTGTTTTGTTGAATTTTGCTTTGTCATCGTTTTTATTTTCGAAACAATTTTCAACAACTTTTACATACACACTAAGTAGTACCTTTGTATGTGTGTTGGGATTTGTACTTATGAGCTTTCGTTGTGTCGTTTTTTTTTTTTGGTGTTAAATTTTGTTGTCATAAAGAAGTAGAGGCGGCACAGTGATTTGGAACAAAAAAATGGTAAATAATGCGGAAATGGATATCCAAGTAGAATTTTATATTGATGTGGTTGACATATGAGCGGCATATATCGGTTCGTTGTTTAAATCCCATTCTATCGCAAAACTGTATGCCCTCAGCCACATGGAAATATTCGCCAGACCCTAAATATATATATTCTTGATCGGGATACAATTCAAAGTCGATATAATCCCGTCCCTCTATTACACTATGCAACACTGAAAATGCAAACAACTTCTAGTATGGATTTTTTGAAAGTACATATTTAGACTACAAAAACCCTAGTTGGGTTTTGTCCTGTCAGATCCAGTTCGGATTTAATGGCCTCATCTAAACCGGGCCAAATCTAAATTTTTTTGCATTTATCAGGCCTTTATCTCAGAAACGAATAGGAATTTGGCCTTACTGTCTTTAGCAATATTGTAGCTCAAAACTAGTAGAACTTATCTTTTGAAGAAACCACATAAGGAAAACTCCATCTAGGGCATCAAAATCTATAAAATATAGAAAATTTTACATAATTGCTGAAATTCTGGTCAGTATCGGCTAAACTATTGTGAGTTGAACCAAGTTACCTTTTGCAGAAATCTTCCAAATAAAGTTCTCAACAATTCTTTAGAACATTCTGAAACTCTAAAATGCTTACTTCATGTTGTTTCAGCGGTATTTTGCATCATATCTTTTACAACACGTATTTAAAACACAGTTCACACCAACAGTTTTTTCTCGCATTTCGGAGTTCACTACATTACACAGTGGATCCACTTGTATGGAGAAAGTGGCCAAAAATATTTAGAGTGTAAAAATCAAGCCAATGCGCCGGTTACAGCTTTGTGCTGCTGCGAAGATTGTTTTAAAAAACCACGAGCGTAACATTCTCCCCCTTTCCCCTCTGGAGGGGGTATATGGTAAGAATTGTTTAATAATGTTAATACAAAATGACGTGTACAAAGGTCCCGATTATCTTATGATGCAAAAATAGGCTTGGGGAAACAAAACAATCTCCAAAACAACATCGAATCCAACAAATTTAGCGAATTAAAAAAATCAAATTTTTTGTCTGAAAATTGGTAAAATTTTTAATATAGATCTTATAGCGCTCTTCCTGAAAGGCAACTACCGCCAACGTAAAACAAATTTGGAAGAAGATTTCTTCATCTTGCCACTGATGCCAATTATGTTAATGAGCGCGGTCAGATAACAGAGTTATACGCTAATATATCCATAAAAACCCTATTCTAGGGCAGCTTTAGTCAGCGACCCACCATTTATAGTCTGGCACTAGATGGCAGCTGATTTTAATACTGAATAATCTTAAACCCATGACCTAATTTGGAAACTTATTTCCGAGGTGGGCACTGGTGGGCATCATGACTAAAACCTTAGGTCAAATTTAAGCATATGATAGAATTGGAATTGCAAAATACACTAAGAAAATATGCAGTTAACTAGAATTCCACAACACGCTAAAACACTATTTTTTAATGAAAATTTAGCTATTACCCCCACCTTCAAAATCCACTATAATATTTTGCTATACGTATTAGTTTCGCGATATTTTGAATATATTTACTTGCACTTAAAATATAGCTTGTACTCACAACAAAAAATATTAGTCAAATGTTCCGACTTTTGAAGCTATTCTTAAGAAGATCGCGTTCGAATGAAACAGAAACTATCATATTTTTAAAAAGGTCCATGTCATAGCTATCAGATTTGCCAGATGTTGTACCAAAATTTTGACATTCATTTTTTTATTTTTGGCCAATGGGTGGATCCACTGTGCATTATTGACATTTTTATTAAATCGTCGTTGAAAAATGTGCTGAAAACAGCGGGATAGAGGCATTTAACGACAATGACATGTTCTGAAGAGTTGTGTACTACATTCCAAAAGAAAATATTCAGAAAAAATTAACGGTTTTGGAGATACGGTGCGAAATGTATAAAAATTGTGGTATTTTTGCATATATTTTGAAATTTGAGGCAATAAATGTAGTTTTTCGAGTTCACTATTTCTCCAAATATTGTATTCTTGTCCTTATCTACAAATTTGCTTCAGAGGTCAGAAGAAGATTCGTATTGGTTTCAGAGATATAGCCCCGAATTTCTTTAAAAACTCAATATTTAATAATGTTTAGATGGGGCCATAAAAGCCGAGCTGGATCTGACACAAAAAACCAAACTAGGTTTTCTTGTCGTTTGGGTCTGTACTTTCAAAAAATCCTCAGTTCGAATTGTTTGCACAAGATCACCTTAAAAATGTTGCACAGTGTTATTGAAATAGAGAGACAGCCCGCTTTGGTACAGAAGTTTGCATTGGTTGGTATTGATGTTTGGTATTGAAAATGGGCAATATCGCCCGATTTGAGGTGCTTTGAATTTTTAGCGACGCTTTCGGCCCACATTGGATTTACGGTTTTCCCAGTGGTCAGAAAACATCACCATTATTATTATTATTTTTATTATTATTATTGTTATTATTATTATTATTATTATTATTATTATTATTATTATTATTATTATTATTATTATTATTATTATTATTATTATTATTATTATTATTATTATTATTATTATTATTATTATTATTATTATTATTATTATTATTATTATTATTATTATTATTATTATTATTATTATTATTATTATTATTATTATTATTATTATTATTATTATTATTATTATTATTATTATTATTATTATTATTATTATTATTATTATTATTATTATTATTATTATTATTATTATTATTATTATTATTATTATTATTATTATTATTATTATAATTATTATTATTATTATTATTATTATTATTATTATTATTATTATTATTATTATTATTATTATTATAATTATTATTATTATCATTATTATTATAATTATTATTATTACTATTATTATTATTATTTTTATTAATGTTAATATTATTATTATTTTCATTATTATTGTAATTATTATTTTTATTATAATTATTACTATTATTATAACTATTATTATTATTCTTATTATTATTAGTTTTATTATAATTATTGGGTGCCACCGTGGTGCAATGGTATGCACGCCCGCCTTGCACACAGAAGGTCGGTGGTTCGATTCCCCGGCCAGGCAACATCAAACATTTTTCAACGGTGGCAAAATACCCCTCAGTAATGGTGGCGACATTTCCTGAGTATTTCAGCCTTGTAAAACTTCTCTACAAGTGGTGTCTTTAGACACGCCGTTCGGACTCGGCGATAAACAGTAGGTCCCATATCATTGAGCTAATATGAATCGGGGTGCACTCATTGATATGAGAGAAGTCTCCCTTGTCCCGTATGGGATGTTGTGGAACAATGTTTGTGTTTTTGTTTTATAATTATTATTATTAGTGTTATTATTATTATTTATAATTTTATTGTATTGTTTTTATTAAATTTAATTTTAAATTTAATTTTAATTTTTTTTTTAATTAACTCATACCATCCTCATCTCATTCCCCTCCATCTTCAACTGACTGCATTTACTTGCATTCAATTTCTGCCAACATCATCATCTTTATCTGCAACAACGTCGTGCCATCGTCATTCAAACACATACATAAATACACACACACTCGTGCATTCATTTTGGCGGTTATGGCAGGTAATTTGTTTTGTTTTTTTTTTTTTCGTTATGGACTATTAACTAACTAAATTAGTTTAAATTTTGTTTTCTCTCATTTCAACGTAATTTTAAATAACAACGTATAACGTTTATTACTCTTACTCTTTTAAAACTCATATGCGTTAAAGAGAGTTTTAAAATAAAAGAGATTATTCATAAAAATATTTTTTTTTAAATTTAATCTCTGGAAACTAGGTTTTTAGATAAGAGAAAACCGACTTCTGTTCAGTTCAAAAGAGAGAATTCAAAAAAAGAGAGTGATATATTTTCTCTTAAATGGTTTGCAAATACATTCAGTTTTAATGTCTATTTCATTACATTTCTAATAGTTTTTAATCATGAAAGATTTTACTATACTACCAAAGTAATATTTTAAAAATAAAATAAACTAAAAAGCAATGCGTAAAAAGCAATTCGCTAAAAGTTTCAAAATGATTCGAGTCAAACCCTTAAACTCTACTTCTGTGAATAACTTAGAAATGTTGTGTGGTAGGTACCCGAAAAATAGTTCCGATACAGTCCACATTAGAAACTAATTTATATCAGAAAGAAATATTAATACTTGTAAAGTTTGGACCACATTAGTTACTTCCTTCGAAAGGCAGGTCTTCTATAACTGGATGAATAGGAAGAGAATATTTATCTATAATTTATTTATACTAGAAGATAACTTACTTCTAGTTATGATGTATAGAAGATCTTCTAGAGATAAAATACCCATTATAGATTTTTGGTGATATATACATACATCCCCGAAGGGACAAATTACTGCTCACCGATTCATATTGTCTCAATGATATGCTCTTGAAATAACTTTAAAGGGAAGGTGCGTACACCTGAAACTACAATCTTCATATATAAATCGCGATTCAAATTGACATTTTTAGGGGTTTTTTAGGTTTTCACGATTTTGCTGGGAAACCACATTCCTTATCGAAATGAGACTAAAGAAAATGTTGTAGCTATGAATATTCTCTACAAGATCGACCTTTATGATCTTTTCGTAAGTTGTACTGTTATTGAGAAATAGAAGTTCTAATTTGGACAATGCATTGACTGTCTCGTCTCCTCATAAAACAATGTCATGACTGCAATTGCCCAACTTAAACTTACATATTTTAAAAACGGTACAACGTAGGAAAACTTACGAAAGCCAATCTTGTAGAGAATTTTCACAGCTATAAGATTTTCTCTAGTAACATTTTGATAAGACTTACCGTTTTCAAGCAAATCTTGAAAATCTAACAAAAAACCTACAACTTTGACCTGAACTTCTATAACTCAAAAATGGTAACACCTAGGAAGAAATCATAATGGCCAATCCTCCAGAGAATTTTCACAGCTACAACTTTTTCTTTAGTCCTATTTCGATAGGACTTGCAGTTTCCAAGCAAAATCGCGAAAACCCAAAATAAACCTAAAAATCTGAATTTTGACCGCGATTTATTTAAAAGTCCCTCCAGAGATTTTTTTCTTGTTTTTGGATTTTTTTCGTCTACGAACATTGCTGTTTCAAAATCCGCAAAATTTTTCCAGGTTTAAGCGGTTCTCATTTAATGTCAGTTAAGGCGCGCCATGTATGACATTGTTTTATAAGGAAGCGATACATTCAATGCATTGTCTCTATTTTAACTTCTATATCTCAATAGCGGTAAAACCTACGAGAATATCATACTTGTAAATTTTGTAGGGAATTTTCATAGCTACAACATCTTCTTTAGTCCCACTTAAACAGTGCTTGTGGTTTCCAAGCAAAATCGTGAAAACCTAAAAACGCCTAAAAATTTCAACTTGAATCGCTATTTATTTAAAAAGCAACAAGCAGTGTTTGAATTTGCTACTAGTTTTTCACAGCACAGCACAAGGTCTATGCTGGCGCTGTGAAAGTTACGCAGCATAGCACGTAGCCACAGCATCAAAAATAAAAACGAGTGCTATTGCTATGCTGTGCTGTTTTCAAAATCAAAAACGAATGCTGTTGCTATGCTGTGCTGCGAACATAAAAGTAGCATAGCACATGGTCTATGCTGTGCTTCTGAAATCTTCACAGCACATAGCATAGCATAGTCATCAAAATCAAAAACAAATGCTGTTGCTATGCTGTGCTGTTTTCAAAAACAAAAACGAAAACTGTTGCTGTGCTATGCTACAAACATAAAAGTAGCATAGCACATAGCATAGTCATGAAATCGAAAAACTATTGCTGTGCTCTGCTGTGCTGTAAACATTTCTACATAGCATAGCATAATTAATGTTAACCCAGTAAACTCACTAACCCCCGTTATTATAAATAAGCTTTCTTTGGTTATAGTTTGGATTTTTCGATCAGATTTTTTAGCGTTCCGGTTAAAATAATATTAAAATGTGAAAATTATATTTTCAATGTCTTCAAATTCGTTTATTTTGCGTTTTCAAATACATCCAATAGTAAAAGAAAACTTATAATAATGGCCCTATGAGTTGTTCAGTGCTGTTTATTGCTTACAAGGTACATACATGGAACTTTTTTGATCGATTGGATAATAAATGTGGTCTATAGAGTGATTTTCTGAAAATTCGCCTTTGGCCCTATAAAATGGGGACCAATTTTAATTTTAATTTGTATTGGCGAATTTTCACTTTACAGATCACATTTATTGTCCAATCGATGAAAGCAGTTTACATTTTTCTAAACAAGTAATCCCACAAAAATTTTTGAAAATCGGGTCAGATTTTAATTTTGGCTATATAAAGGGCCCATGGAAACTTTGAGGCACCAGTGGCACGTATTAACATACTCCGATTGAGCTCAAACTCTGTCAATCTTAATTTTTAACAAAACTAAACGTTTTAGGAGGCTGCCGCATAAAAATTGGACATCGATTTTTAAAACCACTCTAGTACATATATTAAAACAGGTACAAGTGGCAATAACATGCATTTAGAAACCATAAGCCATAAACCATAAGCCATAGACGCCACTAGCGAGAATTTTATTAAATTTCATGAAATTAGACGTTCTTAGATCGAATTCTCCACTACATCAATTTCACGATTTTACTCTACTGTGGAACTTGATCTAGAAACACATAATATTATTAAGTTGTTTAAGGAAATGAAATGCTAGTGTGGTTCCCGACTAAATAAATTAGTTTCAAGAAACTATTGTTACTATATTTATACCCCCAGCCTTTAGGCTAAAGAGGGTATTTACACTTTGATACGACCAAAATGTGCCTCATCGAAATAATGGTTTTAGACCCCAAGTATGTTTATACGATATCCGTTTCAGACAATTTTGAGTAGCAATGTCCGTCCGTCTGTCTGTCGGTCTGTCTGGCTGGTGCGCACGATAAGTCTCGAACGGATCAATCGATTCGGTTTAAATTTTGGGTATAGAAATATTTTGTCCATGTTTGATTTAAGTTCGAAAATGGGCCATATAGGTCCACTCCTTCAGGTACCTCCCCCACAAATGTTCAAAAATTGTGCGCACGATAACTCTCGAAAGGAGTACCCGAATTGAACCGAACTTTGCATATGGTAATACTACCTCTAGGCATACATCAGGTTCGAATATGGATTATATCGGGCCACTCCTTCAGGTACCTCCCACACAAAATTTCGGTAAAGTTCAGTTTAGGGCCTGTTCAAGAATCGCTTTGATTTCTGTTTTAGCAACTTGCATCCACTGCCCCTCATATAACGGTATAATCTTCATCAGGGCCAAGTCCATACTTCCTGAGAAAAGTCCACAATTTGGTCTTTGTAATATTTTGTGCAAACTTAGTTTAAGTTCGAAGATAAGTCATATCGTTTCACTTCCCACAAAATTTAAAAAATGTTCGGAAAAATTGTGCACACGATAACTCTTGATGGGAGTGACCGATTTGGTTCATACTTTACACATCCTAAAATATCTACCAGATATAGATCAGGTTCGAATATGGACTATATTTGTCCACCCATTCGTGTACCTCCCACACAAAATTGTGGATAAATTCACTTTAAGACCTGCTCTCGAATCACTTTGATTTTTAATTAAAAGACAATAAAAAGACTATAATAAATAAACACTTTGATTTTTGTTAAAGCAACTTGCATTAGCTGATTCAATAACGACAGTAAAAGTTTTTTCAGGGGCAAGTCCATACTTCTTGAGAAAACAGCCCGAAAGTTGTAAAAAACCTCTATGGCACCATATGCAGTGCCTGGAAGGCTCGAACCGAATATATTACCGAATATAGCTATATTATGTTTTTCGCAGGCTAGTGTGATAATCCTATCCATACTTTTGTCGGTGCATACCGCCAACATTTTGAAACCCCCCCTAAATACATAAGTTTTTTTTTTTTTGGGAAAAAAAGTATTTCTATCCATACAGGATGAGGGTATATCTCTGTCGGCAAGGCCGACTGATACTTTTTTACTTGTTTAATAATCATTTGTGTCAAAGTTGTTATATTTTAGCGGTCTATCGAAATGTTTTTATATTTGTCCTAAGAATAGTTTTAGAACGATCAATTATTCAATATTTTCTTTGAAATGTTGTTATCTATAACAACAATTATTTAGTTGCAGAACATACAGGAATGTTTGGGCTTTTTACAGTAGACCAATAATAATAATCAGCAAATAGTGATGGGGTTTCTTTCCTTATTTCTCAAATTTTTCATTCAGGTAAGAGATTCGTACCAATTTGACATAAGAGATTTTTTGGTACTTTACAAAATTATATATTACTGTTTTGTCAATTAACAGACATAGTAGTGTGTTAAAAATATCGAAATGTACATTTAGTCATGGTTTCACAGGTCAATAGCAAATTCTGTTACATTTAAAATACATACATACTTCTTTGCCATCAAACATTTTTCTGGGTTATGTTTGATGCTATGCTGTTGACGTTGTTCATAGCACAGTACAGCAATAGTTTTCGTTTTTGTTTTCTTGACTGCGGCTGTTTACTATGCTGTTAAAATGTCTGCAGCACAGCATAGCAACAGCATTCGTTTTTGATTTTGATGACTATGCTATGCTATGTGCTGTGAAGATTTCAGAAGCACAGCATAGACCATGTGCTATGCTACTTTTATGTTCGCAGCACAGCATAGCAACAGCATTTGTTTTTGATTTTGATGACTATGCTATGCTATGTGCTGTGAAGATTTCAGAAGCACAGCATAGACCATGTGCTGTGCTACTTTTATGTTAGCAGCATAGCACAGCAACAGTTTTCGATTTTGTTTTTGAAAACAGCACAGCATAGCAATAGCATATTTTTAGTGATTTCAGTGCTGTGCTGGTAGCAAATTCAAACACTGGCAACAAGTAAAAAAGCATTAAGTTCGGCCGGGCCGAACTTTTCATACCCTACACCATAAAATATTCTGAACTAAAATGGAATAATTACTTTTCATTCCTGTCCCCAACTTTAAGTGGGTACGTTAAAATGTCAGATAATGTTTATGTACATTTATGCTTCATTCGGGAGGCCCTTTTTTATGGTGCCTATATCTAACTATGTATGTTGACAATTTTTGGTGGGCTAGAAATTGGGAGGTACTGTTATATAGGGGTTATAATAAAACATGGGCCTATGTTGACAGTTTTTGATGGGAGCCTTTAATGTCAAATAACTCCTAATTCGGTTAAAAAATTTAGCTAGAATCTTCAAAATATCGAAAATCGGTACATAACGTGGGAACTTCAAATGTCATTAACAGCTAGTTCGGAGGTATCTGGGCTATACGAAAATATGAACTTAAATGAACCGTTATATGGGGGCTATACCAAAACGTGGACCTATGTCCACAAGTTTTGTCATATAAGTTTATTGACATTTAAGAACTTTAAATGTCAAATTATAGCTACATCGGTCTGAAAATGTAGCTACAAACGTCAAAACACCGCAAATCGGGGGTACCGTTATATGGGGGCTATACCAAAACGTGGACCTATGTCCACAAGTTTTGTTATATAAGTTTATTGACACTTAAGAACCCTAAGTGTCAAAATATAGCTAAATCGGTCTGAAAATGTAGCTAAAACTGTCAAAATACCCTAAATCGGGGGGTACCGTTATATGGGGGCTATACCGAAACGTGGACCTATGTCCACAACTTTTGTTATATAAGTTTATTGACATTTAAGAACCCTAAATGTCAAATTATAGCTACATCGGTCTGAAAATGTAGCTAAAAATGTCAAAATACCGCAAATCGGAGGGTACCGTTATATGGGGGCTATACCAAAACGTGGACCTATGTCCACAACTTTTGTTATATAAGTTTATTGACACTTAAGAACCCTAAATGTCAAGTTATAGCTAAATCGGTCTGAAAATGTAGCTAAAAACGTCAAAATACCGCAAATCGGGGGGTACCGTTATATGGGGGCTATACCAAAACGTGGACCTATGTCCACAAGTTTTGTTATATATGTTTATTGACACTTAAGAACCCTAAATGTCAAATTATAGCCAAATCGGTCTGAAAATGTAGCTGAAAACGTCAAAATACCGTAAATCGGGGGTACCGTTATATGGGGGCTATACCAAAACGTGGACCGATATATCCCATCTTCGAACTTGATCTTCCGACGGCTAAAAAATGGTATTCCCCAATTTTCAGCGAAATCGGTCAACAAATGCGACCTGTATGTTGCGAACGGACGGACGGACGGACATGCATAAATCGACTCAGAAAGTGATTCTATGTATATCCCTAGAAGAAACTATGGGTCTATCTCGCTTCCTTTTGTATGTTACATACAAATGCACTAACACATAATACCCCTTACCACATAGTGGTGTAGGGTATAAAAACTAAATTGGTTCAAGAGCACCGTGTATGGAATCTAATTTTATATCGCCGAGTCAGAAAGGCGTGTCTTACAATACCACTAGTAGAGAAGATTTTTTAATGCACGTTATAAAATACTTAAATAAAATCCACATTAAATAAACGTTTAACAAGTCCACGACCAAAATATCTTTAAAAAATCCGCGACTAAAAATTCTTAAAAAAATCACGTTCTCAAAAACTGTAAAAAACACAAGCCCTAAAAATGCTTAAAAAATTCAAGTTCTAAAAATATTTTAAAAAAACCACTACCAAAAATTCTTTAAAAAAAATCCACGTTCTCAAAATCTTAAAAAAAAACACAAGCCATTAATTCTTTTTAAAAAATTCACGTTTTAAAAACATTTTTAAAAAATCCACGTTCTAACAATCTGTGAAAAACACAAGCCCTAAAAATTTCTAAAAAAAAATTACGTTCTAAAAATATTTTAAAAAAATTCATGTTCTAAAAATATTTAAAAAAAATCATCAAAAATCAAAAATTCTTTAACAAATCTACGTTCTCAAAGACCAAAAATTCTTTAAAAAAATTCACGTTTTCAAAATCTGTAAAAACACAAGCCTTAAAATTTTTAAAAAAATATCAGGTTTGTTTTGTTTATTGTTGAAGATTCAATCTCATTTTCGATTGCTTGAGTGGAGTATTCCCCCATTGGCTCAACTTCATTTATTACCCTCTATTACAGAGAGTAATGTTTTTCAAAACGAACTGACAGTGTTGCAAAATTTTACTGATCGCTACCAATATCATGATTTCATCCCGGCGAAGGGAATTATCAATTGGCTTCTCAGTTTTTGAAATGATGCCTTTTTAGTGAAAATCACGTTCTAAAAATATTTTAAAAAATCCACGACCAAAAATTCTTTAAAAAATCCACCTTCTCAAAATCTGTAAAAAAAACGCAAGCCCTACACATTTTTTAAAAAAATAACGTTCTAAAACATTTTTAAACAAGTAAAAAAGTATCAGTCGGCTTTGCCGACAGAGATATACCCTCAGCCTGTGTATATTGAAACAATTTTTTTTCCAAAAAACGCATGTATTTAGGGAGTTTTAAAAATTTTGTGCGTTTGAACTGACAAAAATGTTGATTAGGATTTAATATCAAGAGTTTTGCGGAGGAGATACTAAAAAGAATGGATCTCCATCCACTACATATGGTACCATAGGGGTTTTTTAGAACTTCAGGGATGTTTGCTCAAGAAGTATGAACTTGCCCCTGAAACAACTTTTACCATCGCAATTGAGGCAGCAATGCAAGTTGCTTCAACAAAAATCAAAGTGATTCGAAAGCAGGTCTTAAAGTGAACATGTATCCGAAATTTTGAGTGGGAGGTACCGGATGGAGTGGACAAATATAGTCCATATTTGAACCTGATCTATATCTGGTAGATATATTAGGATGTGTAAAGTATGGACCAATTCGGCCACTCTCTTCAAGGGTTATCGTACGCACAATTTTTCCGAACATTTTTGAACTTTTGTGGGGGAGGTACCTGAAGGAGTGGACCGATATGGCTTATCTTCAAACTTAAACTATGTTTGGACAAAATATTATCAAGGCCAAACTTTGGACCGAATCGGCAGACCTGTTCGAGAGTTATTTTGCCCTCCAACCTCCTCACACGGTGTCATAGGGGTTTTTTTTGCAACTTTCAGGCTATTTTCTCAGGAAGTATGGACTTGCCCCTGATGAAACTTACACCGTCGTATGGAGGGCAGTGAATACAAGTTGCTAAAACAAAAATCAAAGCGATTCGAGAGATGTTCCTAAACTGAACTTTTCCAAAATTTTGTGTGGGAGGTATCCGACGGAGTGGACCGAGTGAGTCCATATTAAAACCTGATCTAAGTCTGGTACAAGCTCCACGATGGGCAAAGTTTGGACCAAATCGGTTACTTGCTTCAAGAGTTATCGTGCGCACAAATTTTCCGAACATTTTCGAACTTTTGTGGGGGAGGTACCGGAAGGAGTGGACCGATATAGCTCATCTTCGAACTTAAACTAAGTTTGGGCAAAATATTACGAAAACCAAAATTTGAACCGAATCGGTTCATCCGTTCGAGAGTTATCGTGCGCTCCAGCCAGCCAGGCAGACAGACAGACGGACGGACATGGCTATATCGACTCCAAATTGTCTGAAACACATTTCGTCCAAACATACTTGGGGTCTAAAACCATTATTTCTATGAGGCACATTTTGCCCGTATGAAAGTGTATATACCCTTCATAGCCTAAAGGCTGAGGGTATAAAAAATGCGCGTTCTAAAAACATTTTTAAAAAAATTCACGTTCTAAAAATATTTTTAAAAAAATCCACGTTCTCACAATCTGTAAAAAGCACAAGCCCTAAAAATTTCTAGAAAAATTCACGTTCTAAAAAGAATTTTGATACAAATTAATGTTCTAAAAATATTAAAAAAAAAATCCACGTCCAAAATTTCTTTAACAAATCTACGTTCTCAAAATCTGTAAAAACACAACCCAACACAACTCCTAAATACAACCCCTCAAATTTATAAAAAAAATCCACATTCAAAAATCCATCATCTAAAAATGCTTAAACAATTTTCGAGGTCCACGTTTGAGTCCTCCTAATAATATTTAAAAAAAAGTCGATGTACTCCTAAAAACATTAATAAAATCCACGTCTACGTTTAAGTCCTCCAAAAAATATTAAAAAAGTCTTCTCCTAAAAATATTTAAAAAAGCCACTTTGGGTCTTCTAAAAATTAATTAAAAAATCCACTTTTGGGTCTTCTCCTAAAAATTAATTAAAAAATCCACGTTTAAAAAAAAAATTTAAAAAAAAATCCACGTTTAATAAAATTCACGACCTACATTTGCCAATAAAAAAATCTAAAAAAATATACAAGCCCTAAAAGTATTTTAAAAAACCCACTTTATATTTTATAAAATCCACGAACATAATTCTTTAAAAAAAAAATAAACGTTCTCAAAATCTGTAAAAAACACAAGTCCTAAAATTTTTAAAAGAATACAAGCCCTAGAATTTTTTGGATAACTCGATGTCCATTTTTGGGTCTTCTCCTAAAAATTAATTAAAAAATCCACGTTTGGGTCTTCTCCTAAAAATTAATTAAAAAATCCACTTTTGGGTCTTCTCCTAAAAATTAATTAAAAAATCCACGTTTGGGTCTTCTCCTAAAAATTAATTAAAAAATTCACGTTTGGGTCTTCTCCTAAAAATTAATTAAAAAATCCACGTTTAAAAAAAAAATGTTTAAAAAAAATCCACGTTTAATAAAATTCACGACCTACATTTGCCAATAAAAAAATCTAAAAAATATACAAGCCCTAAAAGTATTTAAAAAAACCCACTTTATATTTTATAAAATCCACGAACAAAATTCTTTTAAAAAAAATAAACGTTCTCAAAATCTGTAAAAAACACAAGTCCTAAAATTTTTAAAAGAATACAAGCCCTGGAATTGTTTGGATAACTCGATGTCCATTTTTGGGTCTTCTCCTAAAAATTAATTTAAAAAATCCACGTTTGGGTCTTCTCCTAAAAATTAATTTAAAAAATCCACGTTTGGGTCTTCTCCTAAAAATTAATTTAAAAAATCCACGTTTGGGTCTTCTCCTAAAAATTAATTAAAAAAAATCCACGTTTGGGTCTTCTCCTAAAAATTAATTAAAAAAATCCACGTTTGGGTCTTCTCCTAAAAATTAATTAAAAAAAATCCACGTTTGGGTCTTCTCCTAAAAATTAATTAAAAAAATCCACGTTTGGGTCTTCTCCTAAAAATTAATTTAAAAAATCCACGTTTGGGTCGTCTCCTAAAAATTAATTTAAAAAATCCACGTTTGGGTCGTCTCCTAAAAATTAATTAAAAAAAATCCACGTTTGGGTCTCCTCCTAAAAATTAATTTAAAAAAATCCACGTTTGGGTCGTCTCCTAAAAATTAATTAAAAAAAATCCACGTTTGGGTCTCCTCCTAAAAATTAATTAAAAAAATCCACGTTTGGGTCGTCTCCTAAAAATTAATTTAAAAAATCCACGTTTGGGTCTTCTCCTAAAAATTAATTTAAAAAATCCACGTTTGGGTCTTCTCCTAAAACTTAATTAAAAAATCCACGTTTGGGTCTTCTCGTAAAAATTAATTAAAAAAATCCACGTTTGGGTCTTCTCGTAAAAATATTTAAAAAATCCACGTTTGGGTCTTCTCCTAAAAATATTTTAAAAAATCCACGTTTGGGTCTTCTCCTAAAAATATTTAAAAAAATCCACGTTTGGGTGCTCTCCTAACAATATTTAAAAAATCCACGTTTGGGTGCTCTCCTAAAAATATTTAAAAATCCACGTTTGGGTGCTCTCCTAAAAATATTTAAAAATCCACGTTTGGGTTTTCTCCTAAAAATATTTATTTCTTGGGTCTTCTCCTAAAAATTAATTAAAAAATCCACGTTTGGGTCTTCTCCTAAAAATTAATTAAAAAATCCACGTTTGGGTCTTCTCCTAAAAATTAATTAAAAAATCCACGTTTAAAAAAAAAAATGTTTAAAAAAAATCCACGTTTAATAAAATTCACGACCTACATTTGCCAATAAAAAAATCTAAAAAATATACAAGCCCTAAAAGTATTTTAAAAAACCCACTTTATATTTTATAAAATCCACGAACAAAATTCTTTTAAAAAAATAAACGTTCTCAAAATCTGTAAAAAACACAAGTCCTAAAATTTTTAAAAGAATACAAGCCCTAGAATTGTTTGGATAACTCGATGTCCATTTTTGGGTCTTCTCCTAAAAATTAATTTAAAAAATCCACGTTTGGGTCTTCTCCTAAAAATTAATTAAAAAAAATCCACGTTTGGGTCTTCTCCTAAAAATTAATTAAAAAAATCCACGTTTGGGTCTTCTCATAAAAATTAATTTAAAAAATCCACGTTTGGGTCGTCTCCTAAAAATTAATTTAAAAAATCCACGTTTGGGTCGTCTCCTAAAAATTAATTAAAAAAAAACCACGTTTGGGTCTCCTCCTAAAAATTAATTTAAAAAAATCCACGTTTGGGTCTCCTCCTAAAAATTAATTAAAAAAATCCACGTTTGGGTCGTCTCCTAAAAATTAATTAAAAAAAATCCACGTTTGGGTCTCCTCCTAAAAATTAATTAAAAAAATCCACGTTTGGGTCGTCTCCTAAAAATTAATTTAAAAAAATCCACGTTTGGGTCTTCTCCTAAAAATTAATTAAAAAAATCCACGTTTGGGTCTTCTCCTAAAAATTAATTAAAAAAATCCACGTTTGGGTCGTCTCCTAAAAATTAATTTAAAAAAATCCACGTTTGGGTCTTCTCGTAAAAATTAATTAAAAAAATCCACGTTTGGGTCTTCTCGTAAAAATATTTAAAAAATCCACGTTTGGGTCTTCTCCTAAAAATATTTTAAAAAATCCACGTTTGGGTCTTCTCCTAAAAATATTTAAAAAAATCCACGTTTGGGTGCTCTCCTAACAATATTTAAAAAATCCACGTTTGGGTGCTCTCCTAAAAATATTTAAAAATCCACGTTTGGGTGCTCTCCTAAAAATATTTAAAAAATCCACGTTTGGGTTTTCTCCTAAAAATATTTAAAAAATCCACGTTTGGGATTCCTCCTAAAAATATTTAAAAAATCCACGTTTGGGGTTTCTCCTAAAAATATATAAAAAATCCTCGTTTGGGATTCCTCCTAAAAATATTTTAAAAAATCCACGTTTGGGTCTTCTCCTAAAAATATTTTAAAAAATCCACGTTTGGGTTTTCTCCTAAAAATATTTTAAAAAATCCACGTTTGGGTTTTCTCCTAAAAATATTTAAAAAAATCCACGTTTGGGTCTTCTCCTAAAAATATTATTATTATAAACTAGCCTCTATAAAGCCAACTGGCGCTGAGGCGAAATTAATAATGGAATGTAAATTATTTAATTGAAAATGAAAATAAAAAAAAAATAAAAAAAAATCCACGTCTGGGTCTTCTCCTAAAAATATTTTAAAAAATCCACGTTTGGGTTTTCTCCTAAAAATATTTAAAAAATCCACGTCTGGGTCTTCTCCTAAAAATATTTTAAAAAATCCACGTTTGGTTCTTCGTCTAAAAATATTTTAAAAAATCCACGTTTGGGTCTTCTCCTAAAAATATTTTAAAAATCCTCGTTTGTGTCTTCTGCTAAAAATTAATTTAAAAATCTACGTTTGGGTCTTCTCCTAAAAATTAATTTAAAAATCCACGTTAGGGTCTTCTCCTAAAAATTAATTTAAAAATCCACGTTTGGGTCTTCTCCTAAAAATTATTAAAAAAACCCACATTTGGGTTTTCTCCTAAAAATATTTTAAAAAAATCCACGTTTGGGTCTTCTCCTAAAAATTATTTAAAAAAATCACCATTCGGCTCTTCTCCTAAAAATATTTAAAAAATAATCCACGTTTGGGTCTTTTCCTCAAAATTCTTTAAAAAAAACACACTTGGCTCTTCTCCTAAAAATATTTAAAAAATCCAAGTCTGGGACTGCTAAAAATATTTGAAAAAATCCACGTATTCACCTGAAAAGATTTAAAAAATTCACGTTTGGGTCTTCTCCTAGAAATATTTAAAAAATGCACGTTTGGGTCTTCTCCTAAAAATATTCAAAAAATGCACGTTTGGGTCTTCTCCTAAAAATATTTAAAAAATCCACGTTTGGGTTTTATCCTAAAAATATTTAAAAAATCCACGTTTGGGTTTTCTCCTAAAAATATTTAAAAAATCCACGTTTGGGTTTTCTCCTAAAAATATTTAAAAAATCCACGTTTGGGCTTTCTCCTAAAAATATTTAAAAAATCCAAGTTTGGGTCTTCTCGTAAAATATTTCAAAAATCCACGTTTGGGTCTTCTCGTAAAAATATTTAAAAAATCCACGGTTGGGCCTTTTCCTAAAAATATTTAAAAAATCCACGTTTGGGTCTTCTAAAAATATTTAAAGAATCCACGTTTGGGTCTTCTCCTAAAAATTAATTAAAAAAATCCACGTTTGGGTCGTCTCCTAAAAATTAATTTAAAAAAATCCACGTTTGGGTCTTCTCGTAAAAATTAATTAAAAAAATCCACGTTTGGGTCTTCTCGTAAAAATATTTAAAAAATCCACGTTTGGGTCTTCTTCTAAAAATATTTTAAAAAATCCACGTTTGGGTCTTCTCCTAAAAATATTTAAAAAAATCCACGTTTGGGTGCTCTCCTAACAATATTTAAAAAATCCACGTTTGGGTGCTCTCCTAAAAATATTTAAAAATCCACGTTTGGGTGCTCTCCTAAAAATATTTAAAAAATCCACGTTTGGGTCTTCTCCTAAAAATTAATTAAAAAAATCCACGTTTGGGTCTTCTCCTAAAAATTAATTTAAAAAATCCACGTTTGGGTCGTCTCCTAAAAATTAATTTAAAAAATCCACGTTTGGGTCGTCTCCTAAAAATTAATTAAAAAAAACCACGTTTGGGTCTCCTCCTAAAAATTAATTTAAAAAAATCCACGTTTGGGTCTCCTCCTAAAAATTAATTAAAAAAATCCACGTTTGGGTCGTCTCCTAAAAATTAATTAAAAAAAATCCACGTTTGGGTCTCCTCCTAAAAATTAATTAAAAAAATCCACGTTTGGGTCGTCTCCTAAAAATTAATTTAAAAAAATCCACGTTTGGGTCTTCTCCTAAAAATTAATTAAAAAAATCCACGTTTGGGTCTTCTCCTAAAAATTAATTAAAAAAATCCACGTTTGGGTCGTCTCCTAAAAATTAATTAAAAAAAATCCACGTTTGGGTCTTCTCGTAAAAATTAATTAAAAAAATCCACGTTTGGGTCTTCTCGTAAAAATATTTAAAAAATCCACGTTTGGGTCTTCTCCTAAAAATATTTTAAAAAATCCACGTTTGGGTCTTCTCCTAAAAATATTTAAAAAAATCCACGTTTGGGTGCTCTCCTAACAATATTTAAAAAATCCACGTTTGGGTGCTCTCCTAAAAATATTTAAAAATCCACGTTTGGGTGCTCTCCTAAAAATATTTAAAAAATCCACGTTTGGGTTTTCTCCTAAAAATATTTAAAAAATCCACGTTTGGGATTCCTCCTAAAAATATTTAAAAAATAATCCACGTTTGGGTCTTTTCCTCAAAATTCTTTAAAAAAAACACACTTGGCTCTTCTCCTAAAAATATTTAAAAAATCCAAGTCTGGGACTTCTAAAAATATTTGAAAAAATCCACGTATTCACCTGAAAAGATTTAAAAAATTCACGTTTGGGTCTTCTCCTAGAAATATTTAAAAAATGCACGTTTGGGTCTTCTCCTAAAAATATTCAAAAAATGCACGTTTGGGTCTTCTCCTAAAAATATTTCAAAAATCCACGTTTGGGTCTTCTCCTAAAAATAATTAAAAAATCCAGTTATGGTTTTTCGCCTAAAAATATTTAAAAAATACACGTTTGGGTCTTTTCCTAAAAATATTTAAAAAATCCGGTATTCTCCTAAAAATATTTAAAAAATCCAAGTTTGGGTCTTCTAAAAACATTTGAAAAAATCCACGTCTTCTCCTAAAATATTTAAAAAATTTACGTTTGGGTCATCTCCTAAAAATATTTAAAAAAAATAAACGTTTGGGTCGTCTCCTAAAAATATTTCAAAAATCCACGTTTGGGTCTTCTCCTAAAAATATTTTAAAAATCCACGTTTGGGTCTTCTACTAAAAATATTTAAAAATATTCACGTTTGGTTCCTAATAGAAAGTAGAAAATATTTCATGAATATTTAAAAAATCGAAAACCCACTTTTTTTCGTAACGGGCGTATACGTTACGTGTCATTTATATCTAACACATTTTGTATACGTCCTCTTGGTATTGCAATAAGAGTTATTTTCTTACGGAACTTTAAGCTCTTACTTTTTATGCTCTTTAACAAGTCTGAAATTGTCATTTCATTTTAAATGAGAAAAGTGTTAATAAAAACAAAAAGAGAGAAGCCAACACAACGTATATTTTTATACACTACAGCGTTTTGCCCAAAAGGGTGATGTGAGAACCCCTTCTGGGCTGTATATAAACACAAAAAGCATTTTCACTTAAATACCGCCGATTGCCACCCACTGGCATTGCCCCGGCAACCACTTGTTTTCTTAAAACAAACAACATGGCAAAAGCATGTTTCTTTTTTCTGTTTGTTTCGCTTTTAGTTTTTTTTTTCGGCGCTGTTGTTGTTGTTGTCGTTTTGAATGTTTAACAGTTGAGAATGACTATCGTTGTTTTTGTTGTTGCCGTCCTTCTACTTTGTATGTGATGTATGTATGTGTTGTTATTTCATCGTTGTACTTTTTAGTCCTTTTTCACCCCATTTTTTTCTCATAAACAACGACAAAAACAACTACAACTACTATAGACTATTATGAATGCAAGCTTAAGCATATGCCATTGAATGAATGTCTGTCAATGATGTATGGTTGGATAAATTTTGAGTTTGTGTGTGTGTACATTTAGATATTAGTAGGAGTGTGTGTGTTTAAGAATATTTAAAAAAAGGAGGATAGATGGATATGTTGTTTTTTGGTGTCAAACAGCGTTGACGTTTTGTTTTTTCTTCCACTTGTTTTTTGTCTCTATAAACATTGTTGCTTGTTTAGTATGTGTGTTTATTTATGTATGTATGCATGTATTTACATCGTGATACAGTGGGGAAGGTGGATTTTTACAGATTTAATTTATAATGATTTTGTAGAGGACCCAAAAGTGGATTTTTTAAATATTTTTAGGAGGCCACAAATCTTGGATTTTTTTTTTAAAAAACACTTTTAGGAGAAGACCGTTTTTTTAAATATTTTTAGGAGAAGACCCAAACGTGGATTTTTTTAAATATTTTTAGGATAAGACTCAAACGCGGATTTTTTAAATATTTTTAGGAGAAGACTCAAACGCGGATTTTTTAAATATTTTTAGGAGAAGACCCAAACGTGGACTTTTTAAATTTTTTTTGGAGAAAACCCAAACGTGGATTTTTTAAATATTTTTAGGAGAAAACCCAAACGTGGATTTTTTAAATATTTTTAGGAGAAAACCCAAATGTGGATTTTTTTGAATATTTTTAGGACAAAAACCCAAACGTGGATTTTTTAAATATTTTAGGGAAAAAACCAAACGTGGATTTTTTAAATATTTTAGAAAAAAACCAAACGTGGATTTTTTAAATATTTTTAGGAGAAAACCCAAACGTGGATTTTTTAAATATTTTTAGGAGAAAACCCAAACGTGGATTTTTTTTGAATATTTTTAGGACAAAAACCCAAACGTGGATTTTTTTAAATATTTTTAGGATAAGACTCAAACGCGGATTTTTTAAATATTTTTAGGAGAAGACTCAAACGCGGATTTTTTAAATATTTTTAGGAGAAGACCCAAACGTGGACTTTTTAAATTTTTTTTGGAGAAAACCCAAACGTGGATTTTTTAAATATTTTTAGGAGAAAACCCAAACGTGGATTTTTTAAATATTTTTGGGAGAAGACCCAAACGTGGATTTTATAAATATTTTTAGGAGAAGACCCAAACTTGGATTTTTTAAATATTTTTAGGAGAAGACCCAAACGTGGATTTTTTAAATATTTTCAGGAGAAGACCCAAACGTGGATTTTTTATATATTTTTTAGGAGAAAACCCAAACGTGGATTTTTTAAATATTTTTAGGAGAAAACCCAAACATGGATTTTTTAAAGATTTTTAGAAGAAGACCCAAACGTGTATTTTTTTAAATATTTTTTGGATTTGGGGGATTTTTTAAAGATTTTTAGGAGAAGACGCAAACGTGGATTTTTTTAAAGATTTTTAGGAGAAGACCCAAACGTGGATTTTTTAAAGATTTTTAGGAGAAGACCCAAATGTGGATTTTTTTAAATATTTTTTGGAGAAGACCCAAACGTGGATTTTTTAAATATTGTTAGGAGAAGACCCAATCGTGGATTTTTTAGGAGAAGAGACCACAAAACGTGGATTTTTTAAATATTTTTAGGAGAAGAGACCACAAAACGTGGATTTTTTAAATACTTTTAGGAGAAGAGACCACAAAACGTGGATTTTTTAAATATTTTTAGGTTAGACCACAAAACGTGGATTTTTTAAATATTTTAGGTGAGACCACAAAACGTGGATTTTTTAAAGATTTTTAGGTGAGACCACAAAACGTGGATTTTTTAAATATTTTTAGGAGAAGAGACCACAAAACGTGGATTTTTTAAATATTTTTAGGAGAAGAGACCACAAAACGTGGATTTTTTTAATATTTTTAGGTTAGACCACAAAACGTGGATTTTTTAAATATTTTAGGTGAGACCACAAAACGTGGATTTTTTAAAGATTTTTAGGTGAGACCACAAAACGTGGATTTTTTAAATATTTTAGGTGAGACCACAAAACGTGGATTTTTTAAAGATTTTTAGGTGAGACCACAAAACGTGGATTTTTTAAATATTTTAGGTGAGACCACAAAACGTGGATTTTTTAAATATTTTTAGGTGAGACCACAAAACGTGGATTTTTTAAATATTTTTAGGAGAAGAGACCACAAAACGTGGATTTTTTAAATATTTTTAGGAGAAGAGACCACAAAACGTGGATTTTTTAAATATTTTTAGGAGAAGAGACCACAAAACGTGGATTTTTTAAATATTTTTAGGAGAAGAGACCACAAAACGTGGATTTTTTAAATATTTTTAGGAGAAGAGACCACAAAACGTGGATTTTTTAAATATTTTTAGGAGAAGAGACCACAAAACGTGGATTTTTTAAATATTTTTAGGAGAAGAGACCACAAAACGTGGATTTTTTAAATATTTTTAGGAGAAGAGACCACAAAACGTGGATTTTTTAAATATTTTAGGTGAGACCACAAAACGTGGATTTTTTAAAGATTTTTAGGTGAGACCACAAAACGTGGATTTTTTAAATATTTTTAGGTGAGACCACAAAACGTGGATTTTTTAAATATTTTTAGGTGAGACCACAAAACGTGGATTTTTTAAAGATTTTTAGGTGAGACCACAAAACGTGGATTTTTTAAAAATTTTTAGGTGAGACCACAAAACGTGGATTTTTTAAATATTTTTAGGTGAGACCACAAAACGTGGATTTTTTAAATATTTTTAGGTGAGACCACAAAACGTGGATTTTTTAAATATTTTTAGGAGAAGAGACCACAAAACGTGGATTTTTTAAATATTTTTAGGTGAGACCACAAAACGTGGATTTTTTAAATATTTTTAGGAGAAGAGACCACAAAACGTGGATTTTTTAAATATTTTTAGGAGAAGAGACCACAAAACGTGGATTTTTTAAATATTTTTAGGAGAAGAGACCACAAAACGTGGATTTTTTAAATATTTTTAGGAGAAGAGGCCACAAAACGTGGATTTTTTAAATATTTTTAGGAGAAGAGACCACAAAACGTGGATTTTTTAAATATTTTTAGGAGAAGAGACCACAAAACGTGGATTTTTTAAATATTTTTAGGAGAAGAGACCACAAAACGTGGATTTTTTAAATATTTTTAGGAGAAGAGACCACAAAACGTGGATTTTTTAAATATTTTTAGGAGAAGAGACCACAAAACGTGGATTTTTTAAATATTTTTAGGAGAAGAGACCACAAAACGTGGATTTTTTAAATATTTTTAGGAGAAGAGACCACAAAACGTGGATTTTTTAAATATTTTTAGGAGAAGAGACCACAAAACGTGGATTTTTTAAATATTTTTAGGAGAAGAGACCACAAAACGTGGATTTTTTAAATATTTTTAGGAGAAGAGACCACAAAACGTGGATTTTTTAAATATTTTTAGGAGAAGAGACCACAAAACGTGGATTTTTTAAATATTTTTAGGAGAAGAGACCACAAAACGTGGATTTTTTAAATATTTTTAGGAGAAGAGACCACAAAACGTGGATTTTTTAAATATTTTTAGGAGAAGAGACCACAAAACGTGGATTTTTTAAATATTTTTAGGAGAAGAGACCACAAAACGTGGATTTTTTAAATATTTTTAGGAGAAGAGACCACAAAACGTGGATTTTTTAAATATTTTTAGGAGAAGAGACCACAAAACGTGGATTTTTTAAATATTTTTAGGAGAAGAGACCACAAAACGTGGATTTTTTAAATATTTTTAGGAGAAGAGACCACAAAACGTGGATTTTTTAAATATTTTTAGGAGAAGAGACCACAAAACGTGGATTTTTTAAATATTTTTAGGAGAAGAGACCACAAAACGTGGATTTTTTAAATATTTTTAGGAGAAGAGACCACAAAACGTGGATTTTTTAAATATTTTTAGGAGAAGAGACCACAAAACGTGGATTTTTTAAATATTTTTAGGAGAAGAGACCACAAAACGTGGATTTTTTAAATATTTTTAGGAGAAGAGACCACAAAACGTGGATTTTTTAAATATTTTTAGGAGAAGAGACCACAAAACGTGGATTTTTTAAATATTTTTAGGAGAAGAGACCACAAAACGTGGATTTTTTAAATATTTTTAGGAGAAGAGACCACAAAACGTGGATTTTTTAAATATTTTTAGGAGAAGAGACCACAAAACGTGGATTTTTTAAATATTTTTAGGAGAAGAGACCACAAAACGTGGATTTTTTAAATATTTTTAGGAGAAGAGACCACAAAACGTGGATTTTTTAAATATTTTTAGGAGAAGAGACCACAAAACGTGGATTTTTTAAATATTTTTAGGAGAAGAGACCACAAAACGTGGATTTTTTAAATATTTTTAGGAGAAGAGACCACAAAACGTGGATTTTTTAAATATTTTTAAGAGAAGAGACCACAAAACGTGGATTTTTTAAATATTTTTAGGAGAAGAGACCACAAAACGTGGATTTTTTAAATATTTTTAGGAGAAGAGACCACAAAACGTGGATTTTTTAAATATTTTTAGGAGAAGAGACCACAAAACGTGGATTTTTTAAATATTTTTAGGAGAAGAGACCACAAAACGTGGATTTTTTAAATATTTTTAGGAGAAGAGACCACAAAACGTGGATTTTTTAAATATTTTTTGGAGAAGAGACCACAAAACGTGGATTTTTTAAATATTTTTTGGAGAAGAGACCACAAAACGTGGATTTTTTAAATATTTTTTGGAGAAGAGACCACAAAACGTGGATTTTTTAAATATTTTTTGGAGAAGAGACCACAAAACGTGGATTTTTTAAATATTTTTAGGAGAAGATTTTTTAAATATTTTTAGGAGAAGAGACCACAAAACGTGGATTTTTTAAAGATTTTTAGGTGAGACCACAAAACGTGGATTTTTTAAATATTTTTAGGTGAGACCACAAAACGTGGATTTTTTAAATATTTTTAGGAGAAGAGACCGCAAAACGTGGATTTTTTAAATATTTTTAGGAGAAGAGACCACAAAACGTGGATTTTTTAAATATTTTTAAGAGAAGAGACCACAAAACGTGGATTTTTTAAATATTTTTAAGAGAAGAGACCACAAAACGTGGATTTTTTAAATATTTTTAGAAGAAAACCCAAACGTGGATTTTTTAAATATTTTTAGAAGAAAACCCAAACGTGGATTTTTTAAATATTTTTAGAAGAAAACCCAAACGTGGATTTTTTAAATATTTTTAGAAGAAAACCCAAACGTGGATTTTTTAAATATTTTTAGAAGAAGAGACCACAAAACGTGGATTTTTTAAATATTTTTAGGAGAAGAGACCACAAAACGTGGATTTTTTAAATATTTTTAGGAGAAGAGACCACAAAACGTGGATTTTTTAAATATTTTTAGGAGAAGAGACCACAAAACGTGGATTTTTTAAATATTTTTAGGAGAAGAGACCACAAAACGTGGATTTTTTAAATATTTTTAGGAGAAGAGACCACAAAACGTGGATTTTTTAAATATTTTTAGAAGAAAACCCAAACGTGGATTTTTTAAATATTTTTAGAAGAAAACCCAAACGTGGATTTTTTAAATATTTTTAGAAGAAAACCCAAACGTGGATTTTTTAAATATTTTTAGAAGAAAACCCAAACGTGGATTTTTTAAATATTTTTAGAAGAAGAGACCACAAAACGTGGATTTTTTAAATATTTTTAGGAGAAGAGACCACAAAACGCGGATTTTTTAAATATTTTTAGGAGAAGAGACCACAAAACGTGGATTTTTTAAATATTTTTAGGAGAAGAGACCACAAAACGTGGATTTTTTAAATATTTTTAAGAGAAGACTCAAACGTGGATTTTTTAAATATTTTTAGGAGAAGACCCAAACGTGGATTTTTTTAAATATTTTTAGGAGAAGACCCAAACGTGGATTTTTTTAAATATTTTTAGGAGAAGACCCAAACGTGGATTTTTTTAAATATTTTTAGGAGAAGACCCAAACGTGGATTTTTTTTAAATATTGTTAGGAGAAGACCCACAAGCTGATTTTTTAAATATTTTTAGGAGAAGACCCACAAGCGGATTTTTTAAATATTTTTAGGAGAAGACCCGTTGGTTTTTAAATATTTTTAGGAGAAGACCCACAAGCGAATTTTTTAAATATTTTTAGGAGAAGACCCGTTGATTTTTAAATATTTTTAGGAGAAGACCCAAATGTGGATTTTTTAAATTTTTGTAGGAGAAAACCCAAATGTGGATTTTTTAAATATTTTTAGGAGAAAACCCAAACGTGGATTTTTTAAATATTTTTAGGAGAAAACCCAAACGTGGTTTTTTAAATATTTTTAGGAGAAGACCCACAAGTGGATTTTTTAAATATGTTTAGGAGAAGACCCAAACGTGGATTTTTAAAATATTTTTAGGAAAAGACTCAAACGTGGATTTTTTAAATATTTTTAGGTGAGACCACAAAACGTGGATTTTTTAAATATTTTTAGGTGAGACCACAAAACGTGGATTTTTTAAATATTTTTAGGTGAGACCACAAAACGTGGATTTTTTTAAAGATTTTTAGGTGAGACCACAAAACGTGGATTTTTTAAATATTTTTAGGTGAGACCACAAAACGTGGATTTTTTAAAGATTTTTAGGTGAAGACCCAAACGTGGATTTTTTAAATATTTTTAGGTGAGACCACAAAACGTGGATTTTTTAAAGATTTTTAGGTGAGACCACAAAACGTGGATTTTTTAAAGATTTTTAGGTGAGACCACAAAACGTGGATTTTTTAAAGATTTTTAGGTGAGACCACAAAACGTGGATTTTTTAAATATTTTAGGAGAAAACTCAAGCGTGGATTTTTTTAAATATTTTTATTAGAAGAAGCAAACGTGGATATTTTTAACTATTTTTAGGAGAAGACTCAAACGTGGATTTTTTTAGGAGAAGACTCAAACGTGGATTTTTTAGGAGAAGACTCAAACGTGGATCTTTTTAGGAGAAGACTCAAACGTGGATTTTTTTTAGGAGAAGACTCAAACGTGGATTTTTTAGGAGAAGACTCAAACGTGGATTTTTTTAGGAGAAGACTCAAACGTGGATTTTTTTAGGAGAAGACTCAAACGTGGATTTTTTTAGGAGAAGACTCAAACGTGGATTTTTTTAGGAGAAGACTCAAACGTGGATTTTTTTTAGGAAAAGACTCAAACGTGGATTTTTTTTAGGAGATGACTCAAACGTGGATTTATTAGTAGAAGACACAAACGTGGATTTTTTTTAGGAGAAGACTCAAACGTGGATTTTTTTAGGAGAAGACTAAAGCGTGGATTTTTTAGGAGAAGACTGAAACGTGGATTTTTTTAGGAGAAGACTCAAACGTGGATTTTTTTAGGAGAAGACTGAAACGTGTATTTTTTTAGGAGAAGACTCAAACGTGGATTTTTTTTAGGAGAAGACTCAAACGTGGATTTTTTTAGGAGAAGACTCAAACGTGGATTTTTTTTTAGGAGAAGACTCAAACGTGGATTTTTTTAGGAGAAGACTCAAACGTGGATTTTTTTTTAGGAGAAGACTCAAACGTGGATTTTTTTAGGAGAAGACTCAAACGTGGATTTTTTTAGGAGAAGACTCAAACGTGGATTTTTAAATATATTTACCAGGATCCAAACGTGGATTTTTAATAGGAACCAAATGTGGATTTTTGCATATTTTTAGAAGGACCCGAACGTGGATTTTTTTACATATTTTAAGGAGGACCTAAATGTGGGCTTTAGCATATTTTTGGGAGGACCCAAACGTGGATTTTTTAAATAATTTTAGGAGAATTTTTTACATATATTTAGGAGGACCCAAATGTGAATATTTTACATATTTTTAGGACAACCCAAATGTGGGCTTTTTAACTATTTTTAGCATTTTTGGGAGGACTGAAACGTGATTTTTTTTTTAAATTATTTTAGGATGATTTTTACATATATTTAGGAGGAAAAAGGTGGACTTTTAAAATATATTTGGGATAACCCAAATGTGGACTTTTTTAATATTTTATAATGCAAAATCTCCCACTGTTCCTTAATATCCACGTTTATATATTATATTTATGTTTTTGTGTGTAAAAGCTTGTAAAGTTGTGCTCTGTAATTGTATAGGTTGGTGTGAACATGAATATGTGGATCCTGTGTACATTATGAGTAGTAGTATCCTTAGCCCCCGTTAATGTATTTATGTGTGTGTGTTGTTTACACGCTGTTGTGTTTGTGTTGTTGACAGCAATAGAGCGGCGCATAGTTGAGAGGAAGATAACTGTGGCATTTCTTTACAAAGTAACTTTAGACGTTGGCCATAACGCATTAATGCAAAGAGTGTCGGAGTCAAGAAAAAAAATCTTAAATTTAAATAATGCACAACGTAAAGTTAGCGACAAAAATAATAACAACAAAATATAGAAAATAAAAATAAAAAAAGAAATATTTGTGTGTGTGTGGCAACAGTAAGCAACTTTGTTATTTTAATAAAACAAAATACGGTTTGTTCACGGTGGAATGCATTCTAATTGTTTGCCTGGTTGCCTTTTTCTTCACAATTTCTTGTGGTTTCTTGCAACTGAAATGCGAAAGTGAAAGTGTTATCTATTTAAAAATTTGTACAACTGTGACAAGTAAAAGAAAATCAAATTTACACTGCAATGCATTTTGCCGCCTTAATTTTAATTTAAGTTTTTTGGCCCGAATTTGTAATAGTTGTGAAGTGTTTTTTTTTAACTGAAGAATTCAGTTTTCATTTGGCTGCCTGACATATGTCTCAACTATCCAAAGTGAAACAAATACAAGAGCAACATTAAAACTACCATAAAAATCCCATTTCACGCTAACATATGGCCATTAAAAATCAACGCCATCTGAATAATTTTATTGTTGCCATTAAATATTTATTAAAGATTATCAATGATGGTTTATGATTTGTTGTAAAAAGAAAACAACAGCAGCACAACAGAAATAATATTGTAATGGCTTTTGTTAAATAAGTGATTTACAAGGTGTTGAAAAGATAAAAAAGTAATAAAGAAAATTTATACTAATTCGGAAGTTAACGAGAATAACTACTTCCTGGAAAACCTTTGCCAAACCTTTAAAAGTGAGTTATGATTTAATAATTTGGAAATAAAATATTAAAATATGGTTTTGGGGAGTGTTTATATTTAACAAACATTTATCTGTATCAAAAACACATACTCCACCCTTAAGGAGTTTACCATATGGCCATAATGTTTTCACTTTGTAAACAATAAAAGCATCCACTTGTAGATTCAATAGCGCAGCTGAAACAAATACATTTTGGAGAAATGTATACCACCGCCACCACATGATAGATTGCCGAAGAAACACTCCTTTTTGTGAATAATATCAAATTATTGAGGAAAAACTTAATAAAACCATGAAAGCGGAGTAAAAATGAGGATTATTAGGAAGACAAAAACTGAGAATTTTTTAGGATTTAGAAAAAGAGGAATATGTTTTAAATATTTTTTTCCATTAACGTGGATTTTTTAAATAATTATTTCCATTAACGTGGATTTTTTTAAATAATTTTTTCCATTAACGTGGATTTTTTTAAATATTTTTTTTCCATTAAGGTGGATTTTTTAAATAATTTTTTTGATTAACGTGGATTTTTTAAATAATTATTTCCATTAACGTGGATTTTTTAAATAACTTTTTCCATAAACGAAGATTTTTTAAATAATTTTAATTTTAATAATGGAAACATTAAGGTGGATTTTTTAAATAATTTTTTCCATTAACGTGGATTTTTTAAATAATTTTTTCCATTAACGTGGATTTTTTAAATAATTTTTCAAAAGGTCATAAACGTGTTATTTAATATTTTTCAAAGGATCATAAAAGTGGATTTTTAAATATTTTTCAAAAGGTTAAAAACGTGGATTTTTAAATATTTTTCAAAGGGTCATAAACGTGGATTTTTTAAATATTTTTCAAAGGGTCACAAACGTGGATTTTTTAAATATTTTTCAAAGGGTCATAAAGAGGATTTTTAAATATTTTTCAAAGGGTCATAACCGAGGATTTTTAAATATTTTTTCAAAGGGTCATAAACGAGGATTTTTTAAATATTTTTGAAAAGGTCATAAACGTGGATTTTTGAATATTTTTCAAAGGGTCATAAAGTGGATTTTTTTAATATTTTTCAAAGGGTCATAAACGTGGATTTTTTAAATATTTTTCAAAGGGTCATAAAGTGGATTTTTTAAATATTTTTCAAAGGGTCATAAAGTGGATTTTTTAAATATTTTTCAAAGAGTCATAAAGTGGATTTTTTAAATATTTTTCAAAGGGTCATAGATGTGGATTTTTAATTATTTTTCAAAGGGTCATAAACGTGGATTTTTTAAATATTTTTCAAAGGGTCATAAACGTGTGTTTTTAAACATTTTTCAAAGGGTCTTAAAGTGGATTTTTTAAATATTTTTCAAAGGGTCATAAACGTGTGTTTTTAAACATTTTTCAAAGAGTCATAAAGTGGATTTTTTAAATATTTTTCAAAGGGTCATAAAGTGGATTTTTTAAATATTTTTCAAAGGGTCATAAAGTGGATTTTTTAAATATTTTTCAAAGGGTCATAAACGTGGATTTTTTAAATATTATTCAAAGGGTCATAAAGAGGATTTTTAAATATTTTTCAAAGGGTCATAACCGAGGATTTTTAAATATTTTTTCAAAGGGTCATAACCGAGGATTTTTTAAATATTTTTGAAAAGGTCATAAACGTGGATTTTTGAATATTTTTCAAAGGGTCATAAAGTGGATTTTTTTAATATTTTTCAAAGGGTCATAAACGTGGATTTTTTAAATATTTTTCAAAGGGTCATAAAGTGGATTTTTTAAATATTTTTCAAAGGGTCATAAAGTGGATTTTTTAAATATTTTTCAAAGAGTCATAAAGTGGATTTTTTAAATATTTTTCAAAGGGTCATAGATGTGGATTTTTAATTATTTTTCAAAGGGTCATAAACGTGGATTTTTTAAATATTTTTCAAAGGGTCATAAACGTGGATTTTTTAAATATTTTTCAAAGGGTCATAAACGTGTGTTTTTAAACATTTTTCAAAGGGTCTTAAAGTGGATTTTTTAAATATTTTTCAAAGGGTCATAAACGTGTGTTTTTAAACATTTTTCAAAGAGTCATAAAGTGGATTTTTTAAATATTTTTCAAAGGGTCATAAAGTGGATTTTTTAAATATTTTTCAAAGGGTCATAAAGTGGATTTTTTAAATATTTTTCAAAGGGTCATAAACGTGTGTTTTTAAACATTTTTCAAAGGGTCATAAAGTGGATTTTTTAAATATTTTTCAAAGGGTCATAAACGTGAATTTTTTAAATATTTGTTTATAGGACCATAAACGTGGATTTCTTAAATATTTTTTTCATAGGACATTAAACGTGGATTTTTTAAATATTTTTCAAAGGCTCATAAACGTGAATTTTTTAAATATTTTTCAAAGGCTCATAAACGTGGATTTTTAAATATTTTTCAAAGGGTCATAAACGTGGATTTTTTAAATATTTTTCAAAGGGTCACAAACGTGGATTTTTTAAATATTTTTCAGAGGGTCATAAAGTGGATTTTTAAATATTATTCAAAGGGTCATAAAGAGGATTTTTAAATATTTTTCAAAGGGTCATAACCGAGGATTTTTTTAATATTTTTGAAAAGGTCATAAACGTGGATTTTTAAATATTTTTCAAAGGGTCATAAAGTGGATTTTTTAAATATTATTCAAAGGGTCATAAAGAGGATTTTTAAATATTTTTCAAAGGGTCATAACCGAGGATTTTTTTAATATTTTTGAAAAGGTCATAAACGTGGATTTTTTAAATATTTTTCAAAGGGTCATAAACGCGGATTTTTTAAATATTTTTCAAAGGGTCATAAACGCGGAATTTTTTAAATATTTTTCAAACGGTCACAAACGCGGATTTTTTAAATATTTTTCAAACGGTCACAAACGCGGATTTTTTAAATATTTTTCAAAGGGCCATAAACGTGGATTTTTTAAATATTTTTCAAAGGGTCATAAACGTGGATTTTTTAAATATTTTTCAAAGGGTCATAAACGTGGATTTTTTAAATATTTTTTTCATAGGGCCATAAAGGTGGATTTTTTTAAATTTTTTTTTTTTTCATAGAACCATAAACTTTTATTTTTTTAATATTTTTTCATAGGACCATAAACGTTGATTTTTTAAATATTTTTTTCGGAGGGTCATAAACGTGAATTTTTTAAATATTTTTTTCGGAGGGTCACAAACGTGGATTTTTAAAAATTCTTCAAAAGTTTCTAAACCTGGATTTTTTAAATATGTTTCATAGGACCATAAACGTGGATTTTTTAAATATTTTTTTCATAGGACATTAAACGTGGATTTTTAAATATTTTTTTCATAGGACATTAAACGTGGATTTTTAAATATTTTTTTAATGGGTCATAAACGTGGATTATTTAAATATCTTACAAAAGGTCATAAACGTGGATTTTTTAAATATTTTTCAAAGGGTCATAAACGCGGATTTTTTAAATATTTTTCAAAGGGTCATAAACGCGGAATTTTTTAAATATTTTTCAAACGGTCACAAACGTGGATTTTTAAAAAATTTTCAAAAGTTTCTAAACCTGGATTTTTTAATTATGTTTTAAAGGGTCAGAAACGCGGATTTTTTAAATATTTTTCAAAGGGTCATAAACGTGGATTTTTTAAATATTTTTCAAAGGGTCATAAACGTGGATTTTTTAAATATTTTTCAAAGGGTCATAAACGTGGATTTTTTAAATAATTTTTTTCGGAGGGTAATAAACGTGAATTTTTTAAATAATTTTTTTCGGAGGGTCACAAACGTGGATTTTTAAAAATTCTTCAAAAGTTTCTAAACC
This sequence comes from Musca autumnalis, assembly GCF_047663935.1. Lineage (NCBI taxonomy): Eukaryota > Metazoa > Arthropoda > Insecta > Diptera > Muscidae > Musca > Musca autumnalis. Next base: position 194,056,731 of record NW_027411755.1, read on the forward strand.
TGGATTTTTTAAATATGTTTCATAGGACCATAAACGTGGATTTTTTAAATATTTTTTTCATAGGACCATAAACGTGGATTTTTTAAATATTTTTTCATAGGACCATAAACGTTGATTTTTTAAATATTTTTTTCGGAGGGTCATAAACGTGAATTTTTTAAATATTTTTTTCATAAGACATTAAACGTGGATTTTTTAAATATTTTTTTCATAAGACATTAAACGTGGATTTTTTAAATATTTTTTTCATAGGACCATAAACGTGGATTTTTTAAATATTTTTTTCATAGGACATTAAACGTGGATTTTTTAAATATTCTTCAATGGGTCATAAACTTGGATTTTTTAAAAAAAGATTTTAGCAGGTCCTTAGAGGCCACAGAGCGTCCACGGATTTAGGGGGCCTAGAAGGTAACATAGCGTGAATTTTTAAATGATTTTAGAAGGGGTTTATGAATGCACAAAGAGTTGATTTTTGGAAAGCGTTTATGAGGCCAAAAAAGTGTATTTTTTAAGATTTTTAGAAGGTGTTTATGAATCCACAATTCGCGTATTATTTTAAAGATTTTTAGCAGACCTTTATGAGGCCACAAAGCGTGGATATCTTTAAAAATTTTAGTAGTTGATGAGACCACAAAGCTTGGAAAAACAAACGAGTGTCTTTTTATACCCTACAAAACATTGTGGTAAGGGGGGGTTATTTTAATTTTAGTTTCTCCTGCTTTGTTTACCACCTATCCTGTCAATCAATATCGAAGCTATCTCCCCTCTTTTAAGAATGTATATTATCAATATTACTCCCATATTTTAGCATTAATTCATGCATTATCTTGGAAAACCAATCTTGACGTAAGGGCATTATTTAAAATAATGAGGCTTTTTAAGTAATTTTATTTTTATCATCCTAAAGTCAATTTACCATTTCTACGGCGGAATAATACAAACATATGCACTTACTACTTTGAATTCGAAAAACAAAAGGCAATTTCTTATCATTCATTGACAGCTAACCCATTAAATATACTCTGACTGTGAAAACACTTAATAAAATTGGGTTAATAAATTTAAATAATTAAAATAACTATTTTGTTCGCAAGGCCTAGAGTGGTGAATTGCCACAACTTGTGTTTCAATTACATTAAAACCATCTGAAATGCGAATATTAAGGATATTACTCAAAAAGCACAATCCTCAATGCACCTTCATTTTAAATGATTGTTGTTATTCTCCTGGTTTTCTCATGTGTGTTTTAGAAAATTACACGCACCACAACGTGTACGCACACACACACACTCATTTAACATGCGTTATATTATATTTCTAACATAGAATATTATTTGACTTTCATTATTTTACCCAGTAAAGATTATGAAGAAGGGAAACCTAGTCCTTTCAGGCATTTTATTCATTCATCAATGCATATTATTGTAAAGCAATATAGGGCAACCCATATATCCCACCACCCACATACATACATACCTCATAATGAATGACAACCAGCTGTAGTAATATAGCCATCCTTTTGTCCTTAATCGCCAGTCGTAATGACAGTGAGAATTTTTTTTACTTTCATTCCACTGGCATTGGCAGTAATTACAGAAAGTGCAAGTTAAATGCAACCTGGGATACATGTGTATGTATCTACATATGTGCATTCATATGTACAAATATTTCATACATTTAACAAATATGGACTGTGGTATTAGAGGGCTCATGGTATGTCATTGTTAACACTCTTTCTGTATTCATTTGGGTCTAGATATAGAGAGAGCAGCAGGACCGTGTTTTATAGTTCGTCTATGCACTCTAAACTACAATTACCATCCCGGCCGCAATTATAGATCGATCGTCATGAAATTTGAATGGTTATAATTAGTTGATTGATCACCATGTGAACCACTGTACTTCATAAATGTAACAAATACTGCTTTCGCACACTTGAAATCGTATGTATGTAGCAACATTTTAATCGAAAGTAATTACATTTCCTGAAGTATAGTAAACCACCAGACAGACAAACAGACATTCAGAACTTGTGTAACACACATACATACATAAGTATGACATTGTATACTACCCTACTCATACGGTTGTCAGTTGTGGTCTACATTCAAAGCAAAAAGTTTCTCTTTAAAAAATAGGCCTTAAAGGACAATACAATTTAAGTCGTCTTATTTTCATTGTTCGTAGTAGTGGGGGTGTGTGTGTGTACTTCCCTTCTATAATTCTAACACAATCTCACTTTAATGTCTAGTCACCCAACTAATAGACGAACGAACAACATACCAACAAACAGAAACACTCTATAATGTCAATGGTATTGATTGATATAGAAGGTGAGGGTGTGAAGAGGGTGAGTTACAGAGAGGTGGGGGTCTGTTAAACTAGACCATCGTTTTTGGAATGACACGATTATTGTCTGACAACTAACTATGACAGTGAGAACAAGTGTTTAAATTTTTTGTATATATGTATGTATGTATGTACCTTTGGTATGTTACATGTCACGGTGCTCTTGAAACAATTTTAAATGGAAGGTGCTTACACCTCAGAAGTTTTTGCGGATTCTGAAACTACAATGTTTATAGATGAGAAAGATCAAAAAACAAAAAAAAAATCGCCGGAGCGCTTTTTAAATAAATCGCGATTTAAGTTGACATTTTTAGGGGTTGTTTAGGTTTTCACGATTTTGCTTAGAAACCGCAAGTCCTATGAAAATGGGACTGAAGTGAATGTTGTAGCTATGAAAATTCTCTACAAGATCGACCTTTACGGTATATTCGTAGTTTTTACCATTTTAGGGATATAGAAGTTCAAATTGGGACAATGCACTGACCTTATCGCCCCCTTATAAAACAATATCAGGAAGGGTGCGCCTTAACTAACTTTTGATGAAAACCGCTTACACAGGGGAAGTTATTGTGAATTCTGAAACAGCAATGTTCATAGATGAGAAAAATCCAAAAACAAGAAAAAATCGCTGTAGGGATTTTTAAATAAATCGCGGTCAAAATTCACATTTTTAGGAGATTTTTAGGTTTTCACGATTTTGCTTGGAAACCGAAAGTCCAATCGAAATGGAGCTAAAGAAAATGTTGTAGCTGTGAAAATTCTCTAGAGGATTGACGTTTATCATTTGTTCCCAGCCTGTACCGTTTTTGAGATAAAGAAGCTCAGTTTACATTTTTAAATTTTTTTGTTAGGGTTTCGCGATTTTACTTGAATACGGTAAGTCCTATCGATATGGGACCTGAGAAAATCTGAAAGCTGTGAAAATTCTCTACCAAACTGGCTTAAGTAACTTATCCTAAGTTGTACCATTTTTTTAGATATATAAGTTTATGTTAGGAATTTGCAGTCATGACATTTTTTATAAGGGGGCGATACAGAATTGAATTAAATTTGAATTGTCCCAATTTGAACTTCTATATCTCAAAAACAGTAAAACCGACAAGAATACCATAAAGGTCAATCTTGTAGAGAATTTTCATAGCTACAAAATTTTTTTTAGTGCCATTTTGATGGGAATTGCGGTTTCTAAGCCAAATCGTGAAAATCGAAACAACCCCTAAAAATGTCAACTTAAATCGCGATTTACTTAAAAAGCGCTCCGGCGATTTTTTTTGTTTTTTGATCTTTCTCATCTATAAACATTGTAGTTTCAGAATCCGCAAAAACTTCCGAGGTGTAAGCACCTTCCATTTAAAATTGTTTCAAGAGCACCGTGATGTGGATGTATGGATGTACATGAATGTAAAAAAGGTACATTTACACAAATGCAATTTAATAGGGATATAATATATGGAGAATTTCTGAATTTTTTTTAATATACAGCATAAAACATAAAATATATAAACTGTAAAATTAAAAATATAAAATTATTGAATATAAAATAAAAAATATAAAATACAAAATATAAAAAATAAAATATGAAATATAAAATAAATTATAAAATACAAAATAACAAATCTAAACTATAAAAGATAAAATATAAAGTTTAAAATATAAAATACAAAATATAGAATATAAAATATAAGACTTAGAATATAAAATGTAAAATATAGAATATGAAATATAAAATAAGAATAATAAAATGTAAAATATTAAATTTAAAATATAAAATTTGGGATATTAAATATAAAATACACAATATTAAATATAAAGTAAAAACTATAAAATATTAAATATAAAATATTAAATAAAATATATAAAATATTAAATATAAAATTTAGAATATGAGAAATAAAATATATAATATAAAATATAGAACATAAAATATAAAATTTGGAATATTAAATATATAATATTAAATATAAAGTATAGAATATAAAATATAAAATATAAGATTTAGAATATAATATATAAAATATATAATATTAAGTATTAAATATAAAATAATAAATATAAAATATTAAATAAAAATATTAAATATAAAATATAGAATATAAAATTTAAAATATATAATATGAAATATAAAATACTGTATAATTAAGAATTAAACATTCTGGGGCGGGCCTGTAAAATGTCGTAACCATTTCTCGAAAGAATCTCTAGTGCGTCTCCCTCCATCTTTATCGGTCGTTGTAATCTTCCATACTTCTGATTTATTTGGCAACTCTATCAGCCATGCTCGTCTTCCATGCCCTTCATCATTCTCTGATTCGTTGTTCAGCTCGCGCCGTCTTAATTTATCAGCACAATAGCCTCTTTTCGCTTCAGGACTAGGCGTCCTTTCGCTTCCAACTGCATTCTCGGTATTATTTGTTTCGGGAACTTCTGGTTCCTCTTGTAGCATCGTAAAGGACGATGTTTCAGCTGACGATGATGGCAGTCTATATATATTTGATTGCTGTTGATTAAATTCGTCCAGGTATTCTTGTCATCGGAAGAAGCATCGAGATCAGCAATAATTCCCATATCGGCGTCATTGTCGTTGTTAGGATAACATGGCATTGGTGTCTTCGTTTGTAGCTTTCCATCATTCAAATTCTCCTTCTTTTCTATCGTTTTAGTACTTTTAATGGAATCATCTTCCTCAGGAGATAATGTTGAAAAATGTTCGTCACTTGTTGCTGCTGCCGCTGATTCATGTCCTGACTCGTAGCACAGTTCACTCTTCTGCCTCCATTTCTCCACCGAATATGATTTGCTCACTCCGAATCTCGGTGTCATTTCGCTTTCCGCAGTAGCTTCGTTGGTATCTTTTGATTCAGCTCCCTTTGTATTAGTAGTAGTAAAGGATGATGCTTCAGCTGCAGGTGACCAGGAGTATCGTTGTTCACTATTACTTGAATTGGTTGAGGCATTCTTTAAATTGTCATCGGAAGAAGAAGCTGTTAGAAACCAGAAATATTTTGCTGAATAGTCAATTCTTTGACGATGGTCGCACTCATTCTTCACCTAGAAATCGTTTGATTTCTTCTCGAAATCGTCATCGGAACAAGCATCCAATTTAGCAGCTGGTGGTGACCACTTTGATGACCAGCAGTACTTCGCTGAATAATCAATGTGTTGGTGTTGGTCGCATACCTTCCTGAAATTGTCATCGGAAGAAGCATTGACGACAGCAATAATTTCCTTATTGGCGTATTTGTCGTTGTTCGTATTACATGATATTGGTGTCTTGGTTCGTAGCTCTCCATTACTGAAATTGGAGGAATTATCTTTTTGTTTCTGCTCACTTGTTTCTGCTGCCGCTGTTTCATGTTGCCGATGATAACTATTCAGATGACTGTAGCGACTATTTGAAGGTGACTGGTGCTGTTGGATGCCTTGATACTCACAGTGTTGTGATGATTGCAGTCCCATGGGTTGTTTTAGATGTTGTTGCACTGTTGTTCGTAAAATTCAGATTCATATTGAATGTGGGTTTCTCGCTATCTGATGAAATTTTTCGTATTTCGTTTGTTGACGACTCCTGCAAATTTTCTCCCACAATGCAAACTTCTGTGTTTATTTCTTTAGATTGATTATCGGCCATGGATGATGTTTCAGCTGCTGGGGACCAGGAGTATCTTTGTTTCCAGTTGCATGACCTCATCTTGAAATCGGCATCAAATTCCTTTAAAGCACCTTGCTTTATCATAATCGATCTTTGTACGCAGAAACAACTTGCTTGCGCTTCTTCCAACTGTTTTTCCATCAAACAGTTACCTCCTCCTTGATTTAAAATTATATCGTATGTTGCTTTAAGTTTTTCCTTATAGCGTTCCAAGGAATTATATGTTTGCCTTAAAAAGAAATCTCCTTCGATTTCTACCACGTCAGCCATCATCTCGTTGAGTCTTGCCAGAGTGAAATTAAATGTCCTATTTAGACTTCTTAGCCATCGATTCTCACATGACAAGTCGAACTGTACTTCCGTAGCCATGTTTAGTATACGTAGTTGTGCTTAGCTGTAGATTTTAGTTGGTTTTTTTCCTAGCCTGGCAGTTATGTTCTCCTTTTGTTAGAACACACTGAATATTTTTAGTTCGTTCGTCTCGTTGCTTCCGTTGATTGTTGTTGTTTTCTCGACGTCGACCGTCGCAGAATCTTCGTTCTTCTTCGTTTATCGTATATTTTCGCTTCTTCGTTTTCTTCCCGTTATCCGTTCTTCTTCGTCTTCTTCGTCGTTTCGCTTCTTCTTTGTATCTGTTCGACTTCTTCGTTTATCTTCTCGTCACCCGCTCTTCTTCTTCGTTTTTCTTCTCGTCATCCGTTCGTCTTCTGCGTTTATCTTCTCGGCACCCGCTCTTCTTCTTCCTTTCTTCTCGTCGTCATCCGTTTGTCTTCTATACTCGTTCGTTTCCGCCGCCGGTCTCCCTTTCCATCTTCTAAGGGAAGGCTCGATGGACCAAAATGTATAATTAAGAATTAAACAAATACAGAACATTTGTTCTATAGGCCGAACTAAGAAAAGATCTACATTTCTCTCTGTCTATTGCACGCAGAGAAAAAATATTTTTCGCTTTTGTTGGAACAAAAATATATGTTTTGGTTCCAAAAATGTATTTGTTTTGTTCAAACATTGTAATCCAAATCCAAAAATACCATCTTTTGTTCCAAACATAGAAAACAAAAACAACTTTCGAATTTCCGCAATATTGTTAAAATCGTTAACAATACCGATTGTAGGAACTATCATAATCTAATTTTGTTTACAAAAAGTATTGTCAATACAGAAAACCAGCCCAGAAATTTTTGATTTGAGTGCATATACTTCTCATATACACTTTTCGCATAACTTGGATATAAATATCGCGTATAATATTGCAATCATTGATGAACACAATCAATACATGGTTTGCTGCATTGGCTGACAACAAAGACAAACAAAAAGCCACAAGAACCCACCACAACATAAGGAATAATTAAACACCATAACAAACATGAAAAGGAAAGAAGAATGAAACAAAACAGAAACAAATAAAAACAAGAGTCTCACAAGTACATACACACAAAAACAAAGGAAAAGGCAGCATGTCATACAAACACACCACAACTCACCAAAATTGTTTTTTCAACACGGCATCGAATAGCGAGAGAAGAGAAACAAATTTTCGAAGAAAAGAGAGAAATATTGTTCAGTTGACACAAACTATTTTTGGATTTACAATACTACATGAGGAATCCAACAATATGTTAACAATACATATTTTGCTCTTGGAATACTGTTGGATCAAACATATTTTTTTCTCTGCGTGTGCTTCTCTTTCTGGAATACCGCGCCTTGTCATCTCTTCATCCAATTGTTTGCGCCATCTATTTTTTGGCCTGCCAATTCTGCGTGCACCGCCATGTGGCTCGAATTTATACGCCTTTTTAGTGGGTTAATCATCGCTCATTCTTATTATATGGCCTAGTCCACGCAATCGCTGCATCTCGATACGTTTAACTATATTCATGTCTTTGTATAGCTGATATAGCTCGTGGTTCATACGACGTCGATATTCACCGTCAACGCAAATCGGCCCGTAGATTTTTCGAAGAATTTTTCTCTCAAACACGCCAAGCACTGCCTTATCTGCTTGCGCAAGTACCCAGGCCATACATCAGCACGGGTAGTATCAGTGTTTTGTAGAGCCTTATTTTTGTTTGACGAGATGTGGCTTTGTTTTTAAAGTGCTTACTTAAACCAAAGTAGCATCTGTTGGCCAATACAATTCTTCTTTTTATTTCACAACTGATGTCGTTTGTTGTGTTTACGGAGGTGCCGAGGTATACGAAGTCTTTTACTACCTCAATATTATAGAAACCAACTTCCACAGTCGGTCCGAGCTCAATGGACGCATTGCGCGTCGACACCATCAACTTGGTCTTCTCACCGTTTACCGCCAGACCCACTTTAGCAGATTCTCCTTCGACCTTCATAAAGGTATCAGTTACTTCTTTTACTGATCGGCCCAATGATGTCTATGTCAACAGCATAAGCAAGTAACATGTGGTTATTGTTGTAAATTGTGCCATTTCTTTTGACATTTGCATCTCGTATTACCTTTTCCAGCAAAATGTTGAATAGGTCACACGAAAGGCTGTCTCCTTGTCTGAAACCTCTTTTAGTACAGAATTCTTCGGAGAGGTTCTTTCCTATTTTAACTGAGAATCTCGTGTCACTTAAAGTCATTTTACAAAGCCGGATGAGCTTCGCGGGGATACAAATTCAGACATGGCATGGAATACCTTTAAACGTAGCGGGCTGTCGAAGGCTGCTTTATAATCGACAAAAAGGTTATATGTGTCGATCTGCATCTCTTGGGTCTTCTCTAGGATTTGCTGCAGGGTAAATATCTGGTCAATGGTGGACTTGCCAGGTCTAAAGCCACATTGGTATGGTCCAATTATTTCGTTGATCATTGGCTTTAGTCGTTCGCACAATATGCCTGACACTATCTTATAGGGAATAGGGAGAAGACGTATGCCCCTATAGTTAGAGCATACAGTCTTAACTCCTTTCTTGTGGACTGGACATACGATGCTCAGGTTCAAATCGTCGGGTACGCGTTCTTCCTGCCAGATGGTGCTAACTAGCTGATGCATACACCTTATCAGCGCATCGCCTCCGGTTTTAAACAGCTCGGCTGGTAAGCCATCGGCTCCTGCTGCTTTATTATTCTTCAGCCGGTTGATTGCTGTTTTTACCTCATCTTGGCCGGGTGGTATACATTCAATACCATCTTCTGGGAATGGGACTGTGAAATCTTCGTCGTCTTCGCTGCTATTGGATACTAACAGTTTTGAAAAAATGTTCTTTCCATATCCAGAGTACACTATCTGTATCAGTTACCAAATTACCTTGCTGGTCTCTACAGGAGGATGTGCCTGTACCAAAGCCATCAGTTTGATGCTTGACTCTTTGGTATAATTTTCGGACTTCATTCTGGCTCCTGTACATCTCGATTTGTTCACACTCCCGCTTTTCCATCTCTCTCTTTTTACTGCGGAAAAGACGTTTCTCCTCTCTCCTTTTCTCCCGATACCTCTCTCGTGCGCTACGCGTTGCTACTGATTGTAAGGTAGACCTATATGCCGCATTTTTCTCTTCGGCAGCAGCACGACACTCCTGGTCATACCATGGATTCCTTGGTGGAGGTCTCTGGTATCCAAGTAATGATTTTGCGGCTGTTTGCATGGAGTGGAGTGCGGGACGAGGAATGCTTTAATTAAGCAATTGGGCTAGTTGAGTGGAATATGCTGTGGCTATCTGTTGTGATTGCAGCTTTCCGATGTCTAACTTTCGTGTTGTGTCTGTTTGTACTTTGTTTGCTACGTTTAAGCCGGTGCGTGCCTTTGCTGCAACAAGGTAGTGGTCCGAATCAATGTTTGCGCCTCGGAAAGATCGTGCATCCAACACGCTCAATGAATGTCTTCCGTCTATCACAACATGATCAATTTGATTTCTTGTTTTCTGATCTGGAGACAGCCAGGGGCCCTTATGTATATCGAGATGATTAAATCTGGTACTGCTAACTACCATGTTGTTTCAGCTGCAAAGTCTATCAGCCTCATTCCATTGTCTGATGTTTCACTATGTAGACTAAATTTCCCGACTGTTTGTCCAAAGATATTCTCCTTTCCAATTTTGGCATTAAAATCTCCTAGATTGATTTTAATGTCATGGGCAGGGCAACGGTCATATGTTTCTTCTAAGCGCTCGTAAAATATATCCTTGGTCTGTTCGTCCTTGTCTTCGGTTGGAGCATGAGCGCAGATAAAACTGATGTTGAAGAATTTTGCTTTTAATCGAATTGTAGCAAGTCTTTCATTCACTGAGGTGAAGCTGGAGACCAGATGTTTTAACCTCTGACCAACTACAAAACCGCAACCAAACTCATGCTTTGTGTCATGGCAGCTATAATACAGTGCGCCACCTTTAGGTGTTGTTGTGACGCCTTTCCCGTTCCATCGTATTTCCTGTATGGCAGTAATATCGGCCTTGTGCTTTTCAAGTACGTCTGCCAATGCGAAGACTGCACCTTCTCTATAAAGAGTGCGAACATTCCAGGTGCAGATTCGCAGATCATGGTCCTTAAAACGTTTGCGGGGTTCGTCAACTTTAGAGTTGTTTGTTTTTCTTTTCCTACGTTTTTTCATAGTAGGCTTTTTTTTCTAGGGGAGGGTTACTAATCCGACGGCCAAACCCAAGTTTTTAACGTTCTTATGGGTGAACGCGGGGCACATGTTAGCTCACTACCTTTAACGGGTGTTGAAGGCAGTTCCCCAGGTGACACCACAGGGAGGTCAGTGTCCGCTTGAGATGAAAGAGGGGCCAAGATGAATCCTGCGCTTTGCCATGTTAAAACCGGTCAGGGCCGTTCCTTGGTATCTTCCATCCCCTACGTCACCCATTAAATATAAAATATATAACATAAAATATAAAATATAGAATATAAAATATAAAATATACAGTATATAATATTAAATATAAAATATACAATATAAAATTAAAAATATAAAATTTTATATATAAAATGTATAATATTAAATATTAAATATAAAATAGTAAATATACAATATAAAATAAAATTTATAAAATATAGAATCTAATATAAAAAATAATAATAATAAACTATTAAGTATATTATATAAGTATATTATAATATATTCTACATCTGTCATACTGTCCAATCTCATCCATTCCCATTCTTAATTCACTTGTATGCCATCAATTGTAACCTGGTGGAGGGGTGATTTCCCACACAATCAGACTGTATGACTGCCACATTTACACAGACGACGATAGTCAGACTGTCTATGAATAAATGAATGAGGATATGACTGAGTGACCTGGTAAGCATGGCATGGAATGCTATGGCATAGCATTGATGGATTTTTGTTAACTTAAAATCTAACCGACGTTGCACCCCACAATCATCGCCACACAACCAAAAACCATGGTGAAGAACATAAAACTCAAAATGACATTTAATTATAAATATTTAATGAGGATTTGTTTTAGGTTTCTACAACCGCACACACATATACATGTACAAGGATATGGTCACATTGTATACAAATGGAAACACTATAGAGAACCATCAATGGTTGATGGTAATAAAAAACATACTGTCAATACAACCAAATTGCATTCATAGTTGGTTGGAGGTGTGGGGGGTGGGTTGGACAAGGTAAACTATTTGTATTTTTTGTGGATATTCTCCATGCTCCACTATGCATGCTTCTAATGACAACTATTTTCCCACATGATTGTTGTTTTTTGTTGTCTCTTTTGCGGACTCAGGGGTTTTTCATATTTTCACTTTTATTTTTAGTGAGAGTTTTTAGTTTTTCTTTTAGGGTGTCCTTACATTAAGGTTCTAGTTTAGTGGTTGTTGTTGCTTTTTGTATGGCCAGCCACAGTTATTTGTTTAAAACATTTGTAAAGCAAAGGACATGCCTGCGTTATTACAACAAAAACCGCGTAATTAAATCTGTGAGTTGTGGTGGAAAAAATATGTGGTTAATAAAATATTAAAAATCGACAAAAAGTTTGTTTTTGAACGAAATTTATTTAGTTTGTAAGTGAAATACGAAATTCAGTTAAATTAAAAAAAATAACAGAAATCAAAAAAAAATTGTGGTGTAGAAACAAACAATAATATGATAAATAAAAATAAAAAACAAATATTATATATAATATAAAATTTTTATTTTATATTTCATTTTTTTTATATTTGTTATATTATATTTTATGTTTTCTATGTTATATATTTTTTATTTTTTTATCTGATATTTTAAATTTTACATTTCATATTGTTTATTTTATATTTTATATTTCATATTTTATATTTTATATTTTATATTTTATATTTTATATTTTATATTTTATATTTTATATTTTATATTTTATATTTTATATTTTATATTTTATATTTTATATTTTATATTTTATATTTTATATTTTATATTTTATATTTTATATTTTATATTTTATATTTTATATTTTATATTTTATATTTTATATTTTATATTTTATATTTTATATTTTATATTTTATATTTTATATTTTATATTTTATATTTTATATTTTATATTTTATATTTTATATTTTATATTTTATATTTTATATTTTATATTTTATATTTTATATTTTATATTTTATATTTTATATTTTATATTTTATATTTTATATTTTATATTTTATATTTTATATTTTATATTTTATATTTTATATTTTATATTTTATATTTTATATTTTATATTTTATATTTTATATTTTATATTTTATATTTTATATTTTATATTTTATATTTTATATTTTATATTTTATATTTTATATTTTATATTTTATATTTTATATTTTATATTTTATATTTTATATTTTATATTTTATATTTTATATTTTATATTTTATATTTTATATTTTATATTTTATATTTTATATTTTATATTTTATATTTTATATTTTATATTTTATATTTTATATTTTATATTTTATATTTTATATTTTATATTTTATATTTTATATTTTATATTTTATATTTTATATTTTATATTTTATATTTTATATTTTATATTTTATATTTTATATTTTATATTTTATATTTTATATTTTATATTTTATATTTTATATTTTATATTTTATATTTTATATTTTATATTTTATATTTTATATTTTATATTTTATATTTTATATTTTATATTTTATATTTTATATTTTATATTTTATATTTTATATTTTATATTTTATATTTTATATTTTATATTTTATATTTTATATTTTATATTTTATATTTTATATTTTATATTTTATATTTTATATTTTATATTTTATATTTTATATTTTATATTTTATATTTTATATTTTATATTTTATATTTTATATTTTATATTTTATATTTTATATTTTATATTTTATATTTTATATTTTATATTTTATATTTTATATTTTATATTTTATATTTTATATTTTATATTTTATATTTTATATTTTATATTTTATATTTTATATTTTATATTTTATATTTTATATTTTATATTTTATATTTTATATTTTATATTTTATATTTTATATTTTATATTTTATATTTTATATTTTATATTTTATATTTTATATTTTATATTTTATATTTTATATTTTATATTTTATATTTTATATTTTATATTTTATATTTTATATTTTATATTTTATATTTTATATTTTATATTTTATATTTTATATTTTATATTTTATATTTTATATTTTATATTTCATATTTTATATTTTATATTTTATATTTTATATTTTATATTTTATATTTTATATTTTATATTTTATATTTTATATTTTATATTTTATATTTTATATTTTATATTTTATATTTTATATTTTATATTTTATATTTTATATTTTATATTTTATATTTTATATTTTATATTTTTTTATATTTTATATTTTATATTTTATATTTTTTATTTTATATTTTATATTTTATATTTCATATTTTTTATTTTATACTTTGTTAATAACTTTCTTCGTCCTTATGAACTCCAAAAATAGTTATTTACAGGTCAATATACTTACATATGTAGGTGGCCTTCACAACTTTTTTTGTAGTAAATAATTTATTGTGCATTATTAGCTATGTATTTCCATATTTTATTTATACTAACATTTTAAGAATTATTTATTATTTTTTAAACTACAGAGAGCCAAGGTCAGCACCATCATCCGTTGCTTCACTTAGTACAAAACGTTTGTTTCCACGTGTTGTTAGACCCCTTCGTTTAGGGGAACACCGAATGAAGAAATGATTTTATGGTTTTATTGAAAACAAACAAATTTAAAAATCAATTTATCCATTTAGATGATTTCTAATTATCCATGAAAATACTAATTACCCTTCAGAAAAAATACAAATAACAAAAATATTTTATATACTTTTTAATGACAAGTTCTAGTTAATTTTGAAACGCATGATCTTTGAACACAATATTTTCTAATCTTTATTTTCAGATCAGAAAATTGAACTCAACTAAATGTATGGCCTTAGGGAACGGTAAAACCAACCAACGACGAGACAGCAGAGCACACAAACAAAAACTCGCAGCAGAGTTAATAAATAATGGATACAGCTGGTGGTGCGGTGGCAGCAGTACCATCAATTGTTGCAGCCAACCAGACAACAACAAATACAGCAACATCATCGCCAGCCTTGTCATCGTCGCCATCATCGAATGTTATCATCAATGGCAATCTGAGCAATGGAGCGGGTCAGCACCACCTCCACCATGACCAACACCATCCTCATCACCAGCAGCACAGTAGTTTAATACACAGCAATATCATTAGCTCGGGCAGCAATAGCAGTAGCAGCACCAACAGTAGTAGCAGTGGCAGCCTGATTATTGGTCACAGCAGCGCCAGCAGTGGTGGTGGTAGCAGTAACAGCAGTACAAGTAGCAACAGTAGTGGATATGGTAGCACATCGGCAACACCCACCAACAGTTATGAAACACATGGCACATCGACAACACCGGTTGCCATAGCAGAACCCATAATACCCGCTGCAACGGTGGCCACAGTTTCTCCATTTTATAGTGAAGCTATAACCAGCCAGAATCACCAGCAAACCCATGATTCGCAAGTCTATTCAACACAATATCAGCAACATTCCGCCACTGGTCAGCAGCATTTACATCTACAAACGCAACAGCAACAACAACACCAAGTGGTGCAACAACATTCCCAAACGAATTTGAATTTGCAACAGCAACAGTTACAACATTCCCAAAGATCACAGCAATATTATACCGGGTATGATTATAATCAGTCGTTTCAGCAACAGGAATCCTCTCTGGTGACCCAGCAGCATCAACAGAGTCATTTGCCTCAGAGTCATAGTCATTCGCCTACTGCATATGGCCTAGGTACAGCAGGTTCTGCGGGTGCCTTTGATAGTTCCCCAAATTCCAATTTGCACACAACTCCCTATCCCCAACAGTCTATGGGTCATAGTTACAAGGCCACAGGTCCAACATCCGGCATTAGCTATGACCGTCAGCGCAGCACTTCTGGCCACCAAACTTATCAACATGAGTCAACAACAGCGGCGGCGGCAGCATCAGCACCGACAACAGCAAAGCACAATCAACCCTTTGGACAATCTTCAGCAACCTCCTCCAGCTCAAAATCACGATCATCATCCTCATCCCTGCTTTCAATGCCATCAACAAATAATTCAACAGCTTCTGTGGCCACAACTAAACCCCAAGCTGCCGCCACACCTTTCTATGCCCAACCGTTGGCGCAATCCCAGCCCAGTGGTGCCAGCGCCTACTATGCTGAACTACAAAAACACAAAGCGCCTTTGGATTATCATCATGACCAATTTAGCAATTTAGCCTCCAATGCCTCGGCCTATCATCAGCAACAGAAATACTATGCCGCAGCAAAATCTCAACTGAAAGAGGTCACCAGTTATGGTTCAACACCTGGTAAATCTCTCTACCACAATGCGAATAATTTTTATCCTGGTGCGGCGGCCCAACATGCGGGATCTTCACTTTTACCACCCAATCCCGGATATATGTATCCCACGGCGGCATATCCATCATCTTTAGGATATGAGGCAGCCCCAGTAGAGTCGGTTTATCGCAAGACTAATGCGGCTCTTAATTCCTCCAGCTGGCCATGGGGTATGGATTATGCAGGGGCAAATAGTCGTGGAGGAACGGGAGCTCCACCACCACCCCCATCATCTGCTGGACATTTACCCACAGCCACCGTGGCACCAACACATGCAAGTTATTTAGGAACTGCCAATAGCAGCCACTTAACAGCTCGCGACCCTTACTATATGCCAGCGGATAAATATGCCATGAAATATGACAAATATGCCGGAGTTGCACCCCCGCCACCGCCTTATCAACAAAATGCCTACGTTAGCCCTCCTTCCAGCAGACACCCGACTCATCATTTATGGCCCGGCAGTAGCCATAACACTTTAAATGACAGATTGGCGGTTGCTGCGGCTCCGCCACCACCACACCATGTTCCTCATCCTGGCTCCATGCATGGTAGTAGCAATCCTTACTATGCCACAAATCCTGCAACTGCAATACGGCAATCATGTTGTCCGCCGGCACCTTATCAGACACAAAATTGCTACTATCCATCGGGACCACCACCACCTGCCACGGGACGCATAACCCATGGCCAACCAATGGCAAACTTGGGTCAAATTCCTCCCTCATATCCAGCTGCACAGAGCCTAAATTCGCAGCAGGCACATTTGAATCAGCCAGCCAGCAAATATGCCCCTAGCGGAGGTTTGGAATACCCAACATCCGCAACTGCAAATAAACTGAAAAATGATCTCTATATGGGCTCGCATTACGATCCCACAACTGCCAATACACCTCAACACTTAAGCCACCACCACCATCCACAACACCACAGGCATCCTGCCGTCACCAGCTATCAATATGGTACGGCGAGCAATCAACAGCTATACCCCACCTCCACCAATCAAATGTCCCACCATCCCCAGGCGCATCATCATCATGGACAACAACCGGCGGGTCCGTTAATTGCTCATGAACCCCTAGTTAACCCCAATGGCCCAGGCTACAGCAATGATCTCACATACGATAGTTACCTGCATGAAACAATCTCGTCTGCAAATACCAGCAATTCCGCAATGGGCCTTGGTGGAGCGGCAGCTGAAATGGCGGCCACAAATTATGCTGTCTCGGCGGCCAAACGTGCCTTATTGGATTATCGCAAACCACCTGCAATGCAACCACCGCCACAAAGTGATTACTACAGGTCCCAGGAATCTGTGCCACGTGGAGGAAATACCCAGCCATCTTATGGCGGACACATAACGGGAGATTTATTATTAAATACCCCCGAAACCAACACAAGCTTTAATGAATATCCCAACGCCTCTGCGGGATTTGCTGAAGATGAGACTTCTCAGCTAGACAATCAAAACAAATCGTCGACGGATGATTCTACCAAAAATTTAAGCCTACGTGATTTTATAGCCAATTGGAATGATGATGAGGATGATTATGCCAGCACCACCAACGAGGATCTTATGGCCTTTGATCAACAACCCGGAACGGGTGTAATCAATGAAGTTTTGCAAAGCGTTAGTGTCGACAAGGAACCCGATTCACCTCAAGTGCTCAATGACAAGCCCCAAGTGGTCGTAAAAGAACCCGAGGTACCCCAAGCAACAACCACCAGCATTTTAACGGACGATTTAGATGCCCAGCAATATGCCAATTTACCGGATATTATTGTGGATATTGAAAAATCCAGCGGAAATGGTGGCACAGGTGCTACGGTGGCGCCCAACGTAAATGACAATACCTCCGATTTAAATAGTTTCCCAACGGCCGATACTGAATTGGCATCTAAGGTAAATGAAAACACCAATAGCTTAGCAACTGTCAGTGCCACCGTGGCGTCCAGTGTGGGTGAAAGCAACTCATCTCTTAGCTTGGATAATTTTGATGTGGAAAAGGAATTGGATCAGTTGCAGCAAGACTCGGTAATTGTTAAACCCAGCATCACTAACAATCAGCAAATTAGTCCTGGAGTAGCTCAAGATTCTAAGAGAAATGATGCAACCTCTGTGGCAGAAGATCGCCAAGTAGCTTTTGCAGATTTACAATTGGAAAATTCAAAATCAAATACCATCCCTCCAGCAGCAACTGCAGCAAACACACGTCCACCTGCCGATACCGACGGTTATGATAGCGGCTGCAGTCGCCACTCAAACGAATCCTCCCTGTTTGAAAAGGAATATGAGACCTTTATCAACAAAATCTCCAACAATAGCGATAGTCTCAGCAAGGCCGACAAGGAAATTGAGCAAAAAGTTCAAGATTTTTCCAAGTTCTATAAACGTAAGCGAAAGCTAAGAGATGAAATGGAAAAGAAACATGATGCTGAGGACGGCACGTCTTTACAGGATAATAAAAAATCTCGCTGCGCTACAGATGGGGCCATCTCACCAAAGGAATCAAATTTTCCCCAGGTCTATACGAAAAAGTCACGCAATAGACCTCCTGCCATTGCCTCAAATAAACCTCTACCGCCGAGGCGCAGAAGAAAACCTTCTTCATTTTACTACAAAGCCATGCAAAATATACGCCGTTATCCCCAACATCGCAGCCAAATGGTTAGGGATTTTATGGCTGACCTAAAGGAAAAACATTTGCCTCTGATCAAAAGGCAATCCATAAAAAACTATTCCATGCAGACCAGTCCTGAGCCTTGTGCGGAGCTAAGTCCATTGCCTTTGAAAACTCTCGTCTTGGGGGTCATAAATTCCGAAGATTTTCGAAAACGTTTTGTAATTCAGTCAGTGGAGCAGCAGATGGAGGATGACGCGGCAGTGTCTGATGAGAAACACATTTGCACCGACCCCTCGTGCGAAACATGTGAGGTTATACGCAGTCTCATGGAGACGGAAGAGGCGGCGCCCAACCTTGATGCTGATGTGGTGAAACTGTCTGATGAGGACATAATTGATTTGGCATCATCTGAAGAAGTAATTGTGGCAAAGGAGGTGGAGGATTTAACGGATGAAGGAAAAGTGATTCTTATACCGGAAGATACTGAGGAGGTTCTGCCAGCCGTTTATCCCATAAGGGTACCAACATCGAATGAGGAAGCTATTATTTTGGAGGAAGACAAAATGGCAGCTGATATTTTGGAAAATCAATTGGCCGAGAAGGAATTTCGGGAAAATCAGAATTCCCTGTTTGGTGGAGTTATTCGTAAGGCCGTGGATGTAGCAGTGAGCGGGGTGGAAAGTTCTACAATTCAAGCCACAGAAAATCTTCAAAGACCTCAAGACGAATCATTAAAGGCCTCCGAAACTGAGATCATCGATCAGGATCAAACCACCCATTCAATAGAGGCGATTCCAACTGAAGAAAAAAGCAGGGATTTGGAACTAGAACCAATTCCAACTCCCACCAGCCCCGTAGAATCTGAAACTATTTCATCTCTACCGGTAGAATCTGTATCTAGGTCATCTCTCCCGAAGATTGCAAAGTTCGAAGACTCGCATTCGGCCATAAACTGTGACATTTCCAGAAGCCCACCAAATAAGGCTACGGCTACCCAAGACTTATGTCCAGAGACACGGAAACCGGTTATTCAAATCGCCAAACCTGAACTAAATTCTGAGGATACTTCTCGAAATTCCACAAATCCAATAAGCCACTTAATTGATACACCGACTGGCAAAGAATTTTTTGCAGAAACCAGAAATCCAGTCATTAAAATTCTCAACACTGAAGAAAATTCCTTGGATCAATGTGGCGCCCAACGTAAAAGCCCCGAAGAAAATGAATTGCCATGTACCAAAGATTCCTTAAACCTGAAGGAAATCACCCAAACCAATAGATTCCTCAACACTGAACCAAATTCTGGTGAACCAATTGCTTTAGATCACAGTGGCGCTCAACGAGAAACACCAGAAGAACAAGAACTAAAATCACCCAAACAAATAGATTCACCCAGGGTGACCAGTGTCATAAGGAAAATTGAAACGAAGGCCTCAGATCACGATTTTGAGGCCAAGAAAATGAAATGCTACGAAGCCCAGGACGTTGAGCCAGAAAGTCCAAAGGCTGTTGTACAAACAACTGTTATACGCAAAGCCAAGAGTAAAGTTGAGGAGAACTCCAACTCCAGTTCACCAAAACCAACGACAACAGAAACCAAATCTCAACCGAAAATTAAGGAAAAACCCATCAAAAATCCTCCCATAATTCTTCGGATAAAAGCCCAGACCACAACTGTGATAAGGAAACATGTTACCCAACCTGAAGGATCCACAGAGAGTTCGGAATCAGCAAGTTCATATATCAATAAAACTTTTACAGTTTCAAAGGTTTCACCTAATAGATCAGATGATGAAGAATCTGGATCAGAATCAGAAGGTAACGAAACGGATACTGATCAATCATCGAATAGTTCCTCTTCAAGTTCCGAAAGTTCCGATGAAGATGAGCATCGAGTTAAAGATGGCGATGAAAGTGTGAGCTCAAGTGGTTCTGATTCTTCGGATACAGACGTTGATGCCAATGAGAATGAAACCCTAAAAACTCTTAGGAAAGTTGTGGAGAAATGTGAAAAGCTTTCCAAAATTCGCAATTCACCAAAGGATGATATGCGGGTGATTGGAAGAAAAACTATGGGTTGTCCCAAAACTAAAGGAATGCTGAAAGAATTCAATATTCCACCACCACCGGATTTCAATGAAAGCTCAAAGTTCGGTGAAGAACCCGATGAAAATGTTGCGGCGCCTGAAAACTCAAAATTCTGTGAAAAATTCGATGCGGAGATGATTTCCAGATTACCTGAAGCCCAAATAAACTCAAACTGCACTGAAGTGTCTAATGAAAATGTTGATAAAAATCTCAAAATACCAGCAATAAAAATAAGACGACCTACTGTTACAGCATTATCAGGCTGCGCGTCTCCCAAAAGTTCCTGCTGGAGTGTAGAAAATGAACTGCAGACACCTAGAACCGATGAAGATCAAATCCTTGCATGTTCATCGCCAAGATTGAGAAAATCTCCAATTGAACTCTGCCCTGATGCAGCAAAAGTGCAGGATACCATTTTGGATAATGTGAGAGAGACTGAGGATGATCAAATCTCCTCAAATCCATGCCCAAAATCACCAGTGGAAATCGATAATTCTGCCTATAACTTGGTAGAGAACGAGGGCAATCAACATTCCTCAAATACACCACCTCAAATTTCAAAATCGTCATTGCAACTTCATACTGCTGAGGATATCTCCACAAATTCATCACCACAAATACCTGAATCACCCTTGGAACCATTTCCTCAACAAGAACAAGAACCTGCTACACCAGAGCAAAGCTTTAGTGAGTGTGATAAACCATTAGATTTGTCTAGGCAATTGTCACCACTACAAGACGTAGCGTACGAATCCCGGCTAAGTCCAAATACCGTGGAATCTATCCCTGAAATAAGTGATGAAAGAGATTTGCAAAGCTCTATACCTGAATGTTCCAACAGGAATGAGGAATCATTAAATACACTCTCTACCGAAAATGATCAGGAAAATTTAATGCGTTGCGATTCCTGTGAATTGGAAGATGATTTACCAAGCAAAGCACAGCTTGATGGTGAACCTTTATCCACTGAAGATAGTAACTTCGATGTAGTCACCAGAAATACGGACTTATTTCCAGAACAGACCACCAACAACACACAGCCTGACGAAAATGTCTTGACTCAATTTTCTACAGAGGAGAATTATAAAGCTTCTGAAGGTGTCCACTCCGCCGTATCGAAAACCATTTCCCCAGTGGATGAAAAGGCCTTACCCGAAAGCGATATTGCTTCAAGCAATGATGATATTATTGAACTTTCCGACGACTCCTCCTCATCATCTTCTTCTGATGATTCCGATGTAGAAGAGGACGAAGATCTAAATAGGAATACAGCAAACTCCGAGAATACCACATCTCAAATGGAAAATCCAACAAACATTGTTGATATAACTGAAGACAGTACATCCGAAGAAGAATTCGAGTCGGATGACGAAATAGTTGGAGAAATTATTTCCAAACCCAACACTCCTGCTAACCTGAATAATATGTCAGAAAACGATACAAGATCATCGGTGCATTCTAAAAATGATGATGAATCGGTATTTGTTAACGATGAAGAAACTGAATTTAGTTCCGTGGCAAAGACTCCAGAAATTCCATCAGAAATAATGGAAGAGACGCTTAAAACTTCATTGGGATTGACTTCGAGAGAGACTGAGGATTCAGGCAAAGAAGCAGCAGCGATTTGCCTAAGTCCCAAATCCGAAAGTAATCATGAAACCGAGAAGGAACACACGAATGAAACCCACGCAAATTCTGAACATCATCCCTATGCTAAGTCATTAGAACCGAACTCTTTGGAAGGTTCTAGAATCAATGAGGGAATGATTAAAGCTCCTGCAAGCAAAATCGCTTTGGAAGTTATTACTCAAACTCCACCTAATTCTGCAAATTGTATTCAGAGCGATTCCCAGAAACTGTTTCCCAAAGATGAAAATACAGAGCAAATTTATGAAACCAAGGTACCTCAAAAGGCAGTGGAAGAAACTCCAAATCAAATCAACCAAAATTCCATCAAATCATCACTGCCTGAGACTCCCGAATCTCCGTTGGCGCCACAAGTTGAAGATGTTTTGAGCCTCTATAAAACAAATGAAAATGCAATTGATTCGCTAGAAGCTGCTGAGGTGCGTCAAGAAACCCCACCAATAATTGAGAGTCCCATCACAGAAATAGATAAACAAATAGATATTAGAGATGATTCAAGATCTTCTTTCGAATGTTCTGACCATAGCCACCAAGTGTTTCCTCACGTTCATGAAAATGCTAAAGGTCCTGTATTTGATTTAGAAGAAAGGGAGAGCGTATCAATTCAATCTTCCTCACAAAACCCGCCCTGTAAAGATGAGAAAGAAAAGGAAATTGTCTTGTATCCAGAAAATGAAAATTCCGCTCAAGATACGCATTCATCTTCAAATCAGGGAGAAGAAGTTATTCCAATGGGCCACGATTCAACCCAGTGTTCGGAAACTTCATATGTGAAAGACCACTCGGCCAACTCCCAAACCAAAGTAGAACTAAGTGATGTTCTTGACCTGTCAAAAGATTGCAAAAGCCCGGAACATAAAGAAGTCGAATTCAATTCTCAGTTATCACCTAAAGACGAAGAAGAAAAGGAATGTGTATACGACTTGCCTAATTGCCACACATCTCCGTCGTATTTAAAGGGATCTAACTTACAAACTGGGGAAATTGATTCAGATTTTCTGTCTCAAAGAGAAGAAAACGTATCTGAGTTGTCGAATTCACCTACATCGCCGGTCAACTTGAAGGAGATTGAAGCTGAAACGGAAGTCATCCACTCACCTACGAATCCTTTGGAAACAGATTCAGAATTTGTATCTCGCGGAGAAGAACATTTGTCAGAGTTGTCGAATTCACCAAGATCGCCGGTCATGTTGAGGGAGATTGGAGTTGAAACCGAAGTCATCCACTCACCTACGAATCCTTTGGAAACAGATTCAGAATTTGTATCTCACGGAGAAGAACATTTGCCAGAGTTGTCAAATTCACCAACATCTCCGGCCAACTTGAAGGAGATTGAAGCTGAAACGGAATCCATCCACTCACCTATGAATCCTTTGGAAACTGATTCAGAAATTGTATCTCACGGAGAAGAACATTTGCCAAAGTTGTCAAATTCACCTACATCGCCGGTCAACTTGAGGGAGATTGAAGCTGAAACGGATGCAATCAACTCAAACATAATTTCCATTGACGAAAAGGTAGCCGAGGAAATGTTGGAGAAAGATGAAACTGATTCAGAATTTGTATCTCACAGAGAAGAACATTTGCCAGAGTTGTCAAATTCACCAACATCTCCGTCCAACTTGAAGGAGATTGAAGTTGAAAAGGATACAATCATCTCACCCATAACTCCAATAGCCGAGGAAATGTTGGAGAAAGAGGAAAAGAATGCAGAACTCGTGGGTTGCATACCTCAATCCTCCATGGAACCTTCAACAAACTCAGCTGATTGTGATCCTAGTGTAGAAACTCCCAAATCATCAGCAAATTCCGCCGATAAAGATCCTGATATGGAGAATCGCAAACTCAACAGTGTACTGAGTCCAGCAACAAACTCATCGGATCATGAACCTGACGTAAAAACACACAAATTCAAGATAAAACAATTTTTAAAACCGTCGATGAATAACGCAGATGATGAATTTGATCTTGAAAATGACAATCTCAACAGTGAACAGAGTGCAGCAACAGACTCAACAGATCATGATAATAGCATAGAAGCACTGAAATTCAACAGGGAATCAATTGTAGAGCAATTAACAAATTCCCCAGATGAAGATCTGGATGTGGAAACTCCCAAACTCTGCAGTGAACAGAATGCATCAATCAACATAGAACAACATGAATCAGGCAAAGAAACTCCCAAATTCAACCGGCAACCATTTGTGGAACAATCAATAAATTCCGCAGATGATGATCCTGATATGGAAAATCCGAAATTAGACAGTGAAGATATAAAAACTTCGGCGAATTCATCGAATCACGAAGCAAACATGGAAGCCGCAACAGAAAAGCAGAATCAAAGTGTATGTGAAAACACATTGGAAGACAATTTCAAATATCATCAGCGCATTTTGTTAGATGTTTCGTCGGGCAGTAGTGAAGAACCGATGCCATTAGATGCAAACTCTTCCGGTGAACTTGGAGTTGAAACTCTGACTAACTCTAGTGACGAAGCGATATCACCAAGGGAAAACTATCCTAAGAAAAATGGAATTGAAACTCAAGAATCCGTAAATAAATTGCATTCTAGCAAAGATGACCTCGAAAATTATCAATCAAGCGAAGAAGAAACAAGTGTACATGAAGTTCAGAGGCAGAATGTAGGCACTGATACACAAGAAGTATATCTTGATTCAGAAAAGCAGTTAAGTTCACCGCTAAATCCATGTGATATGTCTGAAGGAAACCGATCATCTTTATTGAATGAATCATTCACTACAGAAATCGCTGAGAAAGAAACTATTAAAGATAGAGTTCAATTCCAAGATTTCGAGCCATCTCAAGAAACATGTCATGTTACGCATTCACCTCAATCGCCTACTTTGGATGCCATTCCTAGTACGCCTATTGCAGGTGAAGAAATAAACGAAGATGGAATACAAACTCAAGAAGCAGATTCTGTCATGGCTTCACCTCAATCGCCTTCCTTGGATGAATTTCCCAGTTCTAATTTTCAGGACGAAGAAAGAAATTGTGGAGAAACGGAAACTCAAAATTCCATGGCATCTCATGAAGTCAGTTCTGTCAGAGATACACCTCAATCACCCTCATTGGAAGTCTCCGACTTTGCAGATGAAGATAGCTGCGAGGAGGATCTTGGAGTTAAAAGTGAAGCACCAAAAGCAACCACCCCACTTGTTAGCGATGAACTTGCGTTATCGAATAATGGTGTAAGTGGTCAAACAGTTTCTTTGAGTGATCATACGGACGAAGCTCAAACGAGTCCTTTGGAAGTCTCCGATTGTGCAGATGAAGATAGCTGCGAGAAGGATCTTGGAGTTAAAAGTGAAGCACCAAAATCAACAACCCCACTTGTTAGCGATGTACTTGCATTATCGGATAATGGTGTAAATGGTCAAACAGTTTCTTTGAGTGATCATACGGACGAAGCTCAAACGAGCCCTTCCGACATTGCTGAAGTCAATAACAGATCAGTGGAAGAATCAGAGAACATTCTCCACACAACAAAAGAACGATGTGAATCTCTTCCCCATCAAACCGAAGAAATTCTTTACAGCCAAGACGAACTAACACTAGAGGAGAAGGCAAAGGACAATCTTTCTAAGGTCTTTGAGGACTCTCTTTCCACTCAAGAAGAATCTTCAGCAAGTCCCAAAGATATTATTTTCCAAAATAAAAATCTCCCCAAAGAAGAAGAAAAAGGTTCAAATGAATTGTCAGTGGATAAGCCTTCCAGCCAAGTAGAAGAAGAAAGTGTTTCAAATGAATTGGCTGCGGAGACCCTTCCCAACCAAGATACCAGTTCAACAGCTAAGATGTTAGCAAGTCCCAAGGAAATCTACACTCAAAGCCTTGAAGAATCGAAGAATCTTTCATGTTTTGAAGATGAAATTGGAAATCAGGAAGCACCAAAGATTGTAGGAGAAATACCGGCTACAGAATCCCTAGAGGTTGCTGAAGAATCAAAGAAGATAGAGGAAACGGTTATTACCCCTACTGAATTCCCAGAGAGGACAAATACTTCTAACACCGAATTGGGAGCAGAATTAATAACTAAGGCGTCATCAGAACCAAAAGCCGTCTCTGTGATTGAAGAAAGTGTGAAAGATGTGAAAACGCCGCCGATGATCTCAACTCAAAGCGATGAAGTTCCCACAAATGTTCCGCATACAAGTGAGGGACTATCAGCTAACAGTGAAATCTCTCTGGTTAATGAGAATCTCCATGTTTCTGACAAGTCTCCACATCCGGTTGTCAAATGCTTATCAAAAACGGAAGCTGCATTTGAAAAATCCCTAGATTTGTCGAGCAAAAATGTGGAGCAATCTGCTTCACTCCCTCCAATCAGCCCAAAATCACCTGAATATTCAAACATTCACAACTGTGAACCAAGTCCATCCAATCTAAAGCCTTTGGAAGAAGTCTTAACACGATCATCTTTACCTTTGCGCAGCCGTGAACCTAGCCCCGAAATGAATTTCTGGAATACCAAAGGAAAATGTCGTGTCTTAAGAAAGAGACGAGGTGATATTTCCACATCTCCTAGCTATGTGGAAACGAGAAGATACTCCCTAAGAAAACAAAAGTCTGGTGAAAGGGAAGGAAATAAAGAAGAAGATGGTGTTGTTGGTAAAGTAGAATCTAACAAAGTAGTCCTCTCCACCGTAAATCGAAAATTCTCTCAACCAGAAACGGAGAACTTGGATTCAACTACTCTAGAGTGTGACAAAGTCCAGAGCAAAATTGTGGGCCGCTCCCCAAAATCCATTGAGGTTGAGAATACTAATTTACCAAGTCCAAAAGCCGATGACTGTGTTGAAAACCACACCTTAAGCACTCCAGGGACTATAGGGGCCAAATCTGCCCAGGAACTGCCAAAAACATCACTTGAATCTGAGAATACCCCTAATAAAGTCACTTCGGCTCATGTATCGAATGACTTTTTGGGTAATAGGGAGATTGAAAAGTCGGTATCACCCAACGAAACACCATCTGCAAATATATTCAATTGTGAGAACATCCCTAATGATATCAAAACACCATCAAAAAATAAATCCAACAGTGAGAACAGACCTAAAGACTTTTTGGGTGATCGAGAGATTGACGGGGTTATATATCCCACAGAAGTTCGCAAAACATCTGTGGATATATCCATCAGTGAGAATACCCCTAATGAAGTCGGCACAACAGCTGAAGCAATATCGAAGAGTGAGAATATCCCTAATGAACTTACTTCCGCTGATGTGTCCAATGCCTCTTTGTGTGATGGAGAGATTTTGTCAAATTCATCTCCCAAACAACACCAACAAACTCCATCTGTAGATATATCCAACAATGAGGACACCCCTAACGAAATCATAACACCATCTGATGAAATATCCAACACTGCGAATATCCCCAATGAAGCCAACTCCATCGATGCATCAAATGACTTTTTGACTTTTAAATATCAAACAAGCTTTGATGAAGGTTCCGATTTTAACGGATTCGAAGATCCCCAAGAAGAAGAGTTACTTCGGCGTGAAGTTGAAAATCTCAATGAAGATTCTGCAGCCAATGATGCTTTTAAATATGCCATCTATAATAAAAATCCTGATAAATCACCAAGTAAATCATCCGAATTCGATGAATTGGAAGCTTTGGAGAAAGAACTTTCTCAACAATGTCAAACACAAGTGGACGAAAACATCGAAGCTGTAACTGCTCACTTACACAAAGTCATGGGCGGAGGAGAAGACGACGACGTCGACGAAGAAGCAGGAGACATTGAGACTGAACCACCAAGGGTAAGCGTAACGAATGCTAGCATATCAACAAATGATATAGAACATATCAAAAAGATGTTAGAAAGTGATGAAGAACCCGGCGCTGAAGAAGCTGAAAATGACACAAACCCGACGCAGAAATATGCCTCCGTAGAAACAGAAACTAAGGAAAATATTAGCTCAACCAATTTATGTAGTATACCAAAGTTAAGTGACCTTTGTAGGGCTGCCTTAAATAGTTCCTTGAATATTAACAAACTTACCATTGTACAAAGTAATGAAGTAGTAGTTGCAACGGAAACCACCTGTTCCGAAGAAGAAAATAATAATGTTGCCGTTCCCCATGTGCTGGTGGAACGTGAACTAAGCGTGGAAGAAGCCTTGGCGGAAATGTATCGCCAAGCTGGGGTATTGCTATCCGATCATGAGGATAATGAAAGTGATAGGGCATCCATAACAACAGTGGCGCCCAATCAGGATCTGCTACTCATAAATTTACATGAAATCTTAAATAGTAGTGATAATGATGTTTATGTTTTGCAATGTGATGTAAATGTCAGTGACAGCAACAACAACAACAATAACGACGATCAAACCGGCGAAAATAACCCTAACGATGTAAATGAAAGTGGTCCAGCAGTTGAGAGTCAAGAAATTGTATTGCCCACCGAAAGATTCAATACCCTACAACTGATAGGCATTGTCAATAGAGATACGGATGGTTCTGAAATCCACATCATTAGTTCAGATTCGGAAAGTGAGGTTATAATTTTAAGTGATTGTGATACAGATGTAGAATTTCAACCGCCACCACCACCACCCAAGTCGTTTTCACCCCGACCTCCCCATCGTGAATATATACCCTTTATCACCGACTATGAAGATCAATCGAGTGATACAATGTCCGATATATCGACCATACATCATGAAGAAGTTGTACCTGATAATTTGAATAAATTTTTGCAAGAAGAATTTTTCAAATATTTACATGAAAAATATGCTCAAAAGAAACTCTCTAAATATTATCACGCCAATCGGGTGTTGCGAAAGTACAAAAAGAATAGATTATTGAATAAATATAGGCCATAAATAGCGATCTCAATGAGGAATATTCGAATATTTTTGAGCATAACAAAACAAAAATTAAAGCTTTAATTAGTGAGAGAATTTTTAATACTTCCACCTTATCCCCGTAAATTTTCATTCCACAGGTGGTAGCGGCTTTATGGGTAAACAGTGGCGTTGAATTGAATATTTTCTACAGTTAAATTAGAGTTTAAAGAACTCATTATAAACCCATTAGGCTTGAAATCACTTATTTCCCAAGTCAAAAACTGACACCTCATTAGGAATTTATTACCAGGACCACTCCGCAAAATAGTGAGAATATCCGAAATAACCGTAGACAGTTCAATGAGAATCACCCTAATAAAACAAACACCAACAAAACACATCGTCTGAGGATATATCCAACTATGAGAACATCCCTACCATCACTACTACTGGTGTATTGAAAAATTTGTTGGTGATAGGGAGATTTAAAGGTCGGTATATCCCAACGAACTCCACAAAACATTGTCTGCAGCTATATTCAACTGTGAGAACATTCCTAATGAAACCACCAAAGCATCTAAAGAAAAATCATACAATGAGGACAGTCTTAATGGCGTTTTGGGTGACCGGGAAATTTTCAGGGACTGTTCGGAACTGCGAAATATTTCTAGAGAATAAAACAGTCCTCAGGAATGGAGAAAAATTTTCCATAAAAAAAAAAACAAACCTCAGGAACTGAGTATTTTTTCTATAGAAAAAACAATCCTCGGGAACTGAGGAATATTTTTTCTATAGAAAAAATTTCCTCAGGTCCCTGAGGATGGCTTTTTCTATAGAAAAAATTTCCTCAGGTCCCTGAGGATGGCTTTTTCTATAGAAAAAATTTCCTCAGGTCCCTGAGGATGGTTTTTTCCATAGAAAAAATTTCCTCAGATCCCTGAGGATGGCTTTTTCTATAGAAAAAATTTCCTCAGGTCCCAGAGGATGGTTTTTTCCATAGAAAAAATTTCCTCAGGTCCCTGAGGATGGTTTTTTCCATAGAAAAAATTTCCTCAGGTCCCTGAGGATGGTTTTTTCCATAGAAAAAATTTCCTCAGGTCCCTGAGGATGGTTTTTTCCATAGAAAAAATTTCCTCAGGTCCCTGAGGATGGTGTTTTCTATAGAAAAAAAATTCCTCAGGTCCCTGAGGATGGTTTTTTCTATAGAAAAAAAATTCCTCAGGTCCCTGAGGATGGTTTTTTCTATAGAAAAAAAATTCCTCAGGTCCCTGAGGATGGTTTTTTTCTATAGAAAAAAAATTCCTCAGGTCCCTGAGGATAGTTTTTTCTATAGAAAAAAAATTCCTCAGGTCCCTGAGGATGGTTTTTTCTATAGAAAAAAAATTCCTCAGGTCCCTGAGGATGGTTTTTTCTATAGAAAAAAAATTCCTCAGGACCCTGAGGATGGTTTTTTCTATAGAAAAAAAATTCCTCAGGTCCCTGAGGATGGTTTTTTCTATAGAAAAAAAATTCCTCAGGTCCCTGAGGATGGTTTTTTCTATAGAAAAAAAATTCCTCAGGTCCCTGAGGATGGTTTTTTCTATAGAAAAAAAATTCCTCAGGTCCCTGAGGATGGTTTTTTCTATAGAAAAAAAATTCCTCAGGTCCCTGAGGATGGTTTTTTCTATAGAAAAAATTTCCTCAGGTCCCTGAGGATGGTTTTTTCTATAGAAAACATTTCCTCAGGTCCCTGAGGATGGTTTTTTCTATAGAAAACATTTCCTCAGGTCCCTGAGGATGGTTTTTTCTATAGAAAAAATTTCCTGAGGATGGTTTTTTTTTCTATAGAAAAAACAATCCTCAGGAACCTGAGGTTGGTTTTTGTCTATAGAAAAAATTTCCTCAGGTCCCTGATGATGTTTTTTTCTATAGGAAAAAATTATTCAGGTCCCTGAGGATGGTTTTTTCTATAGAAAAAATTTCCTCAGGTCCCTGAAGATGGTTTTTTCTATAGAAAAAATTTCCTCAGGTCCCTGAGGATGGTTTTTTCTATAGAAAAAATTTCCTCAGGTCCCTGGGGATGGTTTTTTCTATAGAAAAAATTTCCTCAGGTCCCTGGGGATGGTTTTTTCTATAGAAAAAATTTCCTCAGGTCCCTGAGGATGGTTTTTCTCTATAGAAAAATTTCCTCAGGTCCCTGAGGATGGTTTTTCTCTATAGAAAAATTTCCTCAGGTCCCTGAGGATGGTTTTTCTCTATAGAAAAAATTTCCTCAGGTCCCTGAGGATGGTTTTTCTCTATAGAAAAAATTTCCTCAGGTCCCTGAGGATGGTTTTTTCTATAGAAAAAATTTCCTCAGGTCCCTGAGGATGGTTTTTTCTATAGAAAAAATTTCCTCAGTTCCCTGAGGATTGTGTTTTCTATAGAAAAAATTTCCTCAGGTCCCTGAGGATGGTTTTTTCTATAGAAAAAATTTCCTCAGGTCCCTGAGGATGGTTTTTTCTATAGAAAAAATTTCCTCAGGTCCCTGAGGATGGTTTTTTCTATAGAAAAAATTTCCTCAGGTCCCTGAGGATGGTTTTTTCTATAGAAAAAATTTCCTCAGTTCCCTGAGGATGGTTTTTTCTATAGAAAAAATTTCCTCAGGTCCCTGAGGATGGTTTTTTCTATAGAAAAAATTTCCTCATGTCCCTGAGGATGGTTTTTTCTATAGAAAAAATTTCCTCAGGTCCCTGAGGATGGTTTTTTCTATAGAAAAAATTTCCTCAGGTCCCTGAGGATGGTTTTTTCTATAGAAAAAATTTCCTCAGGTCCCTGAGGATGGTTTTTTCTATAGAAAAAATTTCCTTAGGTCCCTGAGGATGTTTTTTTCTATATAAAAAATATTCCTCAGTTTCTGAGGATTGTTTTTTGCATAGAAAAAATATTCCTAAGTTTCTGAGGATTGTTTTTTTGCAAAATCCTCAGGAGCTGAGGAATATTTTTTCTATAGAAAAAACAATCCTCCGGAAAGAATGAATATTTTATAACGCCATGGCATGACAAGGATTAATTAAAAAGCATACTTTTAGGCGGAATATCTAAATATAAACTACCGTACAACTCATGTTTTAAAAATCAGACTAAAACTAAATGTTGATTTATTTTTGCGGGGATAATAGTCCTAAAACGTTAGTGGACAAAGATTAAAGGTGCTTCAAGGAAAAAAAAAATAATTTTACGTATTTCTTCAACTATTTCCCTATGATTCTATGATGTTCGTGTGACATTTAATCCCATGATGATGTGAAAACTCTTCTAAAGGAAAAATTAGTCAAATGAATTTTATAAAGAAAATATTTAGTTTTCATTTCATACTCGTAGAACAATCCTGCCGGAATTTATCCGCTCACTTTAAAAAATATGTAAATCGAATTTAAATGCTGTTTTTTTTTTAAAAATTATCTCTAAAGTCAACAGTTAAAAGGGCATTGGGAGAAATGGCAATACAAATTTCATGGACAATGTTTTTGCATGTTTTGGCTAAGGTTATTGCAGCTGTTGTTATTGTTGCTGGCATTTAATATTAATTATACTATTTTTTTGTAAAACATGACATTTAATGTTAAAATATATTTTTTTTGTTTTCACCAGGTTCGTCTAGAAAATCAATTGTAAATGTAGTTTTTTTTTCTGTTGTTATTGTCATTATTGTTGTTAAAGCAATCGTTTAAAATAAAAATGTTTTTTTGTTGTAAAATTTTGCTAAATGGTTTTTATACACGAGAATAAAAATTTACTGACAGTTAACGTGTTGTAATTTGTTGTTTTCCCCTCTCCTTTCGACTTCTTCTACTTCACACATTTGCTAGCCCGGCTTTTTATTTGGTCATTAGTCTTTATTTGAATATTTAATAGAATATTTAATATTAATAATGTAAAATATATGTAAGAAAGTAAAATTTAAATATTATAAAAAGCCTATATCTGTTTTAATAAATAAAAAAACCATTTCAATAGATTTTAGTTATTAATTGTTGTTCTTAGTCATAGTTTTTAATATCGTTTTTTTATTATTAAACATTTATATACACGGTTGAATATGTAGCTTAAGTAAAATACTAATAAATTTATATATAAAATATTTTGTAACAAAAACAAAAAAATTGATAAATGGAAATCTCAACAAAAAAGACATATTTTTAATAGTTTAAATGTTATTTATTATTGTCTAAGTATAATTGTAGTAAAAACAACAAAAAGAATGAAAAACACCCAAAGTGCATTAAAATTAATATACACAAAAATATTTTATTGTTTTTTTATTTGAATAAGAGAAAAAAATGCATTGATTTTTTCATGATTTTTTAAAAGACCTACCTACTATTAGAAACGATTGGATGAAGTCAGATACATTGCTTTGAGAGCAATAATGCAGGTCCACATTTGTAAAGGTACATTAAAAATGTATCCACACATTAAATCATGATTTAACCAATATTGAAAAAAAAAACAACAAATACTGAACGTCCAAACCGAATTCAAAATATAAACCATTAAAATTTAATTTAAAAATTTTTCGTTCCATTTATAAATAGAGCAAATTGCCTTAGTCCACCAGTTTGGTTTATATACATATCGCTCATTTACTCAAACAGTGACACATCTCCAAAATTCGAGTTTCGAGAGAAATGCGTTTTAAGTTGGCGATTAAAATTTGACTTCCGAATTTAAAAGTGTTATTACAGAAAAAAACTAAAATAGCTATTTGGACCATCCTTTGTAAAGAGCTTAACAAATATCAGTGCTAAATTTCTATGCAAGATCCAACATGATTTGAAGTGTTTTAGTGGTTCATAAACTCATAAAACTTTTTTTAATTATGCCAAATCCTTAGTAAATGAGCTGTATTTCGTTCAGTTTTCGATATATCAACGTGAAAATTTGACACAAGATAAGAAAGAAGTCCAAGAAAAAACAGAAATTTTGCTAACTCAAAAACGCATTTTTTGAGTTTTGACACTCTTTGAGTAAATGAGCGATATGTATTTAAAATAAATTCAAAACCCAATGCTACATTATATAATTTTAATTATACCCACCATCATAATATGGAGGGTATAATTGAATTTGTCATACCGTTTGTAACACATCGAAATATTCATCGGAGACCCTATAAAGTATGCATATTCTTGATCAGGGGAAAATTCTAAGTCGATATAAACATGTCTGTCCGTCGGTCTGTTGAAATCAAGATACAGCAATTTTTAAGATAGAGCTTTGTAATTTGGTATTGATCGCAATATTAAACTTGCTTGGAGTAATATAAACTCCAAGCAAGTTTAATATTGCGAATGGGCTATATCGGTCCACGTGTTGATATAGCCCCCATAGAACGGTACAACCCGATTTTCGGTATTTTGAAGGTGTTAGCTTCATTATTACACCGAAATTGCTGAAATTTTGTACTTAGTCTTAGGTTAGGTTTTAGGATGCGTAGCTGCTGTAATAGCAGCCACTCCACTCGGAGACCTTGGGGTCCATTGTGATCATCCTGAAAGTTGAAACGGATTGTAGTTGTGATTGTGATATAAAGCAGATGTGGATGTGTGATAGTAGTTGTGGGTAGACGGAGCTTGTGAGTGATGTGGTTGTAGATGCGTAGAATCCAATAGTTCAGGTGTGGTGGTGATGGTATTGAAGGTGCTGACGGGTGGGATGTAGTGATGTATAGGCGATGTCTGCAGATTGGGTGTGATTTTCGGATACATACAACTATAGGAGTAGAAAGAGATTGTAGATGTGGAGGTTAGATATAGAAGTAGTGAAATTGTAGTTGTGATAATAGAAGTAAGTTGTAGCTCGGACGTGGTTGACAATGTTACTATGTAGGGATAGTGCTTGTCCTGTTCTCAGCACGT
Organism: Musca autumnalis; assembly: GCF_047663935.1. Taxonomy (NCBI): domain Eukaryota; kingdom Metazoa; phylum Arthropoda; class Insecta; order Diptera; family Muscidae; genus Musca; species Musca autumnalis. The sequence goes on from NW_027411755.1 coordinate 194,091,715, forward strand.
TGGAGCCATTTTAGGCCTTTTACCATGTGTAATAGATCCGACGGCTCTGCTTGGCAGAATGCTGTAAAAGCTTGGATGGTGTGCACACCCGTGGTGCGTTGTCTTCTAGAAAGGAGCATAGGACAGCGACCTAAAAGGTGCTCGATCGTTTCTATTTCTTCCTCATCCTTGCATAGCCTGCAGTAGTCAGCCGTGCGGTCTGCTTCCCATTTGCTCATCATGGATCCTATTCTGCAGTGATCCGTGATGATCCCCACTGCTAGTTTGAGGTCTGATTTCCTCATTGAGAGCAGTGAGGCGGTTCTTGACTTGGACGGGATTGGCCAGATTGCCCTTGATATGCTGCAGTTTGGCGTGTTTTGCCATTGTTGGCAGAATTTCTCCCGACATTTTTGCTCTATTGTTTTCCTGAAATGGCACAGTGGTGGCTTGATGGAGTAGTCGATTTCAGTGGTTTGTGACTCCGATCCACAGCGTGCCAGTTCGTCGGCTGCCTCGTTTCCTTCGATGTTGCAATGCCCTGGGACCCAACACAAGGTGACGATTGATTTTAGTGGCTCCAAAGCGTGTTTGCAGTCTAGAACAGCCGCGGACTTGATTTACTGGGATTTGAGTGATTTTAGGGCCGCTTGACTATCAACGTAGATAGTCACCGGTCCAACTTAGTCTTTCTTGGGTGTATAAAACTTTCCCCGGGAATTTTTTCGGTATGGGTCCACGTTTTCATATAGTCCCCATAGAACGGTACCACCCGATTTTCGGTATTTTGAAGTTTATGGCATCAATATTCCTCTGAAATGGCTGAAATTAGGTATATAGTCTTCATTTGGGGTACAAAACTTTCCACATAACATTTGTCGGTATATGTCCACGCCTTCATATAGCCCCCATAGAACGGTACCTCCGAATTTCTGGTATTTTGAAGTTTATGGCATCAATATTCCTCCGAAATGGCTGAAATTTGGTAGTAGGTCTTAGAGCTTGAAGTTGTTCGTTTCCTTTTGCTTGGACGTTCGTCTGTTGATGTTGAGGATGATTGCGTCTCCAGCTCTTCCTCATTGGTCGGGTTTGGTGATAGTTGCACGGTCGGCAAGTCTTTGCAGGTGTTGTCTTCTTCGAGTCGCGGAAGTGGTGCTAAATATTGGATAGCTCTTTTAAAAACTCCGGATGCGGTTTTTACGTCAGCAACTCTCACTAAATTGTCGGGTCCTTTGTATGTTTTGATAACACGACCTAAGGGCCACTTCATGACCGGAACATTGTCTTCTTTTATAATGACAATGGCTCCTGGTTGTAGATTCTTCGACTGCTCTTTCCACTTACTGCGATATTGCAGTTCGTTTAGATAGTCTCGTGACCACCTGCTCCAAAATTCGTGCTTAAGTCGAGAAACCAGATTCCACCTTGTCGCTAGGCTTAAGGTTGGTTGCTTTGCTTGCGAGTCCACTTGTGCAGTGAGTGGTTCTCCAATCAAAAAGTGTCCTGGAGTGAGTGCACCTATATCATTGGGATCATTTGACATCGGAGAAATAGGCCTCGAGTTTAATATGGCTTCAATTTCAATGACCAAAGTCTCGAGTTCTTCATAAGTCAAGGATGCATTCCCCATGCTTCTGATTAGAAGATGTTTTGCTGACTTGACAGCGGCTTCCCAGAGGCCACCGAAGTGTGGCGCTCTTGGCGGAATGAAATGAAACTGAATGCCCTTGTTGTTGCAAGTATTTGAAATGGCTTCTTGGGCATTTGTTGTATGTATGATGGTTGACAGTTCAGGTAGCTTGTTTTTTGCTCCTACGAAGTTCGTTGCGTTGTCGCAGTATAGGTTTTGGCAGTGCCCACGTCGTCCGATGAATCTTTTAAGATCACCTATGAATGCCTCTGTTGTGAGATCACTCACTAGTTCCAAGTGTACTGCCTTCGTCGAGAAGCAACAAAATACTGCAATGTATGCCTTGTGTGGCCGTTTTCCGCGAAGTTTGTAATGTACTGTTATTGGGCCACAAAAATCTACCCCAGTATTAATGAAGGCTCTGGCTGGTGTGACACGCGTGGAAGGCAAGTTTCCCATAACTTGATTAAAAAATGCTGGTTTAGCTCTGCTACAAATTGTACAGCGATGAACCGTAGCTCGAGCCATAATCTTCCCTTTTAGTGGCCAAAACCGTTGTCGTACGATTCCCAGCAATGTTTGTGCGCCACAATGTTTATTTTCTTTGTGGACCATTTCAAATATTAATTTTGAAATTGGGTCATTGTAGGGAATAAGAAGTTGATGCTTGGAGTCGAATGACAAAGACGATGCTTCAAGACGACCCCCAACCCGAATTAGGCCGTCATTGTCCAAGAATGGTGACAGGTTACTCAGTTTACTTGTTCCACGCACCTCTTGATACTTCTTCAGTTGTTGAATTTCTTCCTTAAAGTCCGACTCTTGTATGTGCCTGATGATATGCCTTAAAGCCGTGTCTAGCTCGACCGTTGTAAGTGATCCTTGGGCCTGTCGAAGGGTATTTTTGCATCTGCTCTGAGTAATGAAACGCAAAACGTATGCTATGATTCGTTGTAGACGGATGAACGAGTTGTTGTGATTTATGTTGTACATAAAGTTGGTTGGTGTCACTGAAGTGACGAGTGCCTCTGGTACCTTCCTCTTTCTCTCGAGATTGGTCGAAATTGCAAGATTTGAATTGAATTTTTCTGGCCATGTTGTATCCTTTCCGTGTAAAAACAAGGGACCACAGAACCAAAGAGTACAATCTTTAAGGGCTGTCGGCGATATGCCGCGAGATAGTACATCGGCTGGATTGCACTTTGAGCTGACATGACGCCACTGTTCTGCCTGAGTGATTTCTTGTATGATTGCAATTCTATTGGCCACAAATGTATTGAATGCTGCGGATGATGAGTTTATCCAGGCCAGCACGATTTCTGAGTCAGTCCAAAACCAGGTTGGACACGTCAATTGAAGATCGATTTTGATTTTTGAAGCTAGCTGGGCTCCAAGTACTGCTGAGCAAAGCTCCAACCGTGGTATGGTTTGCCTTTTGAGTGGGGCAACGCGAGACTTCGAACATAGGAGACGTGTCATGATTGTTCCATCTTTAAAGGTTGATCGCATATAAGCCGCTGCGCCGTACGCCTTTTCTGACGCGTCTGTGAAGATGTGTAGTTGCCTTGATTCTGGCACTCTCCCTTTAAAGATGTGTCTATATATCTGAAGATTTTTTAGAGCGTTTAAGTCCGATCGAAACGTGGTCCATTTAGAGTGTAAGGATTCTGGTAACGATTGGTCCCAGTCTAATTTTAACTCCCACAATTCTTGTATGAATATTTTGGCCGTAACTGTGACTGGAGACAGTACCCCTAATGGATCAAAAAGTCTGGCAAGATCTGAAGTCACTGTACGTTTAGTGACTCTCCTGACGGGATCAATATTGACTTTTACACAGAAGGTGTCATCTTTTGGAAGCCATGTTAACCCTAATGTTTTAACGGTGTCAGCCTTTGAGCTCTCGAAATCTAAATTTACTTCTTGATCTCCTTCTGAAATGTCTTTAAGCAATTGAGGGTTATTAGCACACCACTTGCGTAAGTTGAACCCGCTGTCTTTCATAACTTTAATGAGTTGCTGCTGCAAATTTACTGCGGTTATTAAACTGTCGGCTCCGCCCAGGCCATCGTCGACGTAAAAGTTCTCTTGCAGAAATTGCGAGGCGAGTGGGTAGCGGATTGCGTTCTCCTTGGCCATTCGTTGCAGGCATTTTGTTGCCAGATATGGGGCGGCTCTTGTGCCATATGTGACTGTGTTGAGTTGGTAGTAGGTTATAGGCTGAGTGACATCCTTTCTCCAAATTATTAGTTGAAACTGGCGGTCCTCAGGAGAGATTAAGACCTGCCTGTACATTTTCTCGACATCAGTTGTAAAAACGTACTTGGGTAGCCTAAATCTCAGTAGTATAGAGAACAGATCGCTCTGAACCGTAGGTCCTGCGTACATAAGATCATTTAGCGAATGCATTGACGAAGTTTTGGCCGAAGCGTCGAATACTACACGGAGCTTTGTTGTTGTGCTTTCAGGTCGTTGTACGCAATGATGTGGGATAAAGTAGTGTGGGGAGCGAATAGCATCTGTCGATATTTTTGTCATGTGTCCTAGGTTTTCATATTCTTCCATGAATTTGACATATTGTTGTTTCAACTCAGGATCCTTCTGCAACCGGCGTTCGAGGGAAAAGAATCGATTGATTGCGATCCCATGAGAATCTCCTAAGGCGTCGGGGTTTTGATGAAATGGTATTCGAACTACGAATCGATTTTTGTTGTCCTTGGTGGTGTGCTGCTCAAAGTGATTTTCGCATTGTCTTTCTTCGAGGGACATTGGTTTGCTGGTTGTCTTGATTTCTTCCAATTCCCATAGTCGGGCGATAGAGGCGTCAAGCGATTCATCCGTCGTACATATTCCGCATGTAAGGTTCCTGGGCTGTTCCTCTTGAATTTTTCCTGAGATTACCCATCCAAACACAGTGTTTTGCATTGTAGGGAGATTCTTGGCTAATTTTATTTGTCCAATCGACAATAGTTCGTGATAATGTTCTGCACCTAGCAATATATCAATTTTATCAGGACGGTTGAAGGCTGGATCAGCTAGCGTCAGATTCTTTGGAATCGACCAATCTTCAATGTTAATGAATTGTGATGGCTGTGGTGATAGGATACGAGGCAAAACAAACGCTTCAAGTCGAGTCGAATAATTGTTGATTCGAGACTTTAGAGCTACATTTACTCGATGGTTTGTTCTAGTGTTGGTTGCACCGATCCCGTTGATATTGATTGTTGATTTTTGCATTGAAATGCCAAGTCGCTTTACTAAACGTTCTGTGATGAAATTGACTTGGGAACCCGAATCGAGCAAAGCGCGACACTCCACTTCTGCTTCATCCACCTTTATTTTTACTACAGCAGTGCTGAGTACCACGTACGAGCTGATTTGTTCTTTATTAGCAGCAGCTAGCGCCGTGGCTTCCTGATTATTGCACGACTCAGTATTTACGGAGGCTACTCCACCGGCAGGCTTTGTACCAGTTCCAGCTGATAAAGTCGTACGACTATCTTGTTTGTTCGTAGACCCTTGCTTGCGTTCTAGATGCAACAATGTGTTGTGTTTCTTGTTGCATTTCGTGCAACATCGTGTTGTACATTGCTTCGATGAATGGCCCGCCTTTAAACAGTTCACACATCGTTTTTGCTTTTGAGTGAAGTTTAGTCGTTCTGGCGGTGTCATTTTGAGAAAGCTCTGGCAGTGATATAGCTTATGGGTGCCATTTTTACACAGAGTACACATGTTGTCTCCTTGGTTTGCCGATGCCACTGTAGCACACGATTTAGGTGACGTTTTTTCCTTTTGACCCATCGCCTCCATTGACTGGAATCGAGTCTCCAGAAATTCTAGGAATTGGCTAACTTGCTGCAACTCCCTTGGGTTGACAATAGACCTTTCATACTGGCTGTAAGTACTTCGGTCTAGTTTCCTCGACAGTAGATGAAGTAACATTGGACTCCAAGAGGACGTGTCGACTCCAACGTTCTTAAGCGCATGTAAGCACTCTTGAGTGACGTCATGTAGCTGCTTAATGGACGCGGCAGATGACCCGGTCGATGGTTGATCAACCAGTTGATGTATAAGCGATGCTACCAGCACTCGCTTATTGTTGTATCGATCTTGCAGCATTTTCCATGCCGCGTCATAATTTTCGGCAGTAGCTGATATATGACTAATCAGATTTTCTGCTTCACCCGTCAGATTTGCCTTCAGATACCACATCTTTTGTACTGTGGGTATGCGTTGGTTGTTTACCAACTGTGTAAAAAGATCACTGAATGCCGGCCATTTTAAATAATCCCCACTAAACTTTGGGATTGTTACCTTCGGTAGCGGAATTACACTGTGTGTTGACAAGTTACTCCCCAGTTGAGGTGCGTTTCTTACATTATCAGAGCATTTGTCCTTCAGGACCGCCAGCCGAATTAGGTTATGCTGCACCGAATCTTCTAGGCTATCGTAACTATCTTGATCTAGCCCGATTTTGGAAGGGTCCTTGATCTGCTGCCAAATTTCGTCGAATAAATCTGTGATTTGGCCCCACAGCTTTTTTATCGTATCTTCTTTGATTGTATAAAATGGAATTGATTGTCCGGCTTCGATACTGTCCAAGCTCTGCAAATGGCGCTTAAGAGCAGCCATTCTGGCTTTTATCCTTCGGGCCAGCCCCTCAACTTGGGTTGATGCATATACCTCTATCTGGCCCGAAGTTTGGCCTTCTGAACTAATTTCTTGGGCTTTTTCCGATGGACCTGGCTTGCTCTTCACTTTGTCTAATTCCGCCGCGATGTAGTCCATTGTTGAATTGAATTTTTCTCCAATGTTCTTATGTAAATTCTCCGCTATATATGGGTCATCCTCTGGCAAAGACGGATCATTGCGGATCTGGTTCTCCGCCTTCTCAAACGTCTGCCAGAGCGCCGTTAGCTCGTTACGCTTGCTTAAATAGAACTCCTCCGTCCTTCTGTCGTGCGGCGCCTTCTTAATTGTCGACACGAATTTGTCGAAATTGCTGGCCCTTACTCCCTGCAGAGCTATAAGGTCTTGTACCGTTGTCATTGCTATATCTCCAAACCACTTGTGAGGTTGTTGCTAGATATGTAGCTTTATGAGTTTTCGAACGTTGTAACCGAAGTTGAATCAGCAAGGATCTGGTTCGTATCTGAGGTTCTGTGTATACTCAGAAAGGATATGCGTTGTATGCGGGATCGTATTTAGAATCAGGATATGTGGGATCGTATGTAGAATCAGGATATGCGCTGACCGTATGTAGAATCAGGATATGCGCTGATCGTATGTAGAATCAGGATATGCGGGATCGATTGTAGAATCAGGATATGCGCTGACCGTATGTAGAATCAGGATATGCGCTGATCGTATGTAGAATCAGGATATGCGGGATCGTATGGCGAATCAGAAAACGCGCTGTATCCGGGAACTCGAATTAAATAAACGCGACACGTTACACTTAAACCGGTACGATCACGTCGGGGTCACCATGTATTTTTTTTGAAGGGACATTCCTCAAGAATTTTGTCGGTATAGGTCCACGCCTTCATATAGGCCCCATACCTCCCAATTTTTGGTATTTTGAAGGTGTTATCTTCATTATCACACCGAAATGGCTGAAATTTGGTACTTAGTCTTCGTTGGGGGTACAAAACTTTCCCCTAGAATTTTGTCCGCTTAGGTCCACTCCTTCATATAGCCCCCATAGGACAATACCTTCCGATTTTCGGTATTTTGAAGGTTATGGCCTCAATATTCCTCCGAAATGGCAGAAATTTGGTATTTAGTCTTCTTTGGGGGTATAAAACTTTCCCCTAGAATTTTTTTGGTATACGTCCACACCTTCATATAGCCCCATAGAACGGTACCTTCCGATTTTCGGTACTTTGAAGGTTGTGGCCTCAATATTCCTCCGAAATTGATGACATTTGGTACTTAGTCTTCGTTGGGAGTACAAATCTTTTCCCTAGAATTTTGTCCGCATAGGTCCACGCCTTCATATAGCCCCCATAGAACGGTACATCCTGATTTTCGGTATGTTGAAGGTTGTGGCCACAATAATTCACCGAAATGGCTAAAATTTGGTATTTGGTCTCCATTTGGGGTATAAAACTTTCTATATAAAATTTGTGGCTATAGATCCACGCCTTCATATAGCCCCAATAGAACAATACCTCCCGATTTTCGATATTTTGAAGGTTGTGGCCTCAATATTCCTCGGAAATGGCTGAAATTTGGTACTTAGTCTTCGTTGGGGGTACAAAACTTCCCCTAGAATTTTGTCCGCATAGGTCTACGCCTTCATATAGCCCCCATAGAACAGTACATCCCGATTTTCGGGATTTTGAAGGTCGTGGCCTCAATATTCCCCCGAAATTGTTGAAATTTGGTATTTAGTCTTTCTGTATAAAATTTGTCGGTATAAGTTCACGCCTTCATATAGCCCCCAAAGAACGGTATCTCCCGATTTTCGGTATTTTGAAGTTTGTGGCATCAATATTCCACCGAAATTGTTGAAATTTGATATATAGACTTCATTTAGGTTATAAAACTTTCCATATGAAATTTGTCGGTATAGGTCCACGCCTTCATATAGCCCCAATAGAACAATACCTCCCGATTTTCGGTATTTTGAAGGTTGTGTCCTCTATATTCCTCTGAAATGGCTGAAATTTGGTATTTAGTCTTCATTTGGGGTACAACACCATCCATATGGAATTTGTCGCTAGAGATCCACGCCTTCATATAGCCCCCATAGAACGGTACCTTCCGATTTTCGGTATTTTGAAGGTTGTGGCCTCAATATTCCTCCAAAATGGCTGACATTTGGTACTTAGTGTTCGTTCGGGGTACAGAACTATCCTCTAGAATGTTGTCCGCATAGGTCCACGCCTTCATACAGTCCCCATAGAACAATACCTCCCGTTTTTCGGAATTTTGAAGGTTTTGGCCTCAATATTCCACCGAAATGGCTGAAATTTGGTATTTAGTCTTCGTGGGGGGTATAAAACTTCCCCCCAGATTTTTTTTCGTAACGGTTCATGCCTTAGTGTAGCCCCCATAGAACAGTACCCCCCGATTTTCGGTATTTGGAAGATTCTGACCACAATAATCAAACGAAATGGGTGAAATTTGATATTTAGTCTTCGTTAGGGGTACAAAACTTTCCACCTGACATTTTTAGGTATAGGTCCCCGCATTTATATTGCCCTTAAAGAACGGTACATTCAGATTTTCGGTATTTTGAAAGTTTGTGGCCACAACCTTCAAATACCGAAAATCAGCCACCGAAATTACTACGTTGGAGGTAAAAAGCTTTCCGGCTGCAATTCGTCGGTATACGTCTACTTTTCGATATAGCCCCCATAGAACGGTACCTTCCGATTTTCTTAATTCTAATTGGTCTCCATATGATTTTAAAGCTTTTGGATAATTATATAATCTTCGAATTTGATTTAAGTTTGCGAGAAATATTGCGATATGCAAATGTTGGATCAATGTCATACACACTTTTCGCTAGTTATCGTGCCAGGCAGTCATTTTTTGTTCACTGTCAGGGCTCCGAATATTCGCTCAAATTCCACTCGCGAGTGAAACTCTTCTTGAATTCAAGCTAAGTGAAGGGGGCAACATGCACCTCGCCCCAGCCAAACAAAAAATTACCCCACCCCGAAAATAAATTTGCTCCACCCCCACTAAAAAATTGCAACCAAAAAACTTACACCCTCCCTCCCAATTTTCACTCGCGAGTAAATCAGAACTCTGGTCACCGTACAGCTTTTGGGTCATTATCTCTGGAAACATGAACTTGCTTATACATTATATCGCTGCAAAACGATTTCTGGGACAGCCCTTACACTACAGCGAATATTTTGAACTTTTGTGAGGGAGGTGTCCGAAGGTGTTGTCATTTTAGTTGGTGCTGGCAGGGTTTTTGGAGATTTTTGGTTATTATATCAGGATAGGTGCCACCGTGCTGTAATGGCATGCACACTAGGGTTATGACTTTTTCATCTTTTTCTCAAAAATGATTTCCTGTATCGAGAATGAATTAACTTTTGCCTATTAAAGCCAAAAATAACGTTCATTCCATGACGCCCCATGTAAGCTTTTTAAAGGGGTTTCTTACATTTTCCTTCTCAAGTGCACTTGGTATTTTGATTTTTCAATGGGTAGAAAATTCTCAATATAAAGCAATTTTCATCAGTTAAGATATTCAATATTAATTCAATACATACCATTATTTGTTGGTGATGATCGTAATATGTGAAACTGACCAAAAACAAAATGTTTATCTTTTTTGCAGCGGCCCTGATGGTTGCAATGATGGTTTGATCGGCGCGAAATTTTAGGTAATGTTTGGGTTTGGACAAAGAAGCAGCTTGTAATTTAATATGATGATCAGATAATAATTAGGGTTAAATGGACCAAAACTTTTGTCTAAAAATTGGTAAAATTTTTAGTATAATGACTATATCAATATCACTGTGCAACAGTGCAATCGCCAAGGTCAAATTTCTTTGGTCTGCAGCTATCAAACCGATCAAATTTGAAGCAAACAACCAACTACAAAAATGTACCTCATAGACATTTCGAATTTTCCAGAAAGTTGTTCATTGATGCCTTTGCTACATTATTGCAGTTGATTCTTTTCTTGAATATTGAACGGTTTAGTATCTGTGGACCAGAACCAGAGAAAACAGGATAAAAATCCCATTTGCTTTGTTATTTTGACCTTTAAGAACCGTCTATACAGAGATCGTATGTTCTACAAAGATGTTTATTGGGATCTGATGTATACTTTTGTAGTTGGTTGTTTGCTTCAAATTTGATCGGTTTGATAGCTGCAGACCAAAACCCGAGAAAATTTTTTTAAAGAAATTTGACCTTGGCGATTTTTACTTTGCATATGAAGTTTGATGGATTATATGTGTTCACAATTTTTGTTCCTTAAGACAAGATCTACAACTTTGCCTCTGATATAAATTCAAAATTCCTAACGGTTTGGAAGATATAGTCTTTAAAAAATGACCCCTTTTTATATCAAAGCCTCAAACCTTTGGAGGCCTATAACCGCGAAAGATGATGAGATAGGGAAAAACGGCTAGACACGTGTCTTCTATTTTTTGGTCTTCTATCACGCTGCTGTGTCAGAATATGGTTATTAAACCATGACTCAAAAAATGACACACAGTGTATTCTTGGAAGATATGTTCCATCCCCATAAGTTATATTTAAAAGAAAAACTTTTTACCTTTCCATTGATGCCATGTATGGCGTTTATCATTATTTCTGAACTACATTACCTGTAGTATTCATTCAAAATATAACTTTCCCTGGACGTACGACCTTTCCGTACTCAAATTTTCACATTTTGTGGACTTACGACCTTTTCCGACAGGGGCAAAACATATAAAAAGACCCGAATAATACCATTTTCTTTATATCATACGACCCCAGCCAGCATTTGGAAGATTGTTTTTTCAAAAATCACATTGAGGGGCCATTTTAGAGTCCTTTTGGTGATCAAAAAATGATTAAGTCGCTTGTATGATCAGAAAGAGACTCGAAAGTGACTCCCTGTAACGATTGAAAAGAGTTCAAATTAAAATACAACAACAAATGTGTAGTAATCACAAATAAATCATTTAGGCGTTAAAAATGTGACTATTTTTTCGTTATTTATTGTCACATTTTGATCATCAGAAGATTGAAAAATGCTTAATCAAAAAATGGTCATCCAGGTATTTTAAAGGTGATTATAATTATGTATCTTCTAATCATATTTTGAACAGATAGGTGAGTAAATACTGATTGTTTTGTTTTATTTTTGTTTTGTTGAAAATAATTCTCATATACACTTTCTACAAAACTTTGATATAAATGTAACGTATAATATTAAGAGTATAGACAAACACAACACATGTTCAGGTAAAGGGGATAATTAAAAGCCATAGCAAAGCAGAAAAGACAACACAACAAAGGAAAGGAACAAAAAAAAAAAAACAAAGACAAAAACAAATGTAATTTTTCGTGCTCATTGAGTGGCCAAAACCCCTTAAGTATTATATAATAAGGCCTTTATGTTTATTCACAAATACAATCTATACACCTATATTTTTTGCAATTACGAAAATCAGCATTATTTTCATTTTCCTTTTTAGTAAAAAATAAAGGTTTCATTAAATTGGAAAAAGTTCCATTTCAAATGGAAAAGGTTTTAATTCCGCTGGAAAAGGTTTTATTTAATCGGGAAATGTAATATATCGCGCCAACTAGTCATTTCAGTTGGACACCATATAACTTAGAGCGTTTGGACCACTATGTCAGGAGGCATGGACTTGCCGACGAAAAATAAAATATCGCTGTAAATATGACCGTAAGGAGTAGCATCGTTATAAATTTCCAATGAATTTCCGAGCCCTCAAACAAAAATTTTGAAGTTTTGTGGAGGGGGGGGGGGGGGGGGGGGGGAGAAACCCCAATGAGGAGACCGAATATGGACAAAATATTGGGAAATCCAAAGCTTGAACCAAATTGGTTGCTCCCTTCAACAGATGTGGCGTGTACCATTAAATAGATTTTTTTTAATTTTTGGGGGAAGTACCGGAATTTATGCACCAATATTGCCAATCTCCGAACTTAAACTAAGTTTGGACACAATAATACGAAGGCCAAATTTTGGACCAAATCGGTTGATCAGTTCGTGAGTTATAGTGCGCTTCAACCACTACACATGGTGCATAGGGTGTGGCTGACATCCGTATCGTTTATTGCTTTGTGGTATTTAAACTTCGTCAAAATATTTCAGTTGCACACTCATACATTGTTCCCAGAAAATGCAAATAAATGCATCAGAAATAAAAATTATGCATGTTTGCTTTTTTACCTGTGTTAAAAATGCGTATTTTAGACATTTTGAAACATGTAAATTTGTAGGTTTTAAGAAACATAATACTTCGCAGATTTTCAGTCATTTGTAAAACAACTGACGATACAACTTCTGGCTTTTTTTCTTAGGAAGCATGGACTTGCCCCGAAAAAAAACTTGAACCGTCGCACAGTGCTTCAGAATCATTTTTTTCCTGGTCAAAACTCGGTAACTTTTGAACGGATAGAAATTATTTCATATTTTTTGGTCCGACAGATAACATAATCAGCTTTTCAATGCATTAAAAACATTCCAATTTGGTCTAGTAGTTGCAGAGGAATTCAAGGTCAAAATTAAAAAAAAATATTTTTTTTTTCATATTATGCATCAAAATATTAGTGTTTTTAAGTGTTTCATTGTTCTAACTATTGCAACAAGGTCAAATACCAATAAACAAGCCATAAACCATAAGAATACAAAAAAAACATATTTTTTTTTTTTGGAAAAAACAATTTTTTTCAAAAAACTTAAAAATTTTTCCAAAATGATGGGTTTTCATATAACACGTATAAAAACTCATATATAAAAACAAAATGTTTATTTGTGTAAAAAAACTGCAACTTATATGGGAAACGGTATAAAAACACAATTTTTGCCATTTAATTTCAAAAAAAATTAAAAAAGTGTTAGGCCCGTTATTACATCCTTTCTGTAGTTAAATATTGACCGGTATCGGTCAGAAAACCCATTTTTTATTCTTACATGTTTGCTTTAAGAATAAGTGTCAGATAAATTAAAAGGAACTTTGAATTCCTTTTAAAATTTAAACTGCGCCCGAGAGTATGCTGCACCATAAGCAAGAAAAAATTGTCAGCAAATTCAAATCAACCAATCAGATTTGAGAAAACTTGAGATATACAGATTTTTTTGCTTGATATTGCTATATTTTTACAAAATATAACATTTAGTTTAATGCGAACTTTATTCCTTACTTTTCTTAAAGTAAGGTATAACAAAAATTTACTTTAAAGACAAGATGTAAGAACGGGCCTTAAAGTGTAAAACCTAAAAAACAGTTTCAAAATGTTTACTTCCGAATCCGATATAGAAATGAACAATCGGTGACAACAAAAAATTCGGGTTTTGGCCAGGGAAATCGATTCCTAAACCACTGTGCGTCGTAATGTGGGCAGCGAATACAACTTATTACAAAACAAATAAAAGTGATTCGAGAACAGGTCTTAAACAGAACTTATCCGAAAATGTGTGTAGGAGGTACTCGAAGAAGTGGACCCATTGAGTCCATATTGGAACCTCATCTATGTCTGTTAGACATATTACGATGTGCAAAGTGCGGTCGAAATCGGTGACTCACTTCTCAGTCATCCTGCGGACATTTTTTTTCGAAAATGTTTGAAATTTTGTGGGGTTGGTACCCGAAAGAGTGGGCCGATATGGTTCATCTTTGAACTTAAACTAAGTTTGAAGAAAATATTACGAACGCCAAATTTTCGACCGAATCGGTTGATCCGTTCAAGAGTTGTATAAAACCATAAAGGCCTGCGTACATAAGCTGCTCTGCCTGATTGCCTTGCTTTCCTGCTTCATTTTTGACATAATAAAAATAAAAGAATAAAGAAGGCCGAGCAAATTTCGAACTGGGTTGCCCTTTTTATCAGAAGCAAGCAAGGTAAGCAGGTAAGGCAGCTTATGTACGCTGGCCTTAAAGGACTCGACACATAAGAAGCATAATGAAAATTAGTGAGAAACAAATTTTATGTCAGTGTGATTATTTGATGTGGTTCTTAAGTTTATTTTCAATTATATATCTGCTTACGGTGGCTTCAAAAAATTACCCATAATTCTTATAAATTCAAATTTTAAAATCATTTTGGGCGTGAGGTTTTTATCACCGAATCACCTTATAATTAAGTTTTTATGTATACATAGGCACCGAAATGTCCCAATATTTATGGTCACTCTGCATCCCCCTCTCGCCCTAAAAATGTTGCTGTGTCTGTCTGTGGAAGGATTAGATCCACGCCTAAAAATATACGATGGAAATTTACAAAACTTCACCTTTTTCACTTTTAAAATTAGGGACCTTTGCATTGTAAATTTGGATCCACCACTTCTGTTACAGTGGGTATTTATTTGCTGGCAGCCGGTGCTATCGATTGTTTGCTAGCACTATCGCACGGTAGCCTCGCAAAATTCTTTATCTTTTTTATTGCATTTTGTATTTTTAATTAATTTATTTATTTTTGAAGGAGGTTTGATGATGTTCCATAAAAAAATATTTTGAAAAGTACTAAAAAATAAATAAATATTAAAAATCAATATACAGGAAATTATATGCTTGAAAAATTTAATATTTTTAGCTCAATTTATATTAAGTATACACATATAGTTTTTATAATAGTTAATAGTTCAAGGTGTACATTATATTTACAAGTACAACAATACACAGCTTTTTCTTGTCGTTAACATATACATACATATATAGTGTAGTAGTAGTAACTAAAAAAAATAAGTAATGATATATGTTAATATATTTTGTAAGCACTCCAAAGGACCAATAAAATCATAATCAATATACTTTATTTATAAAAAAAATAATATTTATAAAATATATAAATTATATTATGGATTCTAAAAATATTATATCAAAATATACACTAATTTCTTTAAGTTGAAAATAAAAAGGTTTTGTATAGAATTCAAAAAATGTCGCATTTTAACAAATAATGTAATATTAAAAATCAGTAAATTTTCATTTCAGTGTGGAATGTGGGAAATTTTGGGATATGTTTTTGTTTTCATTTTTATTATATTGAAATGTTGTTATTATTACTTTTGGTTGTCAAAAATATTAATAAAAATTGTTTGCACTAATTGACTGATATAAAATTTTAATTAATTAATAACTAATAATTTTAAGATTTAGCAACAAATATTAATTTAAAAAAAAACCTCACCAAGTTTTTATATTAAATACACGTTAAAGTGTTTCTGTTTCACTTTTTACTATAGGTATATTTTTGTACAAAAAAGCAACACTAAACTAAAGACAAACATCAAATCAAAAATACGTTTAAGCAAATTAATATTAAATCACCATATTGCTATTTAAATGTATTTTTAAAAATCAATGCCTTTATAAAATATTCAAAATTTACATACAGAAAAATATTTGTATTTAAACTGTAGTGTATTTTTTTATGTAGAATATTTTATGGATTTAGTCATAATTATAAAATATTTTTTTAGATAAAGCAAAAAATTAATTCTTCGTAACACAATATGTATCACTATATAGAAAAAAATTAACTTTTTAAAACAATTTATATAATTTTGTTATATATAATTTCTATATAAATTTTAGTGTAAAAGTGCATTTTTGTGTCAAACAATATTTGTTATTTTTTATTACAAAAAATATTTATATGCATAAAATAAATTTATTTTTATGTAAAAAATTGATGAAAAAACAATAAATGTGTCAATGTTTTAGAAAATTTAATAGCAATGAGTTTTATTTAAAGCAGAAATAGGATCACGTAAGAGTATTTATAGACGACCAAAAGGGCATCTTCATAGACGACCAACAGGGCGTCTTTACAGACGACCTAAATGGCTTCTTAATAGACGACCTAAACGGCGTCTTCATAGACGACCTAAATGGCGTCTTAATAGACGACCTAAACGGCGTCTTTATATACGACCAAAAGGGCGTCTTTATAGACGACCAAAAGGGGGTCTTTATAGACGACCTAAAGGGCGTCTTTATAGACGACCTAAAGGGAGTCTTTATAGAAGACCTAAAGGGAGTCTTTATAGACGACCTAAAGGGCGTCTTTATAGACGACCTAAAGGGCGTCTTTATAGACGACCTAAAGGGCGTCTTTATAGACGACCTAAAGGGCGTCTTTATAGACGACCTAAAGGGCGTCTTTATAGACGACCTAAAGGTCGTCTTTATAAACGACCTAAAGGGCGTCTTTATAGACGACCTAAAGGGCGTCTTTATAGACGACCTAAAGAGCGTCTTTATAGACAACCTTCAGGGCGTCTTTATAGACGACCTAAAGAGCGTATGTAGACAACCTTCAGGGCGTCTTTATAGACAACCTTCAGGGCGTGTTTATAGACGTCCAACATGGCGTCTTTATAGACGACCAACAGGGCGTCTTTATAGACGACCAACAGGGCGTTTTTATAGACGACCCACATGGCGTCTTTATAGACGTCCAACATGGCGTCTTTATAGACGACCAACAGGGCGTCTTTATAGACGACCAACAGGGCGTCTTTATAGACGACCTAAAGGGCGTGTTAATAGACGACCAAAAGGGCGTGTTAATAGACGACCTAAAGGGCGTCTTTATAGACGACCTAAAGGACGACTTTATAGACGACCTAAAGGGCGTCTTTATAGACGACCTAAAGGGCGTCTTCATAGACGACCTAAAGGGCGTCTTTATATACGACCTACAGGTCGTCTTTTTAGACGAGCTAAAGGGCGTGTTAATAGACGACCTAAAGGGCGTCTTTATAGACGACCTAAAGGGCGTCATTATATACGACATAAAGGGCGTCATTATATACGACCTACAAGGCGTCTTTATAGACGACCTACAATGCGTCTTTATAGACGACCTAAAGGTCGTTATAGACGACCTAAAGGGCGTCGTTATAGACGACCTAAAGCGCGTCGTTAAAGACGACCTACAGGGCGTCTTTATAGACGACCTAAAGGGCGTCTTTATAGACGACCTAAAGGGCGTCTTTATAGACGACCTAAAGGGCGTCTTTATAGACGACCTAAAGGGCGTCTTTATAGACGACCTAAAGGGCGTCTTTATAGACGACCTAAAGGGCGTCTTTATAGACGACCTAAAGGGCGTCTTTATAGACGACCTAAAGGGCGTCTTTATAGACGACCTAAAGGGCGTCGTTATAGACGACCTGAAGTGCGTCTTTATAGAAGACCTAAAGGGCGTCTTTATAGAAGAATTAAAGGGCTTCTTTATAGATGACATAAAGGGCGTCTTTATAGACGACCTAAAGGCCGTGTTTATAGATGGCCTAAAGGGCGTGTTTATAGATGACCTAAATCGCGTCTTTATAGAAGACCTAAAGGGCGTCTTTATAGACTACCTAAAGGGCGTCTTCATAAACGACCTAAAGGGCGTCTTTATATACGACTTACAGGGTCTCTTTACAGACGACTTAAGGGGCGACCTTACTGATACAGGGCGTGTTTATATACGACTTAAAGAACCTAAAGTGCGTCTTTATAGACGACATAAAGGACGTTTTTTTTCGATATTCATAAGGGTACCTGGCTGCCTTCAGATCAAAGAACAAGTAATCAAATTGATCATGTTGTGATAGATGGAAGACATTCATCCAGCGTGTTGGATGTACGATTGTTCCGAGGCGCAAACATTGATTCGGACCACTACCTTGTAGCAGCAAAGGTACGTACCCGTCTAAACGTTGCAAATAAAGCACGAACAGACACAACGCGGAAGTTGGACATCGATAGGCCACATGTTACTTGCCTATGCTGATGACATAGACATCATGGGACGATCAGTAAAGGAAGTAACTGATACCTTTAGGAAGGTCGAGGCAGAATCTGCGAAAGTGGGTCTGGCGGTAAACGGCGAAAAGACCAAATTGATGGTGTCGACTCGCAAAGCGTCCATAGAGCTCGGACCAACTGTGGAAGTTGGTACCTACAATTTTGAGCTAGTTAAAGACTTCGTCTACCTCGGCACTGCCATATACACAACAAACAACATCAGTTGTGAAATAAGAAGAAGAATTGTATTGGCCAAAAGATGCTTCTATGGTTTAAGTAAGCGATTTAGAAACAAAGCCATAGCTCGTCAAACAAAAATAACACTATACAAAACGCTGATACTACCCGTGCTAATGTATGGCTCCGAAGCCTCGGTACCTGCGCAAGCAGATAAGGCAGTGCTTGGTGTGTTTGAGAGGAAAATTCTTCAAAAGATCTACGGGCCGATTTGCGTTGACGGTGAATATCGACGTCGTATGAGCCAAGAGCTATATCAGCTATACAAAGGCATGAATATAGTTAAACGTATCGAGATGCAACGATTGCGTTGGCTAGGCCATATCATGAGAATGAGCGATGATGAACCCGCTAAAAAGGCGTACGAATACATGCCACATGGCGGTGCACGCAGAATCGGTAGGCCTAAGCTTCGATGGAGCATACAAGTGGATGAAGAAATGAAAAGACGCGGTATTCCAAAAAGTCAAGCGAAAAATAGAGAGAAATGGAGATCTTTTCTTAGTTCGGTCTATGGAACAAATGTTCTGCAATGGGCCAACTACGTAAGTAAGTAAAGGGCGTCTTTATAGACGACCTAAAGGGAGTCTTTATAGACGACCTAAAGGGCGTCTTTATAGACGACCTAAAGGGAGTCTTTATAGACGACCTAAAGGGCGTCTTTATAGACGACCTAAAGGACGTCTTTATAGACGACCTAAAGGGCGTCTTTATAGACGACCTAAAGGGCATCTTTATAGACGACCTAAAGGGCGTCTTTATGGACGACCTAAAGGGCGTCTTTATGGACGACCTAAAGGGCGTCTTTATAGACGACCTAAAGGGCGTCTTTATAGACGACCTAAAGGGCGTCTTTATAGACGACCTAAAGGGCGTCTTAATAGAAGACCTAAAGGGCGTCTTAATAGAAGACCTAAAGGGCGTCTTAATAGAAGACCTAAAGGGCGCCTTTATAGATTACCTAAAGGCCGTCTTTATGGACGACCTAAAGGGCGTCTTTATGGACGACCTAAAGGGCGTCTTTATAGACGACCTAAAGGGCGTCTTTATAGACGACCTAAAGGGCGTCTTAATAGACTACCTTAAGGGCGTCTTTATAGACGACCTAAAGGGCGTCTTTATGGACGACCTAAAGGGCCTCTTTATAGACGACCTAAAGGGCGTCTTAATAGAAGACCTAAAGGGCGTCTTTATAAACGACCAAAAGGGCGTCTTTATGGACGACCTAAAGGGCGTCTTTATAGACGACCTAAAGGGCGTCTTTATAGACGTCCTAAAGGGCGTCTTTATAGACTACCTATAGAGCGTCTTTATAGACGATCTAAAAGGCGTCTTCATAGACGAGCTGGTGGTCGTCTTTATAGACGAGCTAAATTTCGTTTTTATAGACTAGCTAAAGGTCATCCCTATAGACGAGCTAAAGCTAGGTCGTCTTTATAGATGGCCTGTATGCCCTATATTTTTAATTCTTTTTTCATTCTTTTTTCCTTTCCTCCCACTATTACTTCTAACCCAATTGAACCCAAAAGGAAAATTCAAAAGTATTTTTGAAATGGTAAGAAATTCAAATATTTTATTCTTTGTTTTATTTTCATTTTGTTTTGTTTTGGGTTTTAATTACAAATTTCTTGTTTACTGTTTGTTCTTAAATAATTACAATAAAATTAAATTAATTCTTGTTGTTGTTGATGTTATTTTGATGGGTTTCCTTTGGTTGCTTTTGTTGTTAAGTTTGTTGGTTTGGTTTTGGTTATTCTGTTAATAAATTAAGCGTAGTTTCTTAAAAAATAATTAATAATCTTAATCTTGTTCTAACCTATAAAATTTTTGCTAACAATAATTTAAATTTTATTTAAGCCATAAAGAAAAAGACATTTGTGTGGGGGAAAATAATTGACTAAAACATATACATAACTATTAGTGTTGTCTTTTTGTTGTTGTTTTATACTTGCTTAAGGTATGTATGTATATAAATACAATATATACTTAAAAATACTTAGATCGAATGAGAATTATTGTGTGATGTAAGGTTTTTGTGGATGTGTATGTGTGTGTGTGTGGGGGGGGGCGTCATTTGTTATTTTGTTTGTTTGGTTTGTTGTTTTTGTTACATACAATGCAATAATTATAATAATGTTAATAATATTTATGATCATCTTTGGTATTTTATTTGTTGTTGTTGTCATCGTCGTTTATGTCTTAAGTTATGCGAGTGTGTGCGAATGCTTTTTTTTTTCTTTTCCATTGGTATGCACAGTTTTAGGCAATTTCATGAATTTTTCAAAATAATTCTGGAAATTGTGAATGGTTTTGCTCGAAATTTAAACATTGTTGAGGTGACAATATTTGGAGATTAATAGAATATAGTTGTTAAGGAAGTGCAGAGGGTGCCATAGCGGTGCAATGGTTATCACGCCTGCTTTCTACACTGAATATCTTAAGATGAAAACACAATGAAATACGTATGTCGCTTGCTTCACGCTCAATTTCATGTAAAAGAATGAAGGGAAGGTACTAACTAATTAAAATGCGATCTTGCATTTCTTTATTCTTTTACATAAATTGAAGCTTGGATAGCCATGAATTTCTCATTGCGTTCGCTCCTTTAGTTCCAAACCGAGGCGAATCACATTAAAATTCCGCGCTGAATAAAACCCATAAGCGAAATGCTGGCCACATTTTCTGAGTATTTCCACTATTTTTCGGTACTTCGATTGGACTCGACGTTAGAAAGAAGCCCGGGGTGCTTTCATTGATATGAGAGAAATCTACCCAGGCGATATACATATATAATCTAAGGTGAAAAAAAACTACTAATACATCCGTACATATTGAGAAGAGGCAGTCGATGAATGATTGACTGTTCAAAAACAAGTTTGAAATTCTGAAAATGTGTCGTCAATGAGAGCTAAGAAAACAAAGAGTTCCTTTGGTACCATCTACGCCATTAATTGCTTATAATTTTACAGCTTGTCAAAAAGGGTACAATTATGAGCATACTTTTGGGCGGAATATTTAATAGCAATAAATGAGGAGTAAATGATGACAGAAAAGCCACTCCACAGCCGATATGTCTATTGAGCCGCTACCAACGACAAAACCGGTCACATGGTGGTTGTATGGGTTCGAATCTTCGGCTTTCCTTTTTCATTTGCAAAAAAAAACATCTGTCATTAATCTCGACTCCACCCAGAAGTTAATTAAAATTATATATTAAATGATCTTCGCCCTAATAGGCAACAATTTTGAAATAAAAAAATCAGCTTGAGCCAGGCTCGGTTCGTCTTTATAGACGAACTGACGGTCGTCTTTATAGACGAACTGAAGGTCGTCTTTATAGACGAACTGAAGGTCGTCCTTATAGACGAACTGAAGGTCGTCTTTATAGACGAACCGAAGGTCGTCTTTATAGACGAACTGAAGGTCGTCTTTATAGACGAACCGAAGGTCGTCTTTATAGACGAACTGAAGGTCGTCTTTATAGACGAACCGAAGGTCGTCTTTATAGACGAACTGAAGGTCGTCTTTATAGACGAACCGAAGGTCGTCTTTATAGACGAACTGAAGGTCGTCTTTATAGACGAACTGAAGGTCGTCTTTATAGACGAACCGAAGGTCGTCTTTATAGACGAACTGAAAGTCGTCTTTATAGACGAACTGAAGGTCGTGTTTATAGACGAACTGAAGGTCGTCTTTATTGACGAACTGAAGGTCGTCTTTATAGACGAACTGAAAGTCGTCTTTATTGACGAACTGAAGGTCGTCTTTATTGACTGAAGGTCGTCTTTATAGATGAACTGAAGGTCGTCTTTATTGACTGAAGGTCGTCTTTATAGACGAACTGAAGGTCGTCTTTCTAGACGAACTGAAGGTCGTCTTTCTAGACGAACTGAAGGTCGTCTTTCTAGACGAACTGAAGGTCGTCTTTCTAGACGAACTGAAGGTCGTCTTTCTAGACGAACTGAAGGTCGTCTTTATAGACGAACTGAAGGTCGTCTTTATAGACGAACTGAAGGTCGTCTTTATAGACGAACTGAAGGTCGTCTTTATAGACGAACTGAAGGTCGTCTTTATAGACGAACTGAAGGTCGTCTTTATAGACGAACTGAAGGTCGTCTTTATAGACGAACTGAAGGTCGTCTTTATAGACGAACTGAAGGTCGTCTTTATAGACGAACTGAAGGTCGTCTTTATAGACGAACTGAAGGTCGTCTTTATAGACGAACTGAAGGTCGTCTTTATAGACGAACTGAAGGTCGTCTTTATAGACGAACTGAAGGTCGTCTTTATAGACGAACTGAAGGTCGTCTTTATAGACGAACTGAAGGTCGTCTTTATAGACGAACTGAAGGTCGTCTTTATAGACGAACTGAAGGTCGTCTTTATAGACGAACTGAAGGTCGTCTTTATAGACGAACTGAAGGTCGTCTTTATAGACGAACTGAAGGTCGTCTTTATAGACGAACTGAAGGTCGTCTTTATAGACGAACCGAAGGTCGTCTTTATAGACGAACTGAAGGTCGTCTTTATAGACGAACTGAAGGTCGTCTTTATAGACGAACTGAAGGTCGTCTTTATAGACGAACTGAAGGTCGTCTTTATAGACGAACTGAAGGTCGTCTTTATAAACGAACTGAAGGTCGTCTTTATAGACAAACTGAAGGTCGTCTTTATAGACAAACTGAAGGTCGTCTTTATAGACGAAATGAAGGTCGTCTTTATAGACTAACTGAAGGTCGTCTTTATAGGCGAACCGAAGGCAGTCTTTGTAGGCGAACTGAAGGTCGTCTTTATAGACGAACTGAAGGTCGTCTTTATAGACGAACTGAAGGTCGTCTTTATAGACGAACTGAAGTTCGTCTTTATAGACGAACTGAAGGTCGTCTTTATAGACGAACTGAAGGTCGTCTTTATAGACGAACTGAAGGCCGTCTTTATAGACGAACTGAAGGTCGTCTTTATAGACGAACTGAAGGCCGTCTTTATAGACGAACTGAAGGTCGTCTTTATAGACGAACTGAAGGTCGTCTTTATAGACGAACTGAAGGTCGTCTTTATAGACGAACTGAAGGTCGTCTTTATAGACGAACTGAAGGTCGTCTTTATAGACGAACTGAAGGTCGTCTTTATAGACGAACTGAAGGTCGTCTTTATAGACGAACTGAAGGTCGTCTTTATAGACGAACTGAAGGTCGTCTTTATAGACGAACTGAAGGTCGTCTTTATAGACGAACTGAAGGTCGTCTTTATAGACGAACTGAAGGTCGTCTTTATAGACGAACTGAAGGTCGTCTTTATAGACGAACTGAAGGTCGTCTTTATAGACGAACTGAAGGTTGTCTTTATAGACGAACTGAAGGTCGTCTTTATAGACGAACTGAAGGTCGTCTTTATAGACGAACTGAAGGTCGTCTTTATAGACGAACTGAAGGTCGTCTTTATAGACGAGCTCAAGGTCGTCTTTATAGACGAGCTCAACGTCGTCTTTATAGACGAGCTCAAGGTCGTCTTTATAGACGAGCTCAAGGTCGTCTTTATAGACGAGCTCAAGGTCGTCTTTATAGACGAGCTCAAGGTCGTCTTTATAGACGAGCTCAAGGTCGTCTTTATAGACGAGCTCAAGGTCGTCTTTATAGACGAGCTCAAGGTCGTCTTTATAGACGAGCTCAAGGTCGTCTTTATAGACGAGCTCAAGGTCGTCTTTACAGACGAACTGAAGGTCGTCTTTATAGACGAACTGAAGGTCGTCTTTATAGACGAACTGAAGCTCGTCTTTATAGACGAACTGAAGCTCGTCTTTATAGACGAACTGAAGGTCGTCTTTATAGACGAACTGAAGGTCGTCTTTATAGACGAACTGAAGGTCGTCTTTATAGACGAACTGAAGGTCGTCTTTATAGACGAACTGAAGGTCGTCTTTATAGACGAACTGAAGGCCGTCTTTATAGACGAACTGAAGGTCGTCTTTATAGACGAACTGAAGGCCGTCTTTATAGACGAACTGAAGGTCGTCTTTATAGACGAACTGAAGGTCGTCTTTATAGACGAACTGAAGGTCGTCTTTATAGACGAACTGAAGGTCGTCTTTATAGACGAACTGAAGGTCGTCTTTATAGACGAACTGAAGGTCGTCTTTATAGACGAACTGAAGGTCGTCTTTATAGACGAACTGAAGGTCGTCTTTATAGACGAACTGAAGGTCGTCTTTATAGACGAACTGAAGGTCGTCTTTATAGACGAACTGAAGGTCGTCTTTATAGACGAACTGAAGGTCGTCTTTATAGACGAACTGAAGGTCGTCTTTATAGACGAACTGAAGGTCGTCTTTATAGACGAACTGAAGGTCGTCTTTATAGACGAACTGAAGGTCGTCTTTATAGACGAACTGAAGGTCGTCTTTATAGACGAACTGAAGGTCGTCTTTATAGACGAACTGAAGGTCGTCTTTATAGACGAACTGAAGGTCGTCTTTATAGACGAACTGAAGGTCGTCTTTATAGACGAACTGAAGGTCGTCTTTATAGACGAACTGAAGGTCGTCTTTATAGACGAACTGAAGGTCGTCTTTATAGACGAACTGAAGGTCGTCTTTATAGACGAACTGAAGGTCGTCTTTATAGACGAACTGAAGGTCGTCTTTATAGACGAACTGAAGGTCGTCTTTATAGACGAACTGAAGGTCGTCTTTATAGACGAACTGAAGGTCGTCTTTATAGACGAACTGAAGGTCGTCTTTATAGACGAGCTCAAGGTCGTCTTTATAGACGAGCTCAAGGTCGTCTTTATAGACGAGCTCAAGGTCGTCTTTATAGACGAGCTCAAGGTCGTCTTTATAGACGAGCTCAAGGTCGTCTTTATAGACGAGCTCAAGGTCGTCTTTACAGACGAACTGAAGGTCGTCTTTATAGACGAACTGAAGCTCGTCTTTATAGACGAACTGAAGGTCGTCTTTATAGACGAACTGAAGGTCGTCTTTATAGACGAACTGAAGGTCGTCTTTATAAACGAACTGAAGGTCGTCTTTATAGACTAACTGAAGGTCGTCTTTATAGACGAACTGAAGGTCGTCTTTATAGGCGAACTGAAGGTCGTCTTTATAGACGAACTGAAGGTCGTCTTTATAGACGAACTGAAGGTCGTCTTTATAGACGAACTGAAGGTCGTCTTTATAGACGAACTGAAGGTCGTCTTTATAGACGAACTGAAGGTCGTCTTTATAGACGAACTGAAGGTCGTCTTTATAGACGAACTGAAGGTCGTCTTTATAGACTAACTGAAGGTCGTCTTTATAGACGAACTGAAGGTCGTCTTTATAGACTAACTGAAGGTCGTCTTTATAGACGAACTGAAGGTCGTCTTTATAGACGAACTGAAGGTCGTCTTTATAGACGAACTGAAGGCCAGGACTTTTTTCAGACAGGACTTTTCATAGAAGATCAGAATTAAATCTGAGAGTCCTTATAGACTTGCTAGCGATCGTTTTTTGTTTCCCATACTACTGTGTACAGCAGCTGATGGAACAAGAGAAAAAAATTAATAAAGATTGGGAGGTGTAGGTATCGATAACAATCGATTAAGCTACATATTTATACCTTTAGTCTTTAGTCGATGGGATCAAACATGTGCATCATCGATATAAAGACTTTGGTCCCCAAGTATTTTTCAGACAATTAAGAGTCTATTGGACCGTCTGTCTGGCGGGTGGGCATGATAACTCTCGGCCAAATCAACCGATTTGGTTCAATGTTTCAACTTCGTAAAATATAGTCCGAGTTTAGATGACCACATCGTTCCAATCCTTCGTGTAAATCCTTAATAATCGTTCAACATTGTTCCTTAAAATATCACATCAGGCATCTTAATAATTCTTCCAGACATAGACTGGTTCGAATATAGATAGTCTATATCGGTCAAATCATTCGCATACGTCTCACATATATTTCTAAAAAATTACTGAAAAGTGAATTTTGGAGAGCCACCTTGGTTCAGTGGTAAGCACATCCGCCTTGCATAAGAAGGCCTGCGGTTCAATCCATGACTTCAAAAAATGGCCTATAATTCTGATAAATTCAAATTTTAAAATTATTTTGTGTGCGAGGTTTTTGTAACGAATCACCTTATAATTAAGATTTTATGTAATCTTATGTAGAAATTCATTGCATAACCCAAATGTACATATTCAAATGCATAACCCAAATGTACATATTTTATTCGTGGACAAGTCCACTCAACCTGACAACTCTAAAAATCCTACGGTGGCCAACTAAAATGGCTGGTAGGCACGATAACTATCTAAAGAAATGACACTTGAAAAGCATGAATGAACTTTTCTCGTTTCTTCATTCTCACGACCACATTCCCATTTCAATTTCTCAAATTATTTCCAAAATTTCCATGCTTTTTGCCAATCACTGTGAAAATCTTTGGAAATATGATGCTGATGATGTTTGAGGCGAGGCGTAAGAAAATGAAAAATATTTTATTACTAAAAAAAGAGTTTTCCTTTCTTTTCGACTACAATTTTGCGAGTATTTGTTTTTCATAAGAAAATGATGAATAAAATGATTATTATACTTTCCTCTCTTTCACTCGTTCTCTATCTCTCTCTATTTGGATTCCATTACTCCTTCTCTTTTTAGCAGCAGATTTGAACAATTCTCTTCACTTAGACTTGGGCCTTGTGATTCATTCTCCATGAAATTAAGCTTGTTCTTCTTCTTCTTCTCCTCTTCATTCGTATTTTTCAAAAAAGCGTTTCTTTAAATCCGGCGGATAAGTTACATAGATATAATGTTCATTGTGCCCAACTTCATTTTGGATGATTTCGTGCTGGGATGAGGATCCTCTTAACGATTGCTGTGAACCGCTAACATAACGCTGCCTTGGCTCCAGGGGTCGTGGTATGGTGTTATAATGCTTGCCACCGCCCACGGAGCTGCTACTACTGCCTAAATGTGTTGCCGGTAATGTATTATCACAGTCTAGCTGAGCCTGCGAATGATGACTGAGACTTGAAAGGGCTCCCGAAGAGCCTGTGTTTGGTCCACGTGTTGACGCCAATGTACTATGGCTGCTAACAACCGTTGTGGCTATGGGTCGACTACTTATATAATCGCGTCGGTCTAAAATGTCCTGTTGGTAGGCCAGATTCTGCGTCTGGGAAGCATGACGCAGTGGAGTCTGTGCGCCAACGCCCGCTACGCCTATCCCCGCTGGCTGTCCGGTAGCCATCGTAATCGTAGGTGTACCCGGCCGACGCTGATCGCCTATGTAACGTCTGGGGCTGTGACGATAGTCGTATTGCACTGGTTCGGGGTATAAATCGTGATGTCCGACCTCGCCCTGGGCCTGGTGGTAATAGTACTGATTGTGCTGCTGCTGCTGATGGTGGTGGTGGCTGCTGCTGGTATTGCTGCTGTTGGTGGTCTGATGCTCTACGCTGCCGCTCATACCAAGATGGTGATGGATCCCGGTAGTAGGGTACTCTTGAAAATGATAATGATCTTGCATTGATGGGTGCTGCTGCTGTTGGCTGGCGGGTATATACAAATGCTGACGATGCTGTGGGTGCAACAGATGAGCCGCCGCCGCCGATGATACCATACCCGGCTGAAGCTGCTGCTGCTGTAGATGATGCAGATGTTCTTGTTGTTGCATATGCTGTTGGTATAGATGATTGGCGGCTGTTGCTGTATTGGTGGCATTGTTGATTGTCGTCTCTTCGGAGCTGTAACAAAAAACTTGGGTTTTATCCAAAAATTTCTTTAATCGTACAATTTAAGACAAGTGAGATTTTCAATTTGTTATGGCATCGGAGGCTCTTAATCAACTTACTCAAATAGTATCCAAATGATGTAGTAACAAAAACAAATGCCCGATGATAAAACGAAAATTAGGATTATAATTAAACCCCAAGGAAAGGCACGTGGCTCCAGTGGACCATCTTCCCAATAGCGATCGCATGTTAGATACCAGCAGACAGCTTTATTCATTTCCTCTGCAAAAATATAAAAAAGAAAGATTAATTCGGAAGTACAAAAAATGAGGGAATCCATTAACAAAGGAGGACGTAGAGATGAGATGAGGGGGGCCTAAAAACGAACTGAGAGGAGTATCTATAAATAAGCTGAGGGAATCTCTATAGACGAGCTGAAGGTAGTATTTATAGAAGACCAGACATATTCCTTATAGAAGCGCTCAATATCGTCGTTATAGACGAGCTCAAGGTCGTCGTTATTGATGAGCTCAAGGTCGTCTTTATTGACGAGCTCAAGGTCGTCTTTATAGACGAGTTGAAGGTCGTCTTTATAGACGAGTTGAAGGTCGTCTTTATAGACGAGCTGAAAGTTGTCTTTATAGACGAGCTGAAGGTTGTCTTTATAGACGAGCTCAAGGTTGCTCAAGGTCGTCTTTATAGACGAGCTCAAGGTCGTCTTTATAGACGAGCTCAAGGTCGTCTTTATAGACGAGCTCAAGGTCGTCTTTATAGACGAGCTCAAGGTCGTCTTTATAGACGAGCTCAAGGTCGTCTTTATAGACGAGCTCAAGGTCGTCTTTATAGACGAGCTCAAGGTCGTCTTTATAGACGAGCTCAAGGTCGTCTTTATAGACGAGCTCAAGGTCGTCTTTATAGACGAGCTCAAGGTCGTCTTTATAGACGAGCTCAAGGTCGTCTTTATAGACGAGCTCAAGGTCGTCTTTATAGACGAGCTCAAGGTCGTCTTTATAGACGAGCTCAAGGTCGTCTTTATAGACGAGCTCAAGGTCGTCTTTATAGACGAGCTCAAGGTCGTCTTTATAGACGAGCTCAAGGTCGTCTTTATAGACGAGCTCAAGGTCGTCTTTATAGACGAGCTCAAGGTCGTCTTTATAGACGAGCTCAAGGTCGTCTTTATAGACGAGCTCAAGGTCGTCTTTATAGACGAGCTCAAGGTCGTCTTTATAGACGAGCTCAAGGTCGTCTTTATAGACGAGCTCAAGGTCGTCTTTATAGACGAGCTCAAGGTCGTCTTTATGGACGAGCTCAAGGTCGTCTTTATAGACGAGCTCAAGGTCGTCTTTATGGACGAGCTCAAGGTCGTTTTTATAGACGAGCTCAAGGTCGTTTTTATAGACGAGCTCAAGGTCGTCTTTATAGACGAGCTCAAGGTCGTCTTTACAGACGAGCTCAAGGTCGTCTTTATAGACGAGCTCATGGTAGTCTTTATAGACGAACTGAAGGTCGTCTTTATAGACGAACTGAACGTCGTCTTTATAGACGAGCTCAAGGTCGTCTTTATAGACGAGCTCAAGGTCGTCTTTATAGACGAGCTCAAGGTCGTCTTTATAGACGAGCTCAAGGTCGTCTTTATAGACGAGCTCAAGGTCGTCTTTATAGACGAGCTCAAGGTCGTCTTTATAGACGAGCTCAAGGTCGTCTTTATAGACGAGCTCAAGGTCGTCTTTATAGACGAGCTCAAGGTCGTCTTTATAGACGAGCTCAAGGTCGTCTTTATAGACGAGCTCAAGGTCGTCTTTATAGACGAGCTCATGGTAGTCTTTATAGACGAGCTCATGGTAGTCTTTATAGACGAACTGAAGGTCGTCTTTATAGACGAGCTCAAGGTCGTCTTTATAGACGAGCTCAAGGTCGTCTTTATAGACGAGCTCAAGGTCGTCTTTATAGACGAGCTCAAGGTCGTCTTTATAGACGAGCTCAAGGTCGTCTTTATAGACGAGCTCAAGGTCGTCTTTATAGACGAGCTCAAGGTCGTCTTTATAGACGAGCTCAAGGTCGTCTTTATAGACGAGCTCAAGGTCGTCTTTATAGACGAGCTCAAGGTAGTCTTTATAGACGAACTGAAGGTCGTCTTTATAGACGAACTCAAGGTCGACTATAAAGACGAACTCAAGGTCGTCTTTATAGACGAGCTCACAGTCGTCTTTATAGACGAGCTCAAGGTCGTCTTTTTGTAGACGAGTTCAAGGTCGTCTTTTTGTAGACGAGCTCAAGGTCGTCTTTTTGTAGACGAGCTCAAGGTCGTCTTTTTGTAGACGAGCTCAAGGTCGTCTTTTTGTAGACGAGCTCAAGGTCGTCTTTTTGTAGACGAGTTCAAGGTCGTCTTTTTGTAGACGAGCTCAAGGTCGTCTTTTTGTAGACGAGCTCAAGGTCGTCTTTATAGACGAGCTCAAGGTCGTCTTTATAGACGAGCTCAAGGTCGTCTTTATAGACGAGCTCAAGGTCGTCTTTATAGACGAGCTCAAGGTCGTCTTTATAGACGAGCTCAAGGTCGTCTTTATAGACGAGCTCAAGGTCGTCTTTATAGACGAGCTCAAGGTCGTCTTTATAGACGAGCTCAAGGTCGTCTTTATAGACGAGCTCCAGGTCGTCTTTATAGACGAGCTCCAGGTCGTTTTTATAGACGAGCTCCAGGTCGTCTTTATAGACGAGCTCCAGGTCGTCTTTATAGACGAGCTCCAGGTCGTCTTTATAGACGAGCTCCAGGTCGTCTTTATAGACGAACGAGCTCAAGGTCGTCTTTATAGACGAACGAGCTCAAGGTCGTCTTTATAGACGAACGAGCTCAAGGTCGTCTTTATAGACGAACGAGCTCAAGGTCGTCTTTATAGACGAACGAGCTCAAGGTCGTCTTTATAGACGAACGAGCTCAAGGTCGTCTTTATAGACGAACGAGCTCAAGGTCGTCTTTATAGACGAACGAGCTCAAGGTCGTCTTTATAGACGAACGAGCTCAAGGTCGTCTTTATAGACGAACGAGCTCAAGGTCGTCTTTATAGACGAGCTCAAGGTCGTCTTTATAGACGAGCTCAAGGTCGTCTTTATAGACGAGCTCAAGGTCGTCTTTATAGACGAGCTCAAGGTCGTCTTTATAGACGAGCTCAAGGTCGTCTTTATAGACGAGCTCAAGGTCGTCTTTGTAGACGAGCTCAAGGTCGTCTTTATAGACGAGCTCAAGGTCGTCTTTACAGACGAGCTCAAGGTCGTCTTTATAGACGAGCTCATGGTAGTCTTTATAGACGAACTGAAGGTCGTCTTTATAGACGAACTGAACATCGTCTTTATAGACGAGCTCAAGGTCGTCTTTATAGACGAGCTCAAGGTCGTCTTTATAGACGAGCTCAAGGTCGTCTTTATAGACGAGCTCAAGGTCGTCTTTATAGACGAGCTCAAGGTCGTCTTTATAGACGAGATCAAGGTCGTCTTTATAGACGAGCTCAAGGTCGTCTTTATAGACGAGCTCAAGGTCGTCTTTATAGACGAGCTCAAGGTCGTCTTTATAGACGAGCTCAAGGTCGTCTTTATAGACGAGCTCATGGTAGTCTTTATAGACGAACTGAAGGTCGTCTTTATAGACGAACTGAACGTCGTCTTTATAGACGAGCTCAAGGTCGTCTTTATAGACGAGCTCAAGGTCGTCTTTATAGACGAACTCAAGGTCGTCTTTATAGACGAGATCAAGGTCGTCTTTATAGACGAGCTCAAGGTCGTCTTTATAGACGAGCTCAAGGTCGTCTTTATAGACGAGCTCAAGGTCGTCTTTATAGACGAGCTCAAGGTCGTCTTTATAGACGAGCTCAAGGTCGTCTTTATAGACGAGCTCAAGGTCGTCTTTATAGACGAGCTCAAGGTCGTCTTTATAGACGAGCTCAAGGTCGTCTTTATAGACGAGCTCAAGGTCGTCTTTTTGTAGACGAGCTCAAGGTCGTCTTTTTGTAGACGAGCTCAAGGTCGTCTTTTTGTAGACGAGCTCAAGGTCGTCTTTTTGTAGACGAGCTCAAGGTCGTCTTTTTGTAGACGAGTTCAAGGTCGTCTTTTTGTAGACGAGCTCAAGGTCGTCTTTTTGTAGACGAGCTCAAGGTCGTCTTTATAGACGAGCTCAAGGTCGTCTTTATAGACGAGCTCAAGGTCGTCTTTATAGACGAGCTCAAGGTCGTCTTTATAGACGAGCTCAAGGTCGTCTTTATAGACGAGCTCAAGGTCGTCTTTATAGACGAGCTCAAGGTCGTCTTTATAGACGAGCTCAAGGTCGTCTTTATAGACGAGCTCAAGGTCGTCTTTATAGACGAGCTCCAGGTCGTCTTTATAGACGAGCTCCAGGTCGTTTTTATAGACGAGCTCCAGGTCGTCTTTATAGACGAGCTCCAGGTCGTCTTTATAGACGAGCTCCAGGTCGTCTTTATAGACGAGCTCCAGGTCGTCTTTATAGACGAACGAGCTCAAGGTCGTCTTTATAGACGAACGAGCTCAAGGTCGTCTTTATAGACGAACGAGCTCAAGGTCGTCTTTATAGACGAACGAGCTCAAGGTCGTCTTTATAGACGAACGAGCTCAAGGTCGTCTTTATAGACGAACGAGCTCAAGGTCGTCTTTATAGACGAACGAGCTCAAGGTCGTCTTTATAGACGAACGAGCTCAAGGTCGTCTTTATAGACGAACGAGCTCAAGGTCGTCTTTATAGACGAACGAGCTCAAGGTCGTCTTTATAGACGAGCTCAAGGTCGTCTTTATAGACGAGCTCAAGGTCGTCTTTATAGACGAGCTCAAGGTCGTCTTTATAGACGAGCTCAAGGTCGTCTTTATAGACGAGCTCAAGGTCGTCTTTATAGACGAGCTCAAGGTCGTCTTTGTAGACGAGCTCAAGGTCGTCTTTATAGACGAGCTCAAGGTCGTCTTTACAGACGAGCTCAAGGTCGTCTTTATAGACGAGCTCATGGTAGTCTTTATAGACGAACTGAAGGTCGTCTTTATAGACGAACTGAACATCGTCTTTATAGACGAGCTCAAGGTCGTCTTTATAGACGAGCTCAAGGTCGTCTTTATAGACGAGCTCAAGGTCGTCTTTATAGACGAGCTCAAGGTCGTCTTTATAGACGAGCTCAAGGTCGTCTTTATAGACGAGCTCAAGGTCGTCTTTATAGACGAGATCAAGGTCGTCTTTATAGACGAGCTCAAGGTCGTCTTTATAGACGAGCTCAAGGTCGTCTTTATAGACGAGCTCAAGGTCGTCTTTATAGACGAGCTCAAGGTCGTCTTTATAGACGAGCTCATGGTAGTCTTTATAGACGAACTGAAGGTCGTCTTTATAGACGAACTGAACGTCGTCTTTATAGACGAGCTCAAGGTCGTCTTTATAGACGAACTCAAGGTCGTCTTTATAGACGAACTCAAGGTCGTCTTTATAGACGAGATCAAGGTCGTCTTTATAGACGAGCTCAAGGTCGTCTTTATAGACGAACTCAAGGTCGTCTTTATAGACGAGATCAAGGTCGTCTTTATAGACGAGCTCAAGGTCGTCTTTATAGACGAGCTCAAGGTCGTCTTTATAGACGAGCTCAAGGTCGTCTTTATAGACGAGCTCAAGGTCGTCTTTATAGACGAGCTCATGGTAGTCTTTATAGACGAACTGAAGGTCGTCTTTATAGACGAACTGAACGTCGTCTTTATAGACGAGCTCAAGGTCGTCTTTATAGACGAGCTCAAGGTCGTCTTTATAGACGAACTCAAGGTCGTCTTTATAGACGAGATCAAGGTCGTCTTTATAGACGAGCTCAAGGTCGTCTTTATAGACGAGCTCAAGGTCGTCTTTATAGACGAGCTCAAGGTCGTCTTTATAGACGAGCTCAAGGTCGTCTTTATAGACGAGCTCATGGTAGTCTTTATAGACGAACTGAAGGTCGTCTTTATAGACGAACTGAACGTCGTCTTTATAGACGAGCTCAAGGTCGTCTTTATAGACGAACTCAAGGTCGTCTTTATAGACGAACTCAAGGTCGTCTTTATAGACGAGATCAAGGTCGTCTTTATAGACGAGCTCAAGGTCGTCTTTATAGACGAACTCAAGGTCGTCTTTATAGACGAGATCAAGGTCGTCTTTATAGACGAGCTCAAGGTCGTCTTTATAGACGAGCTCAAGGTCGTCTTTATAGACGAGCTCAAGGTCGTCTTTATAGACGAGCTCAAGGTCGTCTTTATAGACGAGCTCATGGTAGTCTTTATAGACGAACTGAAGGTCGTCTTTATAGACGAACTGAACGTCGTCTTTATAGACGAGCTCAAGGTCGTCTTTATAGACGAGCTCAAGGTCGTCTTTATAGACGAACTCAAGGTCGTCTTTATAGACGAGATCAAGGTCGTCTTTATAGACGAGCTCAAGGTCGTCTTTATAGACGAGCTCATGGTAGTCTTTATAGACGAACTGAAGGTCGTCTTTATAGACGAACTGAACGTCGTCTTTATAGACGAGCTCAAGGTCGTCTTTATAGACGAGCTCAAGGTCGTCTTTATAGACGAACTCAAGGTCGTCTTTATAGACGAGATCAAGGTCGTCTTTATAGACGAGCTCAAGGTCGTCTTTATAGACGAGCTCAAGGTCGTCTTTATAGACGAGCTCAAGGTCGTCTTTATAGACGAGCTCAAGGTCGTCTTTATAGACGAGCTCATGGTAGTCTTTATAGACGAACTGAAGGTCGTCTTTATAGACGAACTGAACGTCGTCTTTATAGACGAGCTCAAGGTCGTCTTTATAGACGAACTCAAGGTCGTCTTTATAGACGAACTCAAGGTCGTCTTTATAGACGAGATCAAGGTCGTCTTTATAGACGAGCTCAAGGTCGTCTTTATAGACGAACTCAAGGTCGTCTTTATAGACGAGATCAAGGTCGTCTTTATAGACGAGCTCAAGGTCGTCTTTATAGACGAGCTCAAGGTCGTCTTTATAGACGAGCTCAAGGTCGTCTTTATAGACGAGCTCAAGGTCGTCTTTATAGACGAGCTCATGGTAGTCTTTATAGACGAACTGAAGGTCGTCTTTATAGACGAACTGAACGTCGTCTTTATAGACGAGCTCAAGGTCGTCTTTATAGACGAGCTCAAGGTCGTCTTTATAGACGAACTCAAGGTCGTCTTTATAGACGAGATCAAGGTCGTCTTTATAGACGAGCTCAAGGTCGTCTTTATAGACGAGCTCAAGGTCGTCTTTATAGACGAGCTCAAGGTCGTCTTTATAGACGAGCTCAAGGTCGTCTTTATAGACGAGCTCAAGGTCGTCTTTATAGACGAGCTCAAGGTCGTCTTTATAGACGAGCTCAAGGTCGTCTTTATAGACGAGCTCAAGGTCGTCTTTATAGACGAGCTCAAGGTCGTCTTTATAGACGAGCTCAAGGTCGTCTTTATAGACGAGCTCAAGGTCGTCTTTATAGACGAGCTCAAGGTCGTCTTTATAGACGAGCTCAAGGTCGTCGTTATAGACGAGCTCAAGGTCGTCTTTATAGACGAGCTCAAGGTTGTCTTTATAGACGAACTGAATGTCGTCCTTATAGACGAGCTCAAGGTCGTCTTTTTGTAGATGAGCTCAGGGTCGTCTTTATAGACGAGCTCAAGGTCGTCTTTATAGACGAGCTCAAGGTCGTCTTTATAGACGAGCTCAAGGTCGTCTTTATAGACGAGCTCAAGGTCGTCTTTATAGACGAGCTCAAGGTCGTCTTTATAGACGAGCTCAAGGTCGTCTTTATAGACGAGCTCAAGGTCGTCTTTATAGACGAGCTCAAGGTCGTCTTTATAGACGAGCTCAAGGTCGTCTTTATAGACGAGCTCAAGGTCGTCTTTATAGACGAGCTCAAGGTCGTCTTTATAGACGAGCTCAAGGTCGTCTTTATAGACGAGCTCAAGGTCGTCTTTATAGACGAGCTCAAGGTCGTCTTTATAGACGAGCTCAAGGTCGTCTTTATAGACGAGCTCAAGGTTGTCTTTATAGACGAACTGAATGTCGTCCTTATAGACGAGCTCAAGGTCGTCTTTTTGTAGATGAGCTCAAGGTCGTCTTTATAGACGAGCTCAAGGTTGTCTTTATAGACGAACTGAATGTCGTCCTTATAGACGAGCTCAAGGTCGTCTTTTTGTAGATGAGCTCAGGGTCGTCTTTATAGACGAGCTCAAGGTTGTCTTTATAGACGAACTGAATGTCGTCCTTATAGACGAGCTCAAGGTCGTCTTTTTGTAGGTGAGCTCAGGGTCGTCTTTATAGACGAGCTCAAGGTCGTCTTTATAGGCGAACTGAAGGTCGTCCTTTTAGACGAACTGAAGATCTTCGTTATGTAGGCGAGCTGAAGGTTGTCTTTATATAGACGAGCAGAAGGTCGTCTTGAAGGGAGTCTCTGTACAGACGCTCAGAAGGGAGTCTCTATAGACAGCAGATTTTATCTTTAGACGCTTTTAATAGAGTTTCTATAAAAGCAAAATGTTCAAAAATTGTATGAAAATTTTTCATTTGGGATGAGGGGAGCTGCCTTCTTGTGTCACCCCCTGCATGCGTCCCTGACTTTTTTATAGACGGTCAGATTGGAATCTTTATAGACGACCAGAAGTGTGTTTTTTACCTTCCATATCCTTAAACTGCTGATCGGTCATCGACAGGATAAGGCCTCCAATACAGCTGCGCACCAAATATTCACATTTTGCCTGTAACTTATTCAGCTCTTCTGGCTTACAATTGGCACGAATCTTTTGCATATTCGTCAATTGGCCATTCGTTGTTGACGTTTTACTGCTCTCACTGCCATCGCCATCTTCATCATCATCGGATGAATTTGCTTTCAAGCTATCATTAGTGGTATCCTTTGAGGCATCAGTGGAATAAGGAGAATCTGCACTCATTTTAGCACCACTTGCTGATGCAGGGGAAGCTGACGCCGCAGACGAGGCTGAGGAAGTAGTAGTACTGGTCGTTGTACTATATGATTTGCTACTGCTGCTACCCGATGATGAACTACTACTGCTGGCGCTGCCGCTGCCGCCACTACTACTACCAGCAGCACCACTGCTAGCCGTCGATGATGATGATGATGAATAGGATTTTGGTGATCTTGTTGATCCCGATGCTGCTGAACTTGTACTACCACTAGCGCTATTATATATGTGAGGTGCGGCGGATGATGTTAAGCTCTCTGCTGGTGTTTGTGGTGTATGTGGCATATATTTTGTACGTGAGGCACCATTGTTGTTGTTGTTATTATTGTTGTTGCTACTATATATATAGTTCTCATTAGAGGTTTCTAGAAGTGGAAGAGAGAAAGAGTGAGAGGTGGGATTTTTAAAGGAAATTTGTTGAATGTGTCCTTGTGTGTGACATACCAGTCTGTTGACATTTAGTTTGGCCAATTTTATCCTGACATAATTGACGATTTTGTACTTTGGCTTGTCGAGATGCACCAATAGAGGAAGTTCTGCAAAGAAGAAGAAGATACCCTTAAATTTATTGTTAACCTTTTTTTGATTTCACTTTCTATCCACCTGATGGGTAATAAACTTAAATATGCTACATTCGCCTTAGCCAGTGCGGAATTTTGACCAAATGAATCGCCCCAAACCTCAATTTCTGTAGCAATATTTTGATCGCCAATTTTCAACGAAGATGATTCTTCCGTTTGAAATACTTCACAACGCATTATATCGCAATAGTCTGCTAAGCATACAGCGTCTTCAGCCTAAAAAGAAGAACAACATTATTCTAAATCATATACTGCCCCGACTGAAGTCTCCCCCCCACCACCTTACCTCATTTATAATTGCTTTATGTCTTGTCTCAAAATGTAAATCCAAAAATTTCTCCTGATAGAAACTTTTGCCACACAATCGGCATGTCCATTGTGTGGGTCTATCACGTTTTTTGGCATCTTGTCGGGGTGCAAATATATCTCGAAATGGATGCAATGGACATTCGAGAGGAAGTTTCACCTATTATTAGTGGAAAAGGGGTATAATAAGTATTGAGGTTCTATATGCTGGGTTTGAATTCCTGCTTACCTGATATTTATCTAATATCGGTGTCCATTTTGAACGTACAATTTTCCGTACTAGACGACTGTTATCTTTCGAACATAGACGCTTGATAACATGTGTATGAGGCCATGGTATTAGCAGAAAAAAGTAAATTAGAAAAATCTGCAATGAAAGTGAAAAGAGAAATAAAATTATTAAAAAAGATATTAAATTGTGTATCAGAATTATAGTCAGACCGAAGTTGTTTGACCCGAAGGGGGTGTCTAACAAAAGGGAGTATTTATAGGCGAACAGAAGGGAGACGAGTACAACGATAACCAGATGGGAGTCTTTATAAAAGAACAGAAAGGTCTTTGTATGTACGACCAGAAGGTAGTATTTATGGACGAACAGAAGGAAGTATTTATGGACAAGCAAAAGTGAGTCTTTATAGACGAGCAGATGTTTGTCTTTATTGAAGATCAAAAGGAAGGTTTATAGTCGACCGGACGGGAGTCTTTATAGACGACCAGAAAGGAATCTTTATACATGACCAGAAGGGATTCTTTATATGCGACCAAAAGGAAGACTTTATAGGTGACCAGAAGGGATGCTTTACAGACGACCGGTAGGAAGACTTTATAGACGAGCAAAAGAGAGGCCTTATAAACGATCAGAAGGGAGTTTTTATAGACGATCAGACAAGAGTATTTATAGACGACATAAGGGAGTGTTATATTGCAACATTATCACAAGTGCAGGATTTTTATAATATTCAGAAAACAATCGAGAGAAGTCATCAATCCTTTCCCTATAAGAACTTAGACGGCTCCACCATACATGACCAGAAGGGTGTCTTTATAGACGACCAGAAGGGAGTCTTTATAGACGACCAGAAGGGAGTCTTTATAGACGACCAGAAGGGAGTCTTTATAGACGACCAGAAGGGAGACTTTATAGACGACCAGTAGAAAGACTTTATAGACAACCAGAAGGAAGTCTTTATAGACGACCAGAAGGGAGACTTTATAGATGACCAGACGGAAGTCTTTATAGACGACCAAAAGGGAGTTTTATAGACGACCAGAAGGGAGTCTTTATACACGACCAGAAGGGAGTCTTTGTAGACGACCAGAAGGGAGTCTTTATAGACGACCAGAAGGAAGTATTTATAGACGACCAGAAGGGAGTCTTTATAGACGACCAGAAGGGAGTCTTTATAGACGACCAGAAGGGAGTCTTTATAGACGACCAGAAGGGAGTCTTTATAGACGACCAGAAGGGAGTCTTTATAGACGACCAGAAGGGAGTCTTTATAGACGACCAGAAGGGAGTCTTTATCGACGACCAGAAGGGAGTCTTTATAGACGACCAGAAGGGAGTCTTTATAGACGACCAGAAGGAAGTATTTATAGACGACCAGAAGGGAGTCTTTATAGACGACCAGAAGGGAGTCTTTATAGACGACCAGAAGGGAGTCTTTATAGACGACCAGAAGGGAGTCTTTATAGACGACCAGAAGCGAGACTTTATAGACGACCAGTAGAAAGACTTTATAGACAACCAGAAGGAAGTCTTTATAGACGACCAGAAGGGAGACTTTATAGACGACCAGACGGAAGTCTTTATAGACGACCAAAAGGGAGTCTTTATAGACGACCAGAAGGGAGTCTTTATAGACGACCAGAAGGGAGTCTTTATAGACAACCAGAAGGAAGTATTTATAGACGACCAGAAGGGAGTCTTTATAAACGACCAGAAGGGAGTCTTTATAGACGACCAGAAGGGAGTCTTTATAAACGACCAGAAGGGAGTCTTTATAGGCGACCAGAAGGGAGTCTTTATAGACGACCAGAAGGGAGTCTTTATAGACTACCAGAAGGGAGTCTTTATAGACGACCAGAAGGGAGTCTTTATAGACGACCAGAAGGGAGTCTTTATAGACGATCAGAAGGGAGTCTTTATAGACGACCAGAAGGGAGTCTTTATAGACGACCAGTAGGAAGACTTTATAGACAACCAGAAGGAAGTCTTTATAGACGACCAGAAGGAAGTCTTTATAGACGACCAGAAGGGAGACTTTATAGACGACCAGACGGAAGTCTTTATAGACGACCAAAAGGGAGTCTTTATATATGACCAGAAGGGAGACTTTATAGACGACCAGAAGCGAGTCTTTATAGACGACCAAAAGGAAGTCTTTATAGACGACCAGAAGGGAGTCTTTATAGACGACCAGAAGGAAGCCTTTAGAGACGACCAGAAGGGAGACTTTATAGACGACCAGACGGAAGTCTTTATAGACGACCAAAAGGGAGTCTTTATATATGACCAGAAGGGAGACTTTATAGACGACCAGAAGCGAGTCTTTATAGACGACCAAAAGGAAGTCTTTATAGACGACCAGAAGGAAGTCTTTAGAGACGACCAGAAGGGAGTCTTTATAGATGACCAGTAGGAAGACTTTATAGACGACCAGACGGAAGTCTTTATAGACGACCAAAAGGGAGTCTTTATATATGACCAAAAGGGAGTCTTTATAGGCGACCAGAAGGAAGTCTTTAGAGACGACCAGAAGGGAGTCTTTATAGACGACCAGTAGGAAGACTTTTTAGACGACCAGACGGAAGTCTTTATAGACGACCAGAAGGGAGTCTTTATAGACGACCAGTAGGAAGACTTTTTAGACGACCAGACGGAAGTCTTTATAGACGACCAGAAGGGAGTCTTTATAGACGACCAGACGGAAGTCTTTATAGACGACCAAAAGGGAGTCTTTATAGACGACCAGTAGGAAGACTTTATTGACTACCAGACGGAAGTCTTTATAGACGACCAGAAGGGAGTCTTTATAGACGACCAGAAGGGAGACTTTATAGACGACCAGAAGGAAGTCTTTAGAAACGACCAGACGGAAGTCTTTATAGACGACCAGAAGGGAGACTTTATAGACGACCAGAAGGAAGTCTTTAGAGACGACCAGAAGGGAGTCTTTATAGGCGACCAGAAGGAAGTCTTTAGAGACGACCAGAAGGGAGTCTTTATAGACGACCAGTAGGAAGACTTTTTAGACGACCAGACGGAAGTCTTTATAGACGACCAGAAGGGAGTCTTTATAGACGACCAGACGGAAGTCTTTATAGACGACCAAAAGGGAGTCTTTATATATGACCAGAAGGGAGACTTTATAGACGACCAGAAGCGAGTCTTTATAGACGACCAAAAGGAAGTCTTTATAGACGACCAGAAGGAAGTCTTTAGAGACGACCAGAAGGGAGTCTTTATAGATGACCAGTAGGAAGACTTTATAGACGACCAGACGGAAGTCTTTATAGACGACCAAAAGGGAGTCTTTATATATGACCAGAAGGGAGACTTTATAGACGACCAGTAGGAAGACTTTATTGACTACCAGACGGAAGTCTTTATAGACGACCAGAAGGGAGTCTTTATAGACGACCAGAAGGAAGTCTTTATAGACGACCAGAAGGAAGCCTTTAGAGACGACCAGAAGGGAGACTTTATAGACGACCAGACGGAAGTCTTTATAGACGACCAGACGGAAGTCTTTATAGACGACCAAAAGGGAGTCTTTATATATGACCAGAAGGGAGACTTTATAGACGACCAGAAGCGAGTCTTTATAGACGACCAAAAGGAAGTCTTTATAGACGACCAGAAGGAAGTCTTTAGAGACGACCAGAAGATAGTCTTTAGAGACGACCAGAAGGGAGTCTTTATAGATGACCAGTAGGAAGACTTTATAGACGACCAGACGGAAGTCTTTATAGGCGACCAGACGGAAGTCTTTATAGACGACCAGACGGAAGTCTTTATAGACGACCAAAAGGGATTCTTTATAGACGACCAGAAGGGAGACTTTATAGACGACCAGAAGCGAGTCTTTATAGACGACCAAAAGGGAGTCTTTATAGGCGACCAGAAGGAAGTCTTTAGAGACGACCAGAAGGGAGTCTTTATAGACGACCAGTAGGAAGACTTTTTAGACGACCAGACGGAAGTCTTTATAGACGACCAAAAGGGAGTCTTTATATATGACCAGAAGGGAGACTTTATAGACGACCAGAAGCGAGTCTTTATAGACGACCAAAAGGGAGTCTTTATAGGCGACCAGAAGGAAGTCTTTAGAGACGACCAGAAGGGAGTCTTTATAGACGACCAGTAGGAAGACTTTTTAGACGACCAGACGCAAGTCTTTATAGACGACCAGAAGGGAGTCTTTATAGACGACCAGACGGAAGTCTTTATAGACGACCAAAAGGGAGTCTTTATAGACGACCAGTAGGAAGACTTTATTGACTACCAGACGGAAGTCTTTATAGACGACCAGAAGGGAGTCTTTATAGACGACCAGAAGGAAGTCTTTATAGACGACCAGAAGGAAGCCTTTAGAGACGACCAGAAGGGAGTCTTTACAGACGACCAGTAGGAAGACTTTATAGACGACCAGACGGAAGTCTTTATAGACGACCAGAAGGGAGACTTTATAGACGACCAGAAGGAAGTCTTTAGAGACGACCAGAAGGGAGTCTTTATAGATGACCAGTAGGAAGACTTTATAGACGACCAGACGGAAGTCTTTATAGACGACCAAAAGGGAGTCTTTATATATGACCAGAAGGGAGACTTTATAGGCGACCAGTAGGAAGACTTTACAGACGACCAGAAGGAAGTCTTTATACCCGACCAGTTGAAAGACTTTATATACGACCAGAAGGAAGTCTTTATAGACGACCGGAAGG
The DNA here is from genome assembly GCF_047663935.1 of Musca autumnalis. NCBI lineage: Eukaryota > Metazoa > Arthropoda > Insecta > Diptera > Muscidae > Musca > Musca autumnalis. The sequence continues at coordinate 194,134,540 of NW_027411755.1, forward strand.
AAGACTTTACAGACGACCAGAAGGAAGTCTTTATAGACGATCAGAAGGGAGTTTTTATAGACGACGAGAAGGAAGTCTTTATAGACGACCAGAAGGAAGACTATATAGACGACCAGAAGGGAAACTTTATAGACGACCAGAAGGAAGACTTTACAGACGACCAGAAGGAAGTCTTTATACCCGACCAGTTGGAAATCTTTATAGACGACCAGAAGGAAGTATTTATAGACGACCAAAAGGGAGTCTTTATAGACAACCAGTAGGAAGACTTTATAGACGATCAGAAGAAAGTATTTATAGACGACCAGAAAGGATGTCTTTATACCCGACCCGTTGGAAGACATTATAGACGACCAGAAGGAAGTCTTTATAGACGACCAGAAGGAAGTCTTTATAGACGACCAGAAGGAAGTCTTTATAGACGACCAATAGGAAGACTTTATAGACGAGCAAAAGAGAGGCCTTCTAGTTGATCAGCGGGGATTTTTTTGGATGATCAGAAGAGAGTTTTCATTGACGACTAGAAGAGAGTTTTATATTGCAACAATATCACTCGGGCAGGGTTTTTATAATATTCGTGACACAATCGAGAGAAGTCATCAATCCTTTGCCCTATAAGAACTTAGACGGCTGCACTACTCCGATCATTGTTGAGCCAAAACTACACTTGTTTGTCGTGGCAGCTGACGTTCTTCAGATGTATTCACAAGCTACGAGAGGCACTTCAGAATTTTCTGGCCTAAGCAACACGCAGTGTCTCCAGGGGTCTTTTGACATTTTTTTTTGGGAAATTTAACCGTTTTTAGCCTAAGCGAACTCAGGACAGTTTGACACACGACCATATGTTGGGTTGTTTACAGTCGCTTAATTGAGACACCTCCAAGACGGCAAGAGAATTGAGAAACTTGTTCCTGCATTTCAGTTTGTCGCAGAAGCAGCAGCATGCGCAGACGACGTGAACACTCTGTCGAAAGTCCAATGACCAGAAAATTCAACTCTGTCCTCATCTCCGCAGTCCATGCAGTGAACAAAGTGGCAGTAGTCTCCGTGGCGGATATGTTGCATATTCCTCGAGCAGAAAAAAGATGGTAGGATCAATCAAACAGAAGTTCAGCCTTTCAGAAATACCCGATGCAAAGATAGTACAACCATCCGCATACATAATGATCTCAATGACGTCTGGAGGGATTGGAATACAGAAGGGATTAAACAGATCCGGAAATATCACCCCACCTTGGGAAACTCTCTGTTTAACTTTACTAGGCTTCGATTTCTTGTTCCTGAATTCCACGTACAACAGGCGTCCACACATTTAATTGGTTATCCAACATTTCAAACATGGCCGGTGGGTAGTCTGATCGATACCTCAGAAAGCGTAGAGTGCTTGACAATATCCATGGCTTCTGATAAGTCGAGCGCCACCGTCAATGTCCTATCACATGTTTTGTTGAGATTGGGCCTTCGACTAATATGTTTGCAGATGGCGTGTAGCGCTGTTGTGATGCTGTGCTGACTACCGAACCCATGCTGATGATCGGCAACTGGATAGCTATTTCTGACGCTGGGGAGGACTAAAGCATCAAGGGACTTTGTTACGGGCGACAAAAGCGAAATCGGTCAATCGTATTGCTGGCATCTTCGTTCCCTGACTTCAGTAGCGAGACCAATCTGCCAATTTTTTTGACTTCGGGAATGATGTCGGTGGCTAGCGACATTTTGAGAACTTTAGTGAAATACTCGACTGCCATCACATGGCGAGTCCATCAGGGCCAAACATTTTGGCTGATTTAGCGTTCATGATGACATTCGCAACATCATTTATTGTAAATTGTTGTGATAACCTCCTCGGCAGGAAGAGATCTAATACGTCGCAGTACTCTTCTCATTGTCCTGTAACTCCGGGATTCTTGAGAAACTGTCGATTAAAATAACTTGCCCACCTCTTCGGATTAGTCAACGTAACGTTGCCAAACATTACATAGGTCGTATATTTTTTTTCTTTCCAGGGTTCGAAAGTGACTACAATTTACTTATTCCGGCTCCAATATGACTTGCAACTTTTCAGATGATTTAACCACTTTTTCCGCTTTTGCTGAACGACCAACCTCTTAACTTCCAGTGTCAGTTTCCTGACCCTGGCGTCACTGGGGTTAGCACGACGAAGCTCATCACTCTCATTTGCTAATCCTGGCGCCCCTGCTGGAAAATTTGGTCTCACTTCAGCAGAGGTAACGTCTCGAAAAGTCCTTTCTGCTGCCCAAACATCAGAAAGGTTGGACAGATTTCTGAAGCGGTGATTGGTGAGCTCTCTGAAACTCGGCCAATTAGCTTTCCATTGATTGATGCCAGGGCGGCGTTCAGAGGTGGTGAAATCGGGCGGTCTGATGATGGAGACAATGAGGCCTAAATGGTCAGATCGTAGAGAAACGGGGTCTCGCGAATTGTGACACTCTCCGCTAAGTCTGTAGGGGCGTCCTCATTGACCGTACAACACGTAGAGCTATCAATTTACTCAGCCAGCACTATGAAGAGCATTAAAGTCCCAGAGCATTAAAGATTTTCCTCCGTCCCGGCATGGACCAAAAGAATCAGTAACAGGATTTCTAGGAAACACAAAACAGCGATACAAATACAAACATGCGTACACTGAGGTGCCAGCCACTGGCCGGAACACGGGTGTTGTGTGGTTCCGGGTCTATCTGCTATCGAGGAACCCGCCGTTGTGGTCCCTAATGGTCCTTATTCTTTAAAAAAATATTTTTATGGGTCTTGTGAACTTTAAAAAATCACACAGTAACGGTCCTTAACTGACCTTATTCCACAAAAAATATTCTTGTTGTTCTAAAGGTTCCTAAAAAACACTCTTGATGGTCCTTAAATGTCTTTATTCCTTATAAAATATTATTGAGGCCCTTAAAAAATCCACACTTGATGGTCCTTAATAATCCTTACTGCATAAAAAATATTCTTGTGGCTGTGACGGTCCTTAAAATCCACACTTTATTGTCCGCACTTAAAGAAGGGTCTTATTCCTTTAACATTTTCGTGTGGATGTGATGGTCATTAAAAAAACCACACTTAAGGATCCTAATCCCTAAAAAATATTATACTAATGATCCTTTAAAAATGCACACTTAATGGTCCTTAAAGGTCTTCATACTATAGAAAATATTCTTGGGGTCATTAATGGTCCTTTCTTCTTAAAAAAATATTCTAAGAGCTCTGATGGACCTTAAGAAATCCGCGCTTTATGATCCTTAATGGTCCTAATCCTTAAAAATATTCTTCTAATGGTACTTTAAAAGTGCACACTTAATGGTCATTAAGGGTCCTCATTCTATAAAAAAATATTTTTGGGGCTCGGATGGTCCTTAAAAATCCACACCTGACGGTCATTAATGGTCATTATTCCTCAAGAAAAAAAAATGCTTGTGCATCCTTGGTTGTTGCTAAAAATCTTTAAAAAAAATCCACGTTCTGTGGCCTCTTTTGTTGTTGCTAAAAATCTTTGAAAAATCCACGTTCTGTGGCCTCTTTTGTTGTTGCTAAAAATCTTTGAAAAATCCACATTTTGTGTCCTCTTTGGTTGTTGCAAAAATCTTTAAAAAATCCACGTTCTGTGGCCGCTAAAAATCTTTAAAAAATCCACGTTCTGTGGCCGCTAAAAATCTTTAAAAAATCCACGTTCTATGGCCGCTAAAAATCTTTAAAAAATCCACGTTCTATGGCCTCTAAAAATCTTTAAAAAATCCACGTTCTGTGGCCTCTAAAAATCTTTAAAAAATCCACGTTCTGTGGCCTCTAAAAATCTTTAAAAAATCCACGTTCGGTGGCCTCTAAAAATCTTTAAAAAATCCACGTTCTGTGGCCTCTAAAAATCTTTAAAAAATCCACGTTCGGTGGCCTCTAAAAATCTTTAAAAAATCCACGTTCTGTGGCCTCTAAAAATCTTTAAAAAATCCACGTTCTGTGGCCTCTAAAAATCTTTACAAAATCCACGTTCTGTGGCCTCTAAAATTTTTTTAAAAATCCACGTTCTGTGGCCTCTAAAAATTTTTAAAAAATCCACGTTCTGTGGCCTCTAAAAATCTTTAAAAAATCCACGTTCTGTGGCCTCTAAAAATCTTTAAAAAATCCACGTTCTGTGGCCTCTAAAAATCTTTAAAAAATCCACGTTCTGTGGCCTCTAAAAATCTTTAAAAAATCCACGTTCTGTGGCCTCTAAAAATCTTTAAAAATCCACGTTCTGTGGCCTCTAAAAATCTTTAAAAAATCCACGTTCTGTGGCCTCTAAAAATCTTTAAAAAATCCACGTTCTGTGGCCTCTAAAAATCTTTAAAAAATCCACGTTCTGTGGCCTCTAAAAATCTTTAAAAAATCCACGTTCTGTGGCCTCTAAAAATCTTTAAAAAATCCACGTTCTGTGGCCTCTAAAAATCTTTAAAAAATCTACGTTCTGTGGCCTCTAAAAATCTTTAAAAAATCCACGTTCTGTGGCCTCCAAAAATCTTTAAAAAATCCACGTTCTGTGGCCTCTAAAAATCTTTAAAAAATCCACGTTCTGTGGCCTCTAAAAATCTTTAAAAAATCTACGTTCTGTGGCCTCTAAAAATCTTTAAAAAATCCACGTTCTGTGGCCTCTAAAAATCTTTAAAAAATCTACGTTCTGTGGCCTCTAAAAATCTTTAAAAAATCCACGTTCTGTGGCCTCTAAAAATCTTTAAAAAAAATCCACGTTCTGTGGCCTCTAAAAATCTTTAAAAAATCCAAGTTCTGTGGCCTCTAAAAATCTTTAAAAAATCCACGTTCTGTGGCCTCTAAAAATCTTTAAAAAATCCACGTTCTGTGGCCTCTAAAAATCTTTAAAAAATCCAAGTTCTGTGGCCTCTAAAAATCTATAAAAAATCCACGTTCTGTGGCCTCTAAAAATCTTTAAAAAATCCACGTTCTGTGGCCTCTAAAAATCTTTAAAAAATCCACGTTCTGTGGCCTCTAAAAATCTTTAAAAAATCCACGTTCTGTGGCCTCTAAAAATCTTTAAAAAATCCACGTTCTGTGGCCTCTAAAAATCTTTAAAAAATCCACGTTCTGTGGCCTCTAAAAATCTTTAAAAAATCCACGATCTGTGGCCTCTAAAAATCTTTAAAAAATCCACGATCTGTGGCCTCTAAAAATCTTTAAAAAATCCACGTTCTGTGGCCTCTAAAAATCTTTAAAAAATCCACGTTCTGTGGCCTCTAAAAATCTTTAAAAAATCCACGATCTGTGGCCTCTAAAAAACTTTAAAAAATCCACGTTCTGTGGCCTCTAAAAATCTTTAAAAATCCACGTTCTGTGGCCTCTAAAAATCTTTAAAAAATCCACGTTCTGTGGCCTCTAAAAATCTTTAAAAAATCCACGTTCTGTGGCCTCTAAAAATCTTTAAAAAATCCACGTTCTGTGGCCTCTAAAAATCTTTAAAAAATCCACGTTTTGTGGCCTCTAAAAATCTTTAAAAAATCCACGTTTTGTGACCTCTAAAAATCTTTAAAAAATCCACGTTTTGTGGCCTCTAAAAATCTTTAAAAAAATCCACGTTCTGTGGCCTCTAAAAATCTTTAAAAAATCCACGTTCTGTGGCCTCTAAAAATCTTTAAAAAATCCACGTTCTGTGGCCTCTTAAAATCTTTAAAAAATCCACGTTCTGTGGCCTCTAAAAATCTTAAAAAATCCACGTTCTGTGGCCTCTAAAAATCTTTAAAAAATCCACGTTCTGTGGCCTCTAAAAATCTTTAAAAAATTCACGTTCTGTGGCCTCTAAAAATCTTTAAAAAATCCACGTTTTGTGGCCTCTAAAACTCTTTAAAAAATCCACGTTTTGTGGCCTCTAAAAATCTTTAAAAAATCCACGTTTTGTGGCCTCTAAAAATCTTTAAAAAATCCACGTTTTGTGGCCTCTAAAAATCTTTAAAAAATCCACGTTCTGTGGCCTCTGAAAATCTTTAAAAAATCCACGTTCTGTGGCCTCTAAAAATCTTTAAAAAATCCACGTTCTGTGGCCTCTATAAATCTTTAAAAAATCCAAGTTCTGTGGCGTCTAAAAATCTTTAAAAAATCCACGTTTTGTGGCCTCTAAAAATCTTTAAAAAATCCACTTTCTGTGGCCTCTAAAAATCTTTAAAAAATCCCTGTTTTGTGGCCTCTAAAAATCTTAAAAAATCCACGTTCTGTGGCCCCTAAAAATCTTTAAAAAATCCACGTTCTGTGGCCTCTAAAAATCTTTAAAAAAATCCATGCTCTGTGGCCTCAAAAAATCTTTAAAAAATCCACGTTCTGTGGCCTCTAAAAATCTTTAAAAAATCCACGTTCTGTGGCCTCTAAAAATCTTTAAAAAATCCACTTTCTGTGGCCTCTAAAAATCTTTAAAAAATCCCTGTTTTGTGGCCTCTAAAAATCTTAAAAAATCCACGTTTTGTGGCGTGGTCTGACTCTTATGGTCATCAAAAAAACCGCACTTAATGATTCTTAATGATCCTAATCCTTAAAAGATATTCTGCTAATGGTCCTTCAAAAATTCACCCTCAAGAACCATTCCATAGAAACTATGGTCCTTAAAAATCCACACCTGATGGTTATTAATGGTGCTTACTTCTTAGAAAATATTCTTAGATCTCTGTTGGTCCCAAGAAGTCTGATAGTCCTTAAGAAATTCACAGTTGATTGTTCTTAATGGTCCTTACTCCTTAAAAATATTCTTGTGCCTCTAATGGTAAAAATCCACACTTTATTGTCCGCAAAAAATCCACACCTAACGGTCTAAATGACCCGTAGTCCTTACAAATATTCTTATAGCTCTGAAGATCCTTAAAAATCCACACTTGATGGTCCTAAATAGCCATTATTCCTTAAACATATTCTTGTGACTCTGATGGCCCGTAAAAATTCACACGTAATGGTCCCAAATAGTACTTATTTCTTTAAAAATATTGTGGCTCTGATGGTCAGTAAAAATCCATACTTAAATACTTACTCCATACTTAATACTTATTCCTTAAAAAATATTATTGTGACTCTGATAGTTCTTAAAAATGCACACTTGATGGTTCTTATTCTTTATGGCTCTGATGGCCGTAAAAGATCCACACTTGAGGGTTTTTAAAGCCCCTTACTCCTTAAAAAATATTCTTGCGGCTATGATGGTCATTAAAAATCTACAATTGATGCTCCTTATTATATTCTTATTGTTTAAACTACGTTAAAAACAACATATAATCATTACTTCCAACCCTGTAAATTCATTTTAAATTTGGTATCATTGTATACTTATTCCTCTACTCCATTATTTTACTCACGGCCATCGAAGGAAACATATCTAAGCTTAGAGGAAAGTAATACAACTTTAACTAAACCTTACTGGTGTGTCTTTTAGTTACCCCGCTAAGGCTTTGGGCTTTTGTAGCAATTGTCCTATTTGGGGACATTGCGTACCTACTCTCTCCACCACGTTTTAAAGGTTTCCAAGAGGCAGAAAGTGCCCTGTAGCTTATATTGTTGTTAGTCTTTAAAAATCCACGATTAGGTCTCGGGTAGCCCTTAAAAATATTCTTTAAAAAATCAACGCTTGTGTCACTCCACACGCTCGTATACGCATTTAAAATCAAAGTTACGTATACGCCCTTTAGGTCATACGTCAGCTGGTAGATAATAATGACGCACAAAACTTTTTTATGACGTTGGCAAGTACAATAATACCACATACATTGAGTAACATGTTAATTTTAGGACAGCAATTGGTATCATGTTTTGCTTTGCCAAATTTTATTAAAATATCCTCTAAAATCCTCTTATAATCCTAAGTAGCCATAATTTAAAGCAAATGCCCATTGTCATTTTACCTTTGCAAAAAAAGGTCAAAGTTGTCACACAGTGTGCATGCCATGTCCATTTGTTGTTTTCAAAGAAACGAAAAAAAGTTGACATTTGTTTTAAAACAAAGTTATAAAACTAATAACTAGCACTCCTTCGTTATACTACCACATACAACAAGAACTATAACAACAATATATCACGAATGAGAATGAGAATGAATAGAAACCAAACTAAACACTTTAATGCCACACATCTAATTGTAGATTATTAGACCACTTAGAACCTTAGAACCAGCAAATAATAAACTCTCTCACTCACACACACACTAACTCACTCACTTACTCACCAGAACCAGAAAAAGGCAAACGGAAATGTTGCCAACAAAACAGGGGGCTCCTAAACGTTTTCGACAGACATGGAAAGTGAAAAATGCCGGAAATGTCAACAAAACTAACTAATCGCAACCTTTACTTAATTGACACGAAACAACACTTTCACTAGAAATTGCCTTACTTTCCGCTCCGTTTTCCATTCCATCCGTTTTTTTTTTTGTTCCTTCCAATAGAAAACATGTTTCGTCTGTAAAGGTTTTAATTTTCTATTTTTTTTTTTTTTTGTGGTAGTTCCAACGTTAAATGCACCACTGAACAACTGCCAGACGATGGATGGGCTGTGACACATTTATGCAAATTTTGTTAACATGTAAGGAGCGAATGGACATATCCTTCAAAGCAAAAACTCTGTTAAGAAATGCCAAAAAATTATATACCAAAGTAACGACAAGCGAAGTCTCATAACACACATCCACATACTTACGTATATGGGACTAAAGAAATTTGTGTCAAATACCAATTAGAAGACACGCCAAATGGCAGCCAAGTCAACACAGTAAAAAGCAAGAATGGGAGACTTTTTTACACAACCTCTCTCCCCTCATTTTCGTGGAGTTTTTATGGCATTTTCCTAAAAGGACATGAACTTCTAATCATAAGGACTTTAGAAAAAGGACAGTGGATACCGCAAAACGTGGATTTTTTTAAAGATTTTTAGCAACAACCAAAGAGGTCAAAAAGTGAATTTTTTAATGATATTTAGTAACAACCAAAGAGGCCACAAAGCGTGGATTTTTTAAAGATTTTTAGGGGCAAGCATAGAGGCCACAACGCGTGGATTTTTTAAAGATTTTTAGGGGCAAGCATAGAGGCCACAAAGCGTGGATTTTTTAAAGATTTTTAGTAACAACCAAAGAGGCCACAAAGCGTGGATTTTTAGAGGCAACCATAAAGGCCACAAAACGTGGATTTTTTTTAAAGATTTTTAGAGGCAACCACAAAGGCCACAAAACGTGGATTTTTTTAAAGATTTTTAGAGGCAACCATAAAGTTTTTTTAAAGATTTTCAGCAACAACTAAAAAGGCCACTAAGCGTGGAGTTTTTTAAAGATTTCTACAAAACGTGGATCTTTTTGATGATTTTTATAGCAACAACCTATGAGGCCACAAAACGTGGATTTTTTTAAGATTTTTAGCAACAACCAATGAGGCCACAAAACGTGGATTTTTTTAAGATTTTTAGCAACAACCAAGGAGATTACAAAACGTGGATTTTTAAAGATTTTTAGCAATAACCAATGAGGCCACAAAACGTGGGTTTTTAAAATATTTTTTAAAGATTCTGATTTCGGAAATTTTTTAAAAATTTCTAGGAGCAACCAAAGAGGCCACAAATCGTCGATTTTAATGATTCTTGTTGTTGTTGTTGTAGCAACGCATATATGTTCGTTCGTGTATTATTTCAGTTATCAAGTTCCTCTGTATCCAGACTCAAGAATTCCGCAACCTGGACTGGTTGCGTCCATAAAGAATGAGGAGACAGATGAGTGGGGTTAGCTGGGCAGTTGAATAAATGCAGAGTATCGTGTGGTCCCAATCCACATGCTGGGCATATGTTGGGTATCGTGGCGTCAATTCTGGCCCAATACGAATTGAGGCGGCTGCATCGTCCGGATCTTAACTGAGCTAAAACCACTCGTGTTTGCCTTGGCAGCTGTCGTTCTTCTGCTGCGATGGATGGGGGATGGTTTCCAAGTATGGCATTCACACTGTATCTTCGTACTGCTTGCGCAACCATGTTGATGTGAATGCGATTCAAGCCTGCCTGATAGGCTCGTTGATCTAGCGGTTCTCTTTTATACCTTTGGACCTCTCTCTCTAGATCATGAAGGTCTCTCCTGACGTGCCCTGTCCATTAAATCGTGACAGGGATGCTCGCTGCGGTAACACCCAAGCAGGTCCTGCATCGACAACATCTTATTGTGCTGACGCACCGGTAAAACCTTCGCCTTCTCATGAAGATGGTCCACTGGTGTCATGAGGAGGCACCCTGTTGCAGTCCTCAGGGCGGTATTCTGGCAGGTTTGAATCTTCTTCCACTGCGATGCGCTAACCCTTGCGGACCACGCTGGCGCCGCATAGCTTACCACAGACCGGCCTATTCCATTGTAGGTGGTCAACAAGGTTTCTTTATCAGCACCCCAAGTGCTGCCGGCCAGCGACTTGAGAACCTTGTTCCTACTTCTGATCTTATTGCAAATAGCTGTGGCATGCGCGGACGACTTGAACATGCTATCGAACGCTACACCCAGTATTTTAGGATAGTTAGTGGTCGGAATCAGTGCACCATCGACCAATATGTTCAGTGGGAGCCTCATCTCAGCCGTCCATGTGGTGAACAGCGTGGGTGTGGATTTGGCGGCGGATATTTTCATATTCCTCAGATGGAAGAACTGCACTAGGTCAGCTATGTAGACATTTAACCTATCACATATGTCATCGACGATAGGACCCAACGCCAAGATCGTACAATCATCCGCATACATCACGATCTCTATGCCGTCTGGAGGGTGTGGAATTTCAGAAAGGTAGAGGTTAAACAGTTCCGGAGATATCACCCGTCCTTGAGGAACTCCCTGTTTCACTCTACGGGTTTTGGACTTCTTGTTTCTGAATTCTACAAACGACTGGCGTCCACACATATAGTTGATTACCCAACGTTTCAAACATGGATGGAGATTAGTTTTCTCTATATCCTCGAACAGCTTGGCATGGTTGACGGTATCGAAGGCCTTCGATAGGTCAAGAGCCACCATGACTGTTCGGTCGCACGGCCTTTTCTGGTTCAGTATGAACTGCCGGTTAAAATAACACGCGCACCTCTTTGGGTCAGTTACTGTCACGCCGTTGAATGTAACAGCCGTTCTGTCATCCTTCTTTTCCGGACTCGAGAGTGATTTAACCGTTGCCCACAATTTACTTATTCCTGCTCCAATGTTGCATTGCTTCAGATGGTCTAGCCACTTTTTCCGCTTATGTTCGCCCACTAGCCTGTTGACTTCAAGAGTAAGCTCTCTTACTCTTGGGTCTTCGTGGTTTGTACGACGAAGCTCATCACGTTCATTTGCTAGTCCCGTCGCCTCTGCTGGGAAATTTGGTCTTATTTCGGGTATTCGACCAGCAGGTATGTAGCGAGCGGCTGCTTTAGTGATGATGTCTCGGAAAGTTCTCTCAGCTACCCGAGGATCTAAGAGGGTGGGCAATTGACTGAAGCGGTGATTGGTAAATTCTCTGAAACCTTGCCAATCAGCTTTCCCATGGTTCAGGAAAGTACGGCGTTCAGAGGTTATGAAGTCGGGAGGTCTGTTTACGGAGTTGATGATAGGGAGGTGGTCCGAACTAAGGGAATGACGGATTGCCAGGATACGTCACTTATCACACCTGGTGCCACAATGGTGATATCTGGCGAGCTGTGGCAGTTTCCTCTAATCCTCTAATCCTCTAATCCTCCTCCTCCGCTTCTTGTGCGATCCTTCCGAAAAACATTGAAACCATCACAACGTAAGCTACAGGTGGCGGTGAGCTTTGTTTCCTGGATCGCGGCGACCATGATGTTTTTCCGACTCATAAAGTCCACAATTTCACTGACCTTATTGCGGAGACCGTTGCAATTGAATTGCAGGAATGATGCATTTCCGGGCCGTTGTTGTTGTTGTTGGGGAGACTGCGGGGGCGTCTCGTATTCCGACGACGACGTAGAAGACGCACTGGGTGATGTGCTGACGCAGCAAGCAGCAACATACCTGTCGCTGTAATCCCGGGTGCTACTAAGGCCAGAGCACCCACGAAAATGCACCCATTCCATACATCCATTACATCTCACCATTGTTGACATGTGGTGGGTGCGGATCTGGCAAACGGAACAGATCCATACTGGCCCGGGGTTCATTTTAATCCCGGCACGGACCAGAAGAGCTCGGAGCAGGCATTCCGGGATAAATTGCCCCTCCCATGGTGAAAAAAATACACGAACACAAACACATAATTGTTGAGGTGACGGCCCATGGTCGAAGATTCCTTCGAGTCAATCCGGTGCATAGAACCGGCCGTCGTGGGATTGTTTAATGATTCTTAGGAGCTCTTGTCTGCCGGCTTCACATTCTTGACTGAACAATCTTCATTTGATGGTTTCTTCGCACTGGGACTAATCACATCTTCCAACCGTGGGGGTTTAAACTTTGTGGTCTTATGCGCCTTCCCTTCCTGCTTCAAAAAAAAAAAAAACATCCTCTTTGTCGTCCATGTTGTTCTTCTCGATATTTCCATTACGTCCACCTTCACTCCACCAATGCAATAATGCTCGGCTATTCTCCTTCTTGTGAGATTGGCATTTTACACTATGCCTTTTTTATATAACTTCCTTTTTCAGCACTCTAGAGGTTGAATAACCTGTGGGCCATAAGGTCACCGTCTATTACGACGTCCTTTAATTAACCTATATATTCATGGGCTGACCTAGGTTCCCCAGCTTCACACAGAGTATTATTGAGCTGTTCCCTTAGTTTGATGGCAAGTTGTCTCATTTTGTATGCAATCATGGGAAGTTCAATTACCATGATCTCACCTTTCATATTCCTTCATAGCCGTGTTGATTCATAATCAGGAGTTGCCGAATGGTTTCAAACTTAACGCTCACATTAGCTTCAAGCCTAATGTAGTTTTAATTAATTTAATTTAATTAATAGTAGTTTTGTTCAGGTCAATTTGTAATTTCATATTCATTGCCCGCAATTGTGACAATGTTCGCTCTGACTTTTCCAACTCCTGGTGCCAAGATTTTTTTCTTATATTGGAAAATTTTAATCTGGCCATTCTCCTTCGCAAAAAAAACTGATTTCGCAACACAATCTTCTCAGTAAACAATCGGAACATTCACTAGTTTATCTTTTTAATTTGATTTCATATGTTGCATCCCGCTGTCTTTCGACCTATGTAGTCATATGTTTCTTCGTGGTACTCTTCAGACTGAGTTTCCTTAATGTCTTCAATCGCCCAGTTGGTGAGACCAAAAATTCCCTCTATTTCATCCTCCATTCTAATTTACTATCCGTTAGAACAATCTACAGACTTGTGTATTAGTTTGTAGGACTCCACCATTGCTCCTTCTTGCTGGCCAAATATTCTCCCTATTGATATGATCCAGTTCGAAGGAGCAATGTAAACGGGGATATATAGAAAGCTTTAAATTTTATTTGTAATAAATTCAATTTTAAACATTTTACGGAAAGAGAATTTCCTTTTATATTTCAACAAAAATGTAGTCATATGTTTCTTCGTGGTACTCTTCAGACTGAGTTTCATTGATCTCTTCAATCGCCCATTTGGTGAGACCATAAATTCACTCTGTTTCATCCTCTATTCTGATTTACTATCCGTTAGAACAATCTGCAGACTTGAGTGATAGTTTGTAGGACTCCACCATTGCTTCTTCTTGCTGACCATATATTCTCCCTATTGATACTATCCAGTTCGAAGGACCAATGTAAACGGGGATATATAGAAAGCTTTAAATTTTAATTTTAAACATTTTACGGAAAGAGGATTTCCTTTTATATTTCACCAAAAAGATACGTCACTTTAACCACGGTACCTACCGACACTTTATTATTGCAATAAGCCAATAATTTCATTGTGGCCACAATGGCTATCGTTGTGCTTTTTGGTCGGTGGTTGGTCGCCAGCATGCATGTGGCCAACACATATGAGATGGTTGGCCTTAAAACGCGCAAAAGGCAATTTCCGTTTAGTTTAATCGTCAAATACCGCTACATTCACTCACACATGGGCGCGCGCACACACACACAAGACAACAGCAATAATAATAGGCAAAGTCGACGTCGACAGCCATTAGCACATGCACTGTTATTTTTAGGTCATTTCGGTGAGAAAACAAACAGACGACCGACCCAACACAATGCCGCATAACATTTATTTTCTATGGACACAAACAACAGCACGCTCCACACACATACACACTCAAAGCTACACTCAAAACAAACTTTTTTGAAACGAAAAAAGAGAATCCTGTTAGAAGAGGAGGCAAAAAAGCATTCAGTCAGTCAGTGGTAACACACAGCAAAGAAAAAAAGGAGTACAACAAAATGAGAGCGCACACACATATACACACACTGCATACTTCTCATTCCAAAAAATCGATAACATACTTTGACAGGACTTTTGAGGAAACGAAACGAAAGGAGGGCAAAGAACGGACAGCCATGATGATGATAGGAAAAAAGAGTATGAGGAGAGGGCAAAAACAGGAACATTTATATATAGAGTTATGAAAACTTGGAAAAAAAACGGAAATGTTGAAGATATTTTAATGGCTCATCATCATGTCTCCTCCTGCATCATCAACATTTATATAATCCTTTAACACTCAAACAACTCACCTCTAAATTAACAATTTTGGAACCCATACATAATACGTTGGACTTTTCGAAAAAAATGTATCCTAGAAATGTTTTTTAGGTTTAATCAAATATTAAAATGTATTCCCGTTTTTTCGTCACTCGATTTTATATGATTTTCATTCGTTTTTTTTCACTATAGCTTTGGAATTTTTCACTTTTCGTTTCGTTTTAACTTTTATTTGGTTGATTTTTGTCGCTTCTATTATTGCTTTTATTTCTTTTTCACAAAATTAAAATGTTAAAAAACATAATTTTTTTCTTTTATTAAAAACAAAGATGAATTGTTGAACACTTATGAAATAAAATATATGTATGTACATGTACGTCTACACCTGTGAAAATGTCTTAACTGTCTAAGAAAATTTCTTGTTCGGATGTTCTATTCTTGCCGTTTTTTGTCTATGACAGAGTCGTCCTTTAATTTGACAGTAACAAAGAGAGAAAGCAATGGGGAGAGTTTTTGTAATAACAGTAAATGTACTCTCACTCTCTTCAACACTCGTGGAAATTTTAGTTACTAGGAAATATCAATTTAATTCAGTTATTAGTATCAAACTTTTTTGTTTTATATTAGTTAATAACAATTAAAAAAATTATATTAATAAAAATATACGTTTTTATATTAAAACTAAGTTTTCGTTTTGTTTACATATTTCCGTTATTATTCTCTTATTGTATAGTTCTTGTTTTGTCAAAAGGAAACACTCTCATATGTGTTATTGTGAATGGACTACTTCCGTAATAAGAGTTGCCATTGTTTGTTATGCATACAGTGTTGGCAACTAATTAGAACACACATTTTTCAATTATTAAAGCTTTGTTTCTTTACTTTTTAATGGTAAAAGTCATGGTAGAACAAATATAAGGTAAAGTTAATACTACAACAAATACAACTCGAACAACAACCACAAAGGAATTTGTTTTTGTTTGTAACGTTACTGCCAGTTGTATTTGTAAACAAAACAAGGAAATGTCTATAAATTATTGGAATTTAAAAAACTAATAATTTTTCACATTTGGTTGAATATTTTGGAAAACATGAATGAAAATTCGTTACATTTTCAATTTTTATGTTTCCACATCATTCCACTAAATGCATAAATTCTCGCAGAAAGTAGAATTCTTGCAGAAAAGTTTGGGGTCGCTGGAAATTCATAGAAAAAGGAGAATCTGTTTCAATGTTTTGTTTTAGAAATCAAAGAAACACATGTTTATTAGGGCTTTATTTTTTAAAATTTTAACACATATTAACTAACGTTGTATCGCCTCTACAAGCGGTGATTTACTGCGCGGCTTATCGTTCGAACTTGGAGGAGGTTACATATCATTGATATGAAGAAGTCTTTCTGGGAAATGGTTTTTTTCCGAATGATATATTTTTTTTCTCAAAAAATATATCTCCCTAATGTACATCGAAATATAAATAAATGTATCAAATGTCATATGAAATTTGACACTAACACTACAACCCAGTTCAGTCAGCTGGGTATTGCTGCTACCTTTTCTTATTCTACCATGTACTGGACTCGTCCATATAACGGAATACGACAATGACTAGGATGCTGCGCGAACACAGCCCCAGTGATTCGTCGTCATCGGCATCAGAGTTCGAGACTCCCTCGAAGTCTCCCAACAGCAGCCGCACACGCAACTGGGATAGAAAAATAACGTACTAAAATGGTACTTTTTTCATTGAAAATGTATTTTTATTATTTTTTACATGGTAGAACAAATACTCAACAACAACCACATAGAAATTTGTTGTTTGTAATGTTAGTGTCATCGTAAAATGTAAACAAAATAAGGAAATGTCTATAAATTATTGGAATTTAAAAAACTAATATTTTTTCACATTTTATTGAATATTTTGGAAAACATGAATGAAAACTCGTTAGATTTTTAATTTGAATGTTTCCATATCATTCCACTAAATGCATAATTTCTCACAAAAAGTAGAACTCTTGCAAATAGGTGTTAATTAGGGTTTTATTTATTCAAACTTATCAAAACACCACACCATGGAGGAGGTTACATGTCATTGATATGAAGAAGTCTTTATGGGAAATATTTTTTTTCTGATGAATATATTTTTTCTTCAAAAAATATATATCCCTAATATACGTCGAACATAGAAATAAATTTATAAAATGTCGTATGGAATTTGACACTATCATTACAGCCCAGTTCAGTCAGCTGGGTATTGCTGTTACCTTTTATTGTTCTACCATGATTTTTTAGGAAAAAATTAAAAAAAAAACAACAAAGACTTATGTCTGTCAAATCTGAAGAATGTTGCAAAATCATATATATTTTCAACTGCGGTTTTGTCTGTTATGACCTAAAGTTTAGTTCGGTTCTTAGGTGCTGAATTTATATTTTTTGGAATAGTTTTATACCCTCCACCATAATATGTAGGATATATATAACTCTGTCATTCCGTTTGTAACACATCGAAATATTCGTCGTAGACCCTATCAAGTATATAACCATGTCAAGAAATCAAGATACGGCTGGCAATATTTAAGATAGAGGTTTTTAATTTGGTACAGAAGTTTCAATTGCTTCTAGGATGTTTGGTATTTAAAAGGGCTCTATCGGACCACGTTTTTATATAGCCCCATACAACGATACCTCCCATTTTTCCTTATTTTTAAGGTTTGCCATATTATCATACCACATTTGTTGAAATTCGGTACTTAGTCTTTGTTGGGGCTATAAAACTCTCGTTAGGGCTATAAAACTCTCGTTAGGACTACAAAACTCTCCCCAGAAAAGTGCTGTCGGTATTCTGAAAGTTTTAGCCTCATTATCCTTTCAAAATTCGGATGAAATTAGGTATTTTGTATTCTATATGTTTATAAAACATTCCTATGGATTGTAGGTATAGATGCACATTTTAATATAGCCTAGAGCTGGCAAACTATCGCTAGTCTGACTATAGTTTTGATCGCTGTCGTAAAGCTTTGTTTTTATTGAACTCTAAACAATTTATTTTTTAAATAGCTCAAAAAATGTTTGGTGGCCGATGTAAAATTTGTTTTGCGTCAGTAATATAACCACAGTCGAACTATCGATAGTCTGCCAGCATTAATATAGCCCCCATAGAAGAGATATTGCAGGTTCTCAGATTAGAAGGTACTAGGGAAGAGTGATTTTTTTAGTTTCACATACAATTTTTCAACGTGTGATCCCAGAGTGTATGAAATGGTATCGAATAGGCCGCGGGGGTACTTCGGTACTTTTTATAGTGAAATTGTACTGAATTTTCCATCCCTGGCACGCAAAACTTTACACCAACCCATGGCACAATAATACACAGGTACAGCGGCAAAAACAGCTGTTTATCACACTATTTGTCAAAATTAATTATTGTGAATAAAAACACATACAAAATGTAAACAAGCAATTCGAAATAATACGTTATTGTGACCAAATTTGACGTTTGGTATGATTAGATGTAACTCCTTCTTATGTTTGGTTTACATTCGGCGTCTTTTCGTGATTTCGAAGGCGTTTCGTGATTTCGCGCGGAATCAAGCAAAAATTATCATGATTTCGCATACAAAAATGAAATCATCTCATTTCGTGATTTCTGCGAAATCAACATCGAAATCACAGTACACATGATATACAACCCTGTTTTTGCCAAAAAAAGTACCAAAAGTTGCAACACTTTTCACGTATCACAATAAACAAGGTAGATGTGCGAATTGCTGCAACAAAAAATGTTAGTATCAAAATTTGTAAACAATGTGAAAAAATATTAAACTACTTTGTTACAATGCTATTTTTCATTGTGTTCGGGTACTTTTTTAATGGTAATGTTAGAAAATAGGGCGAATTGTCGAAAATTGCTTCCCCATACAAACTTCTTAAAAAATACGGGAACGAAGAAATGACAGAAATTGCAAAAGCTCCAGCAGAAATGTCAAAATCAACGCATCAGCTATAATATTAGATACCAATGAACATATGGGCTGTGTTCCTTTACTTACCTGAGTTTACCATTTTTACTATTTGTTACCATTTTTAACCTGCAAAGCGTTCCTTAACCCCGAAAAGTGGCAAAACTGGAAGCAATTTTTAAGAGAGTGAGAGAGGAGAGAGAGCGGAAATGGCTTTCTCTTCTACCACAGGCTACCAGCAAAATTTCTGCAGGTAAAAAATGGCAGAACTGATTTTTCGACTTTTGTTTGACGATTATTTCACAATTAAGAAGAAAATGGACAAAAACAGAAGAAAAAGTCGAACGCTGACAAAACTAAATTAAAAACTGTGAAATAAAAGACGAAAATTGATTTTTTTATGCTTCTTTTTGACATTGCTGCCAGATCTACCATTTTCGCGTTCTCTTACTTTTCTGGTAAAAATGTTCATGAGAGAGCAATTTTGACACTTTTCTCTTTTACCACCCTTACCATTAAAAAAGTAAAGGAACAAAGCTGTGAACATGCTTGCTGCTAGTTTCTAATAGGCCAAAATTGTATGGCAGAAAACAGGAGAAGAGAGTGTTATTCGGCGCTGTTATTGTTTAAAGAGAAGTGCAAGTCTTGCTAGATTTCGGAGTACGGGAAATCATTTTTACCACTGAACGGGCAAACTACTTCAAGTAATAATATTTTGCAGGTTCTGAGCACAAATTTTATCTATCAAAATTTATTATTATGATGTCTCAACGATAAAATAATTTTTTATTTTTTTATTTGTTAGTACTATACACAATTAATACGACATATAGATAATTTTACGGTAATTTTCGAAATAAAGTTGTAAAGTTCTATATTGTCGTATATTTTTGATGACTAATTAAATATACAACAACTTGTTTTGAAAATTCATGTTCGATCAGCTGCGCATATGCATCTACCTTGATAATTGTGATATGTTTGAAATCAACAAAAAAATAAGTATAAACACCGGGGTGTATTTCAGGATTTCGTAAAATCCAGTGGATTTTGGAGCGCAAGTGTAAACTTGGCATTATTCCACCATGCACCAGCCCACAGTGGTTGCACTTACATGGGAAGGTGTGACAAAAATACTTCTAAATGCTATATCGAACTGAAATTGTTATCAATGGGTCATAGTGGCCTAAAAACACTCTACGTAAAATACTGGGGTCATCGGTCCAAAATTTCGCGTGGTTCCCATGAAACGAATCATCTTGAATTTAAGTTTTTTACTGTTACCAAGACATTGTTCAACCAAATTTGCTGTAATCCGGTACCAGGAGTTATTATTGCAATGTAAGCATCCCCACAAAAAAAAATGTCAGTATCGGTCCATGATTTAGTTTACTCCCCTATGATTTATATATCGATTTATTTGGACAGATGTCAACCAAATATTCTAAGCGACTATGCTCTTATAATGATCTCAGACTTCAGAACACCATCTTATAAAGAAATTTCATATCGGTTCACTTTTGACCACAGCTTCCATATAGGGTTATCATCCTTTTCTTGGTACTTTATAAGATTTAACCACATTTGTTTGCACAATTACTTGTAATAATGTATTTTTGGTTCTCTATGCGGGGAAAAATCTCCACTTTTTAGCGTGGTCCAACATTAGGGTGTCCCAAAAACAAATTATTTGTTAAAGTGAAAGGCCAAAAAACATTATTTGAAATGTAATGTTTTTGGCCATAAAGGCTTTGTATTGCATAAATGGATTAAATAAATAAAATAAAATAAATAAATACCCCCAAACCTTTTTTCGCGAGTTTTCATTACAGCTCTAAGTTACCATGTCCATAGAAATCGCTAATAGTACAAAAAACATTATATTGAAACCAAATTTAAGAAAGGATAATAAAATTACTTAAAAATATTCCAAAAAATATAAATTCAGCAACTAAAAAGGGTGTTACACTTTTGGTCATAACTGCCAAAACCGCAAATTTCCGCAAAAAATCTATACAGTTTTGAAATCTACAGGCGCTAGGCTTCAATTTGGTACTATGGACATTTGTGTGAATTTGTGCAAAGTAACTTAAACTCATGATGAAATAATAAGGTGGCGTAAAACGACTAGCTGATTGGTTTCAATCTGTCATTTTTTTTGTTATTGTGAATAAATTGTATGAAAATGTAAACAAACATTTTGACATATTGAAGAATTTTTGGCTAAAACAGAGTTGTATTTGTGCTACTTACGTGACCTGTTAAATAGATCTTGCTTAAACTTTAAGGAAATCCATACATCTATATTAAATATTTTCATTTTGACCGATATTATAACCAAAATATTTGGAAACCCTTGAAGTTTAGAGGAATTTTCATAACTAGAAAAATGAAGCTAAGGCAATTTACAAAATTATTCAACTTAAGTTAAGGCATTAAAAATAGACCTTTGTTATATAAATTCGCTTAAAATATAACCATTTTTTTCTCATTTTGAAGCAATCCATATTTCAATAATTACACTTTAATGCCCTCTACATTTCAATAGTAACAATTTTCATAGTTTGGTACGTTTGTCATTGTGAGTTTGTAAATATTCCCATTTCCCATTGTGATTGATTCATTGTATTTTAAAGTTAACTGACAGAATGCAACTATGTAAATAATTCATTCTACTACTCTTGTAAAACAACCCATTAATTACTACTTTTCATATACCATTTTATGCAACTGTAAACTATTAACGCCCTACTATTTCTTCTCACGATTAGTACTTAGGCTAGAACAAAATTCAATAAAATCGCTCAGTTTGTGATCTACAATCTAACGCGTTACATAACCATCAGATAAGATCACAAGGGGTGATCTCCATTCTAACACGTTATGGTAACAATCAGATAAGATCACAATGAGACAACTTGTCCATCCGGCAGTATACAACAATCCTCATTTGTATTTTCCTGAACAATCTAAACCAGATCGTTATAATGGCGCCCAACTCGTGGCCATGTATCGCGACCACACCAACCATAATCTGTGAGTAATAGCCGAGGACAACAACAACAAAATCAATAGCACAGCGTAAATCTTGGAACGATCAGTTGCCGCATTAGTAGCCAAAGATGACCCACAAGAAGAAAATGCCTGTTGGAAAAGAAGCTTGATGAATCAACAACTATGTACGTGTACGATGTATGAGTTTTACTCCAGGGTGAGGTAAACATACATCCACCTCTGCTGTCAGTTATTCATCTTTACTCCTGCAAAATGAACCGCGAACCATGTTGAGAAGAAGAAGGTTGATGACAACAATGTACGTGTACGATGCAGTTTTACTCCAGGGGGAGACAAAATACATCCACCTCTACCGTTAGTTAGTCACCTTTACTCCAGGGGGAGGTTCCGCAGAAAGTCTTCAACGCCATCTTCATGCAATTACTACATCTTATTGGCACAATAGCAGTTTCAACAACAAATGTTCCTCATGCAGTCCATCCTAAGCAGAAGCAACAATCCTGATGCAGGTTACAATAGAAGTTCAACAATCCGTAATTGCTGATGCTTCATCGGGACGCTTTCAGCATCAGAGGGGGAGACTGAAGCAATCCATATTTCAATAATTACACTTTAATGCCCTCTACATTTCAATAGTAACAATTTTCATAGTTTGGTACGTTTGTCATTGTGAGTTTGTAAATATTCCCATTTCCCATTGTGATTGATTCATTGTATTTTAAAGTTAACTGACAGAATGCAACTATGTAAATAATTTATTCTACTACTCTTGTAAAACAACCCATTAATTACTACTTTTCATATACCATTTTATGCAACTGTAAACTATTAACGCCCTACTATTTCTTCTCACGATTAGTACTTAGGCTAGAACAAAATTCAATAAAATCGCTCAGTTTGTGATCTACAATCTAACGCGTTACATAACCATCAGATAAGATCACAAGGGGTGATCTCCATTCTAACACGTTATGGTAACAATCAGATAAGATCACAATGAGACAACTTGTCCATCCGGCAGTATACAACAATCCTCATTTGTATTTTCCTGAACAATCGACACCAGATTGTTATAATTTTTAAATACAATTTTTTCTTCAAAATTAGTCATGCGTGTGCGGCTTTTTCTCCTTAAGAACAGCGAAAAGTGCAAAGAATAAGTTGAGTTTCGAAAAATTTGGAATGTTTTGAAGCGATTTGCATTTTTAAATTTTTAAAACGATATCATGAATTTGTTTATTTTTGTCGTTGGGCGCATCCACTGTGCAGCCGTTGCTGTGCCAGTTTTAAATTCCGTTCGCCAGAACATTTCTTAAAGTGTGATGACCCCTAATAAAGAAATTGATGACGTTTCCAAAATGAAAGCACTGGCAACAGCTGTTTTCTCAACAACACGGCCACTTCGTGGACAAGCGACGGCGTCAATGGAAAACAACCCCCTTTGATTTTTGAAATCAACCAATCAAGAGCAAGCACGCAATTTTATAATAGTGTATTTTTTTAATACATCAAACTTTTTGCCAAGACAACAGCAGCAAGACGGCTAAATTAAAAATAATGAAATATTAAAAGAAAATCGTTGATAATTGTAGTGCAAATATTTGTAAAAAATTCACGAGAGGTGTAGTTATTAAAATAGTACCATAATGAAAGTCTTAGCTTTAGTTTTATTTGTACAAATCACATTTTGTTTACTGAACTCTGCATTGGCCGGCGGCCGAGATTTCTATAAAATTCTCAATGTACGCAAATCGGCCACGACAAATGAAATAAAGAAAGCCTATCGAAAACTTGCCAAAGAATTACATCCGGACAAGAATAAAGATGATCCTGATGCATCAACAAAGTTCCAAGATTTGGGAGCGGCCTACGAGGTGCTGTCAGATCCAGATAAACGTAAAACCTATGATCGATGTGGCGAAGAGTGTCTGAAGAAAGATGGTATGATGGATCATGGTGGTGACCCATTTGCCAGTTTCTTTGGTGATTTTGGTTTCCATTTTGGTGGCAACGATCCACATCATCATGACACTCCCAAAGGTGCAAATATTGTTATGAATATGTATGTAACACTGGAGGAATTGTATTCGGGAAATTTTGTGGAGATTGTGAGGAATAAACCTGTATTAAAGCCGGCTGCTGGTACACGTAAGTGTAATTGTCGCCAAGAAATGGTTACTCGCAATCTGGGACCTGGCCGTTTCCAAATGATGCAACAATTGGTTTGTGATGAATGTCCCAATGTTAAGCTTGTAAATGAGGAAAGAACATTGGAAATTGAGGTAGAACCTGGCATGGTTGATGGCCAAGAAACGAGATTTGTCGCCGAAGGAGAGCCTCACATGGATGGTGATCCAGGTGATTTGATTATTAAAGTTATGCAGGCGCCACATGAGCGGTTCCATCGCAAGGGAGATGATTTGTATACAAATGTCACCATTAGTTTACAGGTAAGTGTTGTATGAAATGTAAATACATTGTTGATGGGGGCGTATTTTATAGTATTTTATCTCGGGATGTCGAAACACGCCCACAAAATATATAACCTTGGAAATTTTTACCACAGATACGTCATCCTATCGATCGAACACGCTCTGAACTCTTCCTCAAGAACATAAGAACTTCGCAAGGAATCTTAAGTTTAGAGAAGTCCCCTGAAACGATTTTTTTAAAATTAGAGGACATTCCAAAGTGGACTTCGCATATAGAAGACCTACTGATGTGGTTTCCGTAGATCAAAGACTTGAAGAAGTCTTCTTTAAACCCAAAACCTTTTAATAAGGAGTCCTCTTTAGATTGAATATCATCTAAAGAGATTTCCTACAGATTAAAGACTCTTCGAATGGGTCTTCTTGGTTTAAAACACTTCGAATATTGGGCTACTGTCGATAAAGGGGTCTACCATAACTTAAAGAAATCCTTTGAAATTATATTCCTAAGGTGGGAGTCCCTTCCTCAATGTGTAATCCATGATGTTGATAGGCAATTTGATAGCTTTAACTGATGCATAAACGATGGATAGCCTTAAGGATCTTTGTTTCTCGCGGCAAGAGTAAGTTAATTTATTCGTTAATGTCTGGCTTGGTAGACGTTTCACACGCATAAGGAGAACATGAATCACGGTGGTACTTATTCTACATTTTTGTATGGTTTTAACGTCTATTGTCACTCAAGCTTCATAGTTTTGTTGATCTAAAAGCCCCTCCTTACATGTTAGTACCTCTCTTTCGATCACGATTATTCCAATATAATGTTGATTCAGTTCGGACCTGTGGACTTTTTTAGATTGAAGACTCTTATATACACCAAATATCAATATGGATAAGATGCTCTGAAACAGTAATTTTAAGAACGAAAACATGGCTTCGTTAGATAGAATACCTCCTGAAGGTGATTTTAAAAGGTGTATGACATCCCTTACATGTTAGTACCTCTCTCTTTCGATCACGAGTATTCCAATATAAAGTTGATTCATTCGGATCTATGGGCTTTTTTAGATAGACTACCCTCTAACGGGATCTTCTATACACCAAAGACGCTATGAGGGGGTTTTCAATAAGGATAAGACGCTATTAAACAGTATTTTTAAGAATGAAGACAGGGCTTCGTTTGATAGAAGACCTCCTGAATCCGATTTTAAAAGTTGTATGACATCCCGGAGTTTTCTTCTGCAAATAGAATACCCTCTGAAGTGCTATCATTATATTAAAGACCTTCTGAAGGATTGTTCTAAAGATTTAGGAAGCTCTGGGGAAGTCTTCTATAATCTGAAGGTCAAATAAAGGGATTTTCTTTGGATTGAAGAGCATTTTAAAGGGATTTTTCTATAGATTAAAGACACTTCGAAGGAGTCCTACATGGGTTAGAAACAATTTCAGACTGAATGAAGTCCGGATGACTTCTGTTGGTGAAAAACAATCTGATGTGGTCTTCTATTTATTAAAAACCCTCTGAAGTGGGTGGTCTTCCAAAGATTTAAGACGCTTTGAAGAAGTCTTAATCTAATTGGAAGGCCTTTTGATGGGGTCTTAAGATTGAAAACCACCTCACAGTGCCTTCCGTTCTGATGACAGCCAATTGAATGCAAAAAAGCTTCATGGATTTGTATTATCTGCATCAAAAGTAAAATTGTTCTGACGATTCAGGATAGCTGGCAATTCTTGCCAGATTTGGTAGACGGGACCGGCTGACCACTTATTTATTTCAAAAAAATATTTCTTATTATTAATATACTCTTCCTTTTTTCCTCCAGGATGCCTTAGTTGGTTTCACTATGGACATTTTGCACTTGGATGGCCATAAAGTAACAGTGACACGTGACAAAATCACTTGGCCCGGTGCTCGCATACGCAAGAAGGGTGAAGGTATGCCCAACTATGAGAACAACAATCTCCATGGCAATTTGTATATAACATTCGATGTTGAGTTCCCCAAGAAAGATTTAGATGATAGCGAAAAAGAAGGTATGTGATATGAGAAGCCACAAAAACAACTAAAGCTGATAAGATTTCCATTCAGCTTATTGATAATTTTCGAATACTCATCGATGTTTTTCGTTTCTTCTTTCTTTTTTTATAGAACTCAAAAAGATACTGGAACAAGCTTCAATAAATCGTATTTACAATGGACTGTGAAAACTCAAGTAGTTTTTAGATTAAGAAGCCATTCGTCGTTTTTCATTTCATTCATGTAAATCCTCTGTTTAACTACGTCCTTCTCTACTTCGTGAAAGCAGCAACAAAGACTTACAAATTTATAGAAAAAATAATAATCGTAAAAACAGACAAACACAATTTAGTTTTATAAATTAGTTTGATGAAAAAGTATTTTAAAATTGAATTGAAAATATATGAAACATAACGAATTTTTAATTTAAAAAATGCAAATGGATTTCTTTAAGTGAAATCGTCATTTTTTTAGGATCAGAACAGAACAAAGAACGTTTTGTTGTAGAAAGGTTTAAACGAAATTTTATACAAGGTTAACTGCCAACTGGTTGGGAATAGTTCAAAGAGTGTCAAACAAATATGTATAATGAGTAACTGCGAAGTAAATAAGCTGTGGCAAATAGCTCATCGGGGAAGTTGTAGTAGAACTCAAGGGTCAGAGGCCTAAATACAGTGGCGAAATTGCGCCTAGTTCTGCTCAGATTCTTTCCTGTGTTAAGTCGGATATTTGGAAATGAATCTGCAATTCTTTCTTCTTTTCTTCGAATACTCAAGCCTTAAAAATGGACTGGGCTGGGCAAGGAGGCAGCACCAGACACTGTGGTGAACAGAGTAGTCGTAGATAAATTCAGTAGGAATATTTGTATATTCCTCTGGTGGAAATAGGTGACAAAATAGGCAGTTCGGCATTTCACAAATGACATTGGTGAAGGTACCTTACGGATTCGTAGCGATGCCAATGCTGCCTGCAAGGTGTTGGAATACAGGAAAGGTGGTGAACTGCCTGTTTCACTTTACGGACTTCGAGTACTTGTCGATTGGGTTCACAACGTTTAAAACGTTGCGAGAATATAGTTTGCTTTGATTGAGTCCTCGACTAATATGTGTAGAAACGTCTTGAAGTTCTAGTGCTGTGTTGCTCACGAAACCCATGCTGTGATCGGCATCTGGATAGCAATTTCTGACGGTAGGAAGTAATAAAAACTCAAAAGCTACAGGCGACAAAAGCGAGGTCACTATGTCGATTCACCTTCGCTGGAAACCTTACCTGGCTTCAGTATCTGTATCAGCCTGGACATTTTCCAGACTTCGAGCACAATATGTGTGATGCTCAACTCCTGGGTCATCCAGTGGTTTCAGCAGTACCATGCAGGTTCTGTCAAGGCCTAATGGCATTTGCAATATCTCCCATTATAAATTATGATGGTTCCTCCTCGGAAGATATTTACAGCCTGTTTCACTACAACTTTTTCAGATGTAATTCGAATTATTTTAAGTGTAATTCGAGAATTCTATTTGTAATTCGTAACATTTCATTTGTAATTCGAATTATTCCATTTGTAATTCGAATTATTCCATTTGTAATTCTAATTATTCCATTTGTAATTCGAAATATTCCATTTGTAATTCGAATTATTCCATATGAAATTTGAAGTGATTTTTTTTATAATTTAAAGTTTTTCTCTGAGCCGTCCGAAGATAAAAAACATTAGAGAATTTTTATCAGTATTTTAACAACCCTAATACGGCGTTTATATTATAGTTTTTTGCAGGGTTAACCTTCTTTATGAGGATTTGTTTGAAGTATATACAATGGAAATGACATTTGAAACCCAGACCCACTGGGTTAACCTTGTTATATATAAACGGCCTATTACGTTGATATTAATGTTAATATGTGTCGATTTGTTAAAATAACAACTAAAAAAGTATCAGTCGGCCTTTCCGACAGAGATAAACCCTCAGCCTGTCCAAAATGAAACACTTTGTTCCAAAAAAAAAAACGTATGTATATAGGAGGGTTTTCAAAATTGTGGGCATATGAACCGACAAAAATGTGGATTAGGATTAAAATTTAAAATTGTTGCGGAGGAGGTACTTAAAGAAATATACCGACATCGTCCATTATGGAAGCTGATATTATTTTGGGAGTCATATCTTTTCGATAGATATCGAGCCCACTAGTCATTTTAGTTTGGACCAGTACGCCAGGAAGCATGGACTTGTCCACGGAACACAAAATATCGCTGTAAACAGGACCACATTTAATAAGAATCTTCGAACAGACCCTAAACTGCACTTGGACATAAATTTTGAACTTTTTTGAGGGGAAGTACGCTAAGAAGAGGACCGATATGGGCCATTTTAGAATTTAAACTAAATTTGAACAAAATATTTGGAGATCCAAAGTTTGGTCCAAAATGGGTGTCCCCGTTCGAGAGATATCGTGAATACCATTTTATTGACCAAATTTTGGACCAAATATGCTGATCAGTTCGAGAGTTTTCGTGTTCTCCAGCCACTACATATGGTGACTCGGGTTGATTTCTCAAGAAGTATGGACTTGGCCCTGAAAAAAAAACTTTTGCCGTCGTATTTGAAGCAGCGAATGCATGTTATTTCAACAAAAATTAAAGTGATCTGAGAGCAGGTCTTAATGTGAACTTATCTGACATTTTGTTTGAGAGTTACGCGAAGGAGTAGACAAATATATATAATATTAGGATGTGTAAAGTATGGATCATATCGGTCACTTCATCCAAGAGTTATTGTGCGCACAATTTTTCCAAACATTTTTGAACTTTGTGGGGGAGGTACCTGAAGTAGTTGACCGATATGGCCAATCTTCGAACTTTAACCAAGCTTGGACAGTATAATACGATTTCCAAATTTTGGATCAAATCGGTTTATCCGTCCGAGAGTTATCATGCAATCCAACCACTACACACGGTGTCAGGGTTTTTTGTTCGCAACTTTCAGGCTATTTTCTCAGGAAGTATGGACTTGCTCCTGTTTAAACTTATACCGTCGTATGAAGGGCAGTGAATACATGTTGCTACAACAAAAATCAAAGCGATTCGAGAGCAGGTCCTGAACTGAACATTTCCAAAATTTTGTGTGGGAGGTACCCGAAGGAGTAGACCGATAGAGTCCATATTGAAACATTATACGGCGTTTATATTATAGTTTTTTGCAGGGTTAACCTTCTTTATGAGGATTTGTTTGAAGTATATACAATGGAAATGACATTTGAAACCCAGACCCACTGGGTTAACCTTGATATATATAAACGGCCTATTATCTAAGTCTGGTAGAAATATTACGATGTGCAAAGTATAGACCAAATCGGTTGCTCCCTTTAAGAGTTATCGTGCGCACAAATTTTCCGAACATTTTCGAACTTTTGTGGGGGAGGTACCTGAAGGAGTGGACCGATATGGCCCATCCTCGAACTTAAACTAAGTTGGGACAAAATATTACGATTTGGACCAAATCGGTTCATCCGTTCGAGAGTTATTGTGCGCACCAGCTAGCCAGACAGACGGACGGAAATTGCTAAATCGACTCCAAATTATCTGAAACGGATTTCGTCCAAATATACTTGGGGTCTGAAATCGTTATTTCGATGTGGCAATATACCCTCGTTAGCATAAATACACTGAGGGTATAAAGGAGGTCCAATATAATTTAGCTTAAATAGGTCCGTGTGTGCTCTTTGATAAGAAAATAATTCACCACTTACCCCATTTGGCCTTTTGGAATGATCGTGTCTATCATATAAATACGTAATTGTATTTAATTCAGAAAAATCTGTTAAAATCTCTTTTTACACAGGGTTGTATTTTTGTATTTTTCCAATCAACAAAGAAATGCACAGCATTCAGCTTTGGTATATAATACTTTAATTTGATTTCTCCCTCTCTTTGCAATCAGCTGTTAACAAACTTTTTGAACCCTGCCATGATACAATAAGAAAGGTAGCATTATCAGCCCAGCTGAACCCCAGCTGGTGGTAACATAATGTGTCAATTGCATTGAATTTATGTCAAATTTTGACATCTTATGTTACCAAAAACGGCAGTTGCTGCTACCTCCTTATTGTATCATGAACCCTGCAAAGATTCGTTTTTCGATCATCAAAGCCCTGGAGAAGTGGATTTTTCAATCTGTTGAACCCTGGATAGTTTTTATTTATTTTTCAATCCGAGTCAATCCATTCGCTTGGAAGTTGTACGTTGATTATTTCGATATATTTAATCAATTTAATTTAACACAATAACAAATAATAAACCAGTAAACAACACGCCTACAAGCAATGCACTGCCAAAAGAAGATAAGATAATAAAATCCCGATTGCGAAAAAGAAAATAACATAAATCAAAACAAAAACCAAAAGTGCCTGTATTTTTTTTTTTAATTAAAACATTGTTAGTTATTGCTATTTATTTATTTGTTGTTGTGAATGTGAAAGGTGAATCCAAAAAAGATCCAACAAATTAACTACAGTGACTACACAATTCCATCAGTGACGCATTTTTATTTCAAGGTCTTTGTCAGTTTGCAAAAAGAAAGAAGTTAACCAAATCCAGAAAAGCGAAAACAAAAGGTATGTCGCACAGACAATGAACTTGACCTTAGCACATTACCTTGCCTTAATATAATCCACACACCTGTTTGTCTTTATTATTTTATTATTCTACTTATTTTTTGCATGTACATCTTTATGAGTGTAAAAAATTGTTGTTTATTGCTAAAATGAGTATCTTTGCAGTTTCTAGATGTGTTAATACATGTGGAAAGGAACAGTAAAGGCAATTCAAAGCTGATAATTGCAGTGATGACAGTCATACAGTCATACCTAAGGGCAAATTTACAAGACGAGAGAGCTATAAAACAATTTGTGGGTAGGTTTTATTCAACAGTGAAACATTAGAAGGGAAGCAGTAATCAAATACATTTCATAATA
Source organism: Musca autumnalis (assembly GCF_047663935.1). Taxonomy (NCBI): domain Eukaryota; kingdom Metazoa; phylum Arthropoda; class Insecta; order Diptera; family Muscidae; genus Musca; species Musca autumnalis. Next base: position 194,165,530 of record NW_027411755.1, read on the forward strand.
TAACAGGAGTAGAGGTCTCGTAGGCGATATGCTTGCTTACGTGGTCTGAAATATGCGCTACAGGCTACACTGCGTGCGATATAGCGGATAATCGGTTCATTTGGAATTGTTTCCATAGCTTCATTCTGAGTCCTGTTACTGCAGATTCGGGAACAAGTCTCGTTTAGTGGCACCTCTCGGATTGGGCGGAAATTTCTACCATAGGTAGCCCTAAGGACCCTGATCACAACGATACAGAGCTTTCCCGGGGAAGTCCATACTTCCCGAGATATGGGTCTCAACATTTCGGAAATGTCTTACGATAACAACGTTGTTTTGTTTAAGAGTACCTATCGGATCGATGTGAAATTTAGTCCTTGGTATTCTGATCACAACGATATATAGTTTTCCCGGAGGAAGTCCATACTTACTTTAACACCGTTACCTTTCTTCTATGCACAGGTGCGAAAGTGGTCTATGCGAACAAAATTTTCGTCGTTCACTATTCCATGGATTTGAAACGAGTGGTTTTTGACACGCCAGAACGTTGTTGAATCAAAACTACTATCATTTTTCGATACAGTTTACGTTTTTAGCTGCTAAAGAAAGAGACATTCTAATAATAATTGCTTAGGACATCATATTGGTTATTGCTAGACATATCTGCGTTCTCTTTTATCGTTAGAAATATGCAGATTATTATCTGCGTTGTTTATGCAAATTCTTGTTGACACACCTGGGTTGAAATGGAGGTCCTATCGATCATTCTTTGATTAGGATTACTCCCACGGTAACATAACAAAAAGGTACTACAACAAAATGAATGTTATGCTGGTCACTCCGGTAATGAGGAGGATACCTTTTACAGATCTCATGTATTCGCGGACCACACTGGCGTCACATATGTAACTTACCACAGAACCACATATCGCATTATATTCGGTGAACATGGTTATTTATCTTCACCAAAGAAGCTGTTTGCTTTTGACTTGATCACTAGTTCCTACTTCAAAACTTGGTGATAAATTAAACATGTTGTCTACAGTGTCCTCCTGTGGCAGGGGTTTTTCTTTTAGAGGACAATAACCATTTGTTGCTAGGCGACTTCAATGCTTTGGCATCCGTTCTAGGTAATGACCAAAGGGGTACAGCTACTTCCGAGCAAATATAGAGGCCAGATCCTCAGATAGCTGAGAGAACTTTTCGCTCGCTACATACCTGCTGGTCTAATACCCCAAATCAGACCAAATTTCTGAGCAGAGGCGACGGGAGTAGCAAATGTGCTTCGTGGTACGAACCCTGAATACCCAAGAGTTATAGACCTTACTCTTGAAGTCAACAGGCTAGTGGACGAAGCAATGCAACATTGGTACAGGGTACAGTAAATGGTGACAACGGTAAAATAACTCCTGAATTCGGCAAAAAAGTATACTTTCAACAGCGTTATTGTAAAAGAAACGAAGAGGTGTGCGTCATTGTAACGGGCAGTTTTTAGAGCGCCGGAGAGTGATGTTGCAGAAGTCATACGCTTTGTACCAGAAGCCTGGAAAGTTTGCAGTGTGGTCCCGCTACTGTAGCCAGGCAAGGATGCTGGTAGGAAAGATTTTCGAGGCACCACTCCTCCCAATGATGAGAAGTTTCCCAGTCGCCCAACATCAGCGTGGATTCCGGAAAATGTAGAGCACCACAACAGCACTAAACTCCATATTGATATCGTCAACTATGCCAAGCTGTTCGAGAATATAGAGAAGACATCCCTCCAGCCGTGTTTGAAGCCTTGGATAATAACGGATCCACTGCTTTGGTCCAAAATTTGACATTAGTACTATTTTGTCTATACTTAGTTTAAGTTCGAAGATGGGCCATATCTTCCCACTCCATCGCACACAAACGACCTTTTCAAATGTACCCCCCAATCCTACTTATCTAACTCCAGTGGATCTGTGGTTACATCCCATCGAAGCAGCCACTTTCCTGAAACTGGAGATAGACCCAGAGCCAGATTGAACAAAAGAACGAACACACAAACATAATAATAAACACTGTTACAACAACAAATTCATCGCACAGTGGACCCTCTTGTATGGAAGATGTGGCCAAAAATATTTCCAGTGCAAATAGCAAGCTAATACGCTGGTTACAGCTTTGTGCTGTTGCGAATATTTTTTTTGGAAACCAAGAGCGTAGTATTCTCCCCTCTTTTTTCCCCCTCTGGAGTGGGCATACAGTTAGAATTGTTTTTTGCTTTTAATACAAAATGTCATGAACAGAAGTACCGATTATCTTAAGATGCAAAAATATGCATGGGGAAACAAAAGTAATCTCCAAAACAACATATAAAGCAACAATTTTAGTGGGTTAAATAGGCCAACATTGCAAGCCATAAAAATAAGAATAAATAAAAATAAGTTTTTGCTTGTGTAAAACAAGAATAATAAGAATTTTATTACATTAACACAAATTATGAAGTTGTTTCATTAAATTCAATCGCAACTGAGTTTGTTTCCCCCGCTCCCCATTTAATCCAAGCTGAACTGTTCTTGCTTCATCTGCTAAAGGGTTTTTTGTCTTCCCATCGCCATTTAAGATTTCAACATGTATTCCAACAGCACTCCAATAGAAAATGTTCACAAATTATTTTATTTTATATAAAATTTTTGGAAATGTTTTTTACAGCGTTTTATTTAACTTGCTTTGGTGTCCGTTTAGTCCAAATCTAGTAACTCATTTTTAACACAGTTGCTGTTTACCAATCGAACTGAAACTTTGCGCACTATTCAGATTTCGATGACAATACATGAATATGAAACCTATAGCCCCCATATAGCGTTTGTTGTGCCTAAAAAACTTATCCTACCAAAATGTTTGAAAACTTTGAGGCCCCAGTGGCACGTGTTAACATATTCGGATTGTGCTCAAACTTTGGCAATCTTCAAATCTAAAAAAAAACTAACCAATATGGGGGGGTGCCGCATAAAAAAATCCGACATCGATTTTTTAAAACCACCCTATTAGACACACTTCCATTCCTTTAGGTACCTTGTTGGCAAGTTCATACGCCCAAAATTCGGAAGACCATCTAAATACTTTCGTTTTTTTGTAAAAAAGGTGTTTAAATTCATAATGTATGTGAACCTCCCAGAGGGTCTATATCGGACAACATCTTCGGATACCTTCTACATAAATAAAATTTTTGTTTTCATAAAAAAAACTTATCTTAAAATTTGAATTATACTCATTATTCAAATGGCATAGGTGATTTAAATCTATACATTTCTATACGAAATTTAATGATGTGACAAGGAATATGTATCACTTCTCTTTAAGTTAAGTTACACTCAGTGTATAATGCTTTGTTCATACTAAAGGTAATTCTCTCTATTCGTTGCAGTTGCATTTCTTGTCCATCGTTTCAAATTCGCGTACAAATTTAGAAACAAAAATCAAATGCCTGCCGGAAAGTCTGTATACCAAAAAGTTATTTTTAAAATCGTAAATTTTTAAAATAGAAACATTTGGAAATATGCTGAAAACACCAAAATTGTGAGAAAAAATAGGAAACATAAATGAAAATAATATAATTTATAATTAAATAGATATCTGAAAGAATGACAAATATTTTTTCAGTTCATATCAATTAACTTTACTCGTCTTTTGGCTGAAACTTTCTTTAAAACCAGTAAACAAAAACTATGAAAATATGAACCATGTTGCTATGAATTGTGTACCATGTCGTATGAACGGGTTAATTCGTGTACGTAATTATGAGAACGAACGACGTGATTCAAGTGCTGGTATGAACATGAAGATTGTACTTCAGGTAATATAGAGAAAAAAATTAACAAAAAATAAATAAATTGAAAATACTTCAGTAGTGGGATTCTGTAACTCATTTTTGCTGTTATCGATAATTGTCGGTAAAATTAAAATGGTTATAATTTCGATAAATAACGAAAATTTTCGGTAAGTTAACGATGGATAAAAAGTAGTCGCTAGCCTCTACCGACACAAACAGTGATGCCAACTTTTCTTTATGTTTTTAGTCATAATTTTGCGATTTAATTTTACCGATTTTTGTCGGTAACAGCAAAAATGAGTTACAGAATCCCACTACTGGTATATAGGGGCACATTAACTCTGAGCCACATAAATTTTCTTGTTAACAGGCTTCACTTATCCTTGTCCTCCAAGGATTCTCAGGCATTTTTGGTTTCACGTCTGCCCTCACCGAAAAATACTGGTCCAAACGCAGTGTGGTGAATCATTATTTGCCGGCGTGACCAAATACATTTCCTTCAAAAAGTTGATGTCCTACCTCGTAAACGAGAATGATATTACACGGAAAAGGAACATACCAATAAGGATCGGCGATATTAGAGTTGTTGACATGATGGTTCAATGTCCAATGAGTATCAAGCCGCGCTTTCGGGGTATCCCCGTAGCGGGTATCCTCCACTGCACATCTTACAGATACGAAGTCTCTATCAAAGAGCCGATGTCGCAAACGGATAGAGGTATAGCCACTACTGATTTCACACGCATACTTCTCTGCTGCGTCCAAGGTTATGGACGATGACGTACGAGTGGGATCGATCTTGACTCAAATCGTCTTACACCAGTTACCTTGATCGGGATACAGCCGAACTAGAGCAGTCATGGGAACCATATACTATCGGGAGCCACCTGATGTAAACGAGAATTATGGTTCGTACGGCATCTCAAGCATCTTGCCTCATTGGGACAATCTTTTCGAGTATGTGACTGGGCCAAGCAATTCCTGCACAGTTGTAGTTCCTCCACTTTTAAACGTTTCCGTTCGATGTCAAGTGCCAAGAATCGGGTGCAATCGCGAATTGCATGAAAGCGATTGCATACGGGGCAAGGATAACGCTCATTAAAGTTTGACATCCTGTTAATGGCAAAATAAATTTAAGTAATTATCTGTATGGGCTATAAAAATTAGAGTTGTGTCGTTCATGAACGAACCGGTTCAAAGGAACGATTCCGTGAAAAGAACGAACGGATCCGTATCCAGCTCATTCTTTTATATCGTGCATTTAGATCCCCGATGACCGAGTCATTGCTGCTTACAAAACAAAACCACCACCATTAGCTTTGCATACACACAAGCACACAAGCAAGCAAAAAAAAAACAAATGCATTGGTTTTGCAGTCAAGCAGCACAAATGTCCACACAAAACACAATGATTCAGAGAGCTACTCTCGCTCAGTAACAGCACATCTCGGTCATATCTTTCTTTTGCATCATTCGTTCATCTGGTTCTTTCATATCAAATCCAGAAACAAAACCACCCCCATTAGCACACAATGTGTCATTCGTGAACGAACATTTTCAAAAGAACGATTCGGTGAAAAGAACGACGGAGTCATATGCAGCAGAGAACGAACGACTTCAAAAGAAAATAACACAGTCAAATGTATTGTTGAACGAAAAAGAGCCAACGAACGAAGTGAAAGATCCGGATCTTTTTGGTGAACGGAATGAAAAAGATCGATCCGCTTAATGAACGAGATTGCCCAACACTAATAAAAATATGGTTCTGTAAGAGCTGATTAGTGGTCAGAATTCTGCTTTTCGGTGGAGACATCTCGTGGAAGTAAGACCATCTTATGTATCGGTCTAGTAATTTAGCCGTTTTGAGTCTTGAGTTCTATCACTCTGACTTGGTCGTCCGAGCCACGGAATACTTTTACTACTCGCCCGAGGCGCCATTCGTTGGGATGAAGTGGTTCGTTCTTAATGATCACTAGATCATTAATCTGAACATCATCTTGAGGACATTTCCATTTGTTGCGTTTATTCAATTCCATGAGATACTCGTGTTTCCATCTCCGGCAAAATTCATGTTGCAGAGCCTTTAACTTGCGCCACCGATTCAGAATACTATCCGCAGGAGTGACTTCTTCTGGTTCGGCGGGCGTCAATATAGGAGCTCCAATTAAAAAATGAGCGGGAGTCAGACAAATCTTCAATATCGTTAGAGAGCGCAGCTAAAGGCCTTGAATTAAGACAGGCCTCAATGGTAGCCAGAAGGGTAGAAAATTTTTCAAACGTTTGTTTTACTTGACCTCTGAACTTCTTCATATGCATTTTACAACTTTTCACTCCCATAAACCACCCATGTGTGGAGCTGAGGCTGGAATGAAATGCCACAATAATTTCTGATACCCGTACTTGACAATTGTTGTTTCTTTTACTTCTTTGAGCAACGTAAGAAAATTTGCCGCCCCTACAAAGTTTCGCCCGTTATCGGAGAACATTTGGCTAGGACAACCTCGACGTGATACAAACCGAGCTAGCGCAGCCTTGAATGCTAGAGTAGAAAGGTCTGATACCGCCTCTAGATGGATCGCTTTTGTAGACATGCAGACAAAGAGACACACGTAACCTTTGGTTATCCTACAATATCTTTCCGTAAAACGTTTTAGCTCAAATGGTCCTGCAAAATCCACTCCTGTATTAGTGAATGGGCGGCTAAAATGTATCCTTTCAGTAGGCAAAGGAGCCATGATTTGTCTCTTAAACTTTTTGTCGTACAGTATGCACTCTTTACAATTTCGTATGTAGAATCTAAGCTTTTAGCTTTTAATATCCAGCATTCCTGGCGGGTGGTATTAAGTACTAGTCTGAACCCTCCGCGCAAAACCATTTTGTGAATAAAGTCTACGTATAACCAAGCCAGTTTACTTTTTTACGCTAGTATTATGGGATGGCGTTTATTAAAACTCAAACTAGTTGTAGATCCCAGCCGCCCATTTGCTTTTATTATCCCATGCTGATCCTAATAAGGGGTTAAGGTCAATAAGGGACTGGTTGAAGGTAGCTGTTTCTTTTGTTTAAGGCATTCTATCTCCTCAGGGAAATGACTAGCTGGAGATAGTAGAAATAAACGATTGCGGGCAAAGGTTAAGTCTTCATATGAAAGACGTTTCCCGGTGGTTTCACCAATTCCCCGCCTCTTCAATCTATGAAAGAATCGAAATATGTAGGCTACCACATGGATAGCCGTAGACAGCGTAGAGAATCGTGCTAAGATTTCTAGCGGGGTATCTTCTGACTTTTCCTTTGATCTAACTTTTATTTTTTTTGACCGAGGATCCCTTTATTTTCAGACTTCTACGCATTGCTTTATTGTGTTTAACTCCTTTATTTTTCGATCTTTTTACTGCTAACCGTTTTGTTGATCTAGCAACATGTATCTGAACCTGTTTTTTTTCTTCACTTGTTTCAATTTAAGGACTGTCTAAAAATGGTTTCGACATTTTTGCCAATGCTACTCCTATTAATCTTGTTTTCAGCTATATTCGTTTTTGGTGTGCAACTATGCTTTGTGGCATGCCATGGTCCAATAGCTCTAAAACCTGCGGTGGCAACTAAAATGATTGGTGGACGCAAGTAATAAAAAGGATAAGATCCACTTTCAAAATTGTCTATTTTGGTCAATTCCTTCAGGTACTCCGCAAAAGTTCAAGATTTCTGCGTTTTAATTCAAATTAAATTTATTAGCAAAAGGTAAGCATTTATTCGCAAAATCAACAAACGTTAAGATAAATACCCAAAAAGTCACAATATTTCGTCGGCAAGTTCATAAGTCAAAACAAGGCCACAAAATATGGGAAAATCTGTCGATCGATGTCTCAATTCACACATGATGAGTGTATATCTCAGTCGGCAAAGTAGACTGATAATTTTTTACTTGTTTTTTAATTCATTGAAAAATATATGCGGAAATATGAATTTACATTTTAACAGATATGATGGACATCATTAATCACTTATAATGGATGTTACCAAAATGTGTGCTCAAAAATGTTTTTTTATGGAATCGAAAAGTTATTTTGCATGAAGCACAGTTAACTAAATTATTGAATTATCTTAGAAAATGTTTGGAAAGATTTGGACATGATTAAATTTGGATTATGTCGATTGGAAGCTAATGAAATTATCATATAGACACGTTTCAAGAGCCAAATAAATAATTGAAATCTTTTTCAATGTCATTGCGGGTGAAAAGTGTTTTTGCTGATCAATGTAAAAAAAATGTAAATATCAGTAGTTGTTATTCCCAGTAGAATGGAAGAAAACCTGTCATAATAACAAATGATTTCATTTAATGACTCATTTCAACAACAAGATTATTACAAAACTATTTCAAGCGCCACTTTATCGGTAAGAACAAAGGTCATTGTGGTTCACTTGTGGTTTGTAATAAGTCAAGAGAGATTTTACCTTTTTTCATAAATTTCTTCATACTCTGGTTGTTTATAGTGTTCTGTAATATTTACGACAATGCTCAAGTTAATGCTGTGATAAGAAATGTGAGTCAACTTAAGATTACAGCGTAATGTGAAATATTTTAATTCCTGTGGAGACATCCACCCACACAAAAGAACGTTTTAAATCCAATATAAACTTTTTGGTGTATGCTTGTTGTTATGGAAAGAATTCAAACAAAGAAAATAACATATTTAAAGTAAATGTGAAACCTCTCAAATATTTTTGATGACTTACCTATTTAATATGTCTATGATTATAAATATGAATGAGGATTTCCCCGAAAAAAATACTCAAAGTAATTACAATCCCCATAAAATATTCTAATCTACATATGTATATGTTACACAAAAAAATAAAAGCAAAAACAACAAATAATGACAAAATCCTAGTACCTTTTTTTATTGACAAGCATTACCACTTTCGTCAATAGCCTCCATTAAATGACAATTCACAAAGACACATTACCACATTACCACCTATCGTTTGTATTGTTTTTCATCGATATAAACAGCAAATAAACAAATATCATCATCATCATCGTTTGTAGTACACACAATAATAAAGTTCCTTATCACATTTTATTCCCCTCTTTGCTGGAGGTGTGGGCCCACACATAGCGCTATTTTATAGCGAGTTTATTAATAATCTTAATCTAATCACCTGGAAAGAAGAATGTAGAGTGCATGTACCTGGGTACATATATACATACATAGAAATCTAATCGCCTGAATTAAAGTAGTTATGACTAGAAAATAAAATTATTATTTCGATGAAGATAGTGCTGCAATACAAAAATTTAACTAGCGTAAAGCATAAATAGTTTTTTTATGATTGATTTGAATAATTAATTTTTGTGTGTGTGTGTGTTTTATAGGTTACTTGAACGAACTACTTTTTTAATTGTAAAAAGTGTAGTAGCCTAAATATAAGTCAGCCATAAAACTGTTGTCAGGGATTTCTTAAAAATGTTGTACACTTTTCATTGATAGTTTTTACTGCATAGATAAAAAACAGTTTTAGAGTAAAGCGGTGTTTATTGTTAATTTTGGATGTTAAATGATTACAGTCAATAAAGTTTAATTATTTTTACATGCAAGGGCAAACACTTTCTATAACAAATGGTATTGTCCAATTATATTTTTAGTTTAATCTTATCAATTGTACGAAAATCTTGTCTGTACTTTTGTCTTTTAAACACGATAACTCTCAAAGTAACCTTCTCACAAAAGATCAAAAAGTAGTCCTTGCGGGCGTGTTTACAATGATATAGGTTAGGTTAGGTTAAAGGACGCGCAGCTGTCGTGTTGGACAGCCACTCCACTCGGAGACCTTATGGTCCATTGTGTTCATTATATAGTGTGGGTTGGAGAAAAGAAATAAAATTGCATAGAAGGTATCGAGAAAAGAAGTAAGAATAATTAAGTAAGTGCTATGGATTGAAAGACAATTCAGAAATTATTTTAGATAGGAGGGAGAGTGAGGAGGGTTTGCCACATTAAGGTGCTTTCATTCGTTCATGTTGAAGCCACTTCAGACCCTTGGCGAGAAGAAGCAGTGTTGTCGGCTCGGCTTGGCAGAATGTTGTCAGAGATGTTAGTGTATGTTCACCCATTGTTTGAATTCTACTGGTCATGAGCATTGGACAACGGCATAATAAGTGCTCAATCGTCTTTGTTTCTTCTTCACCTTCGCGTAATCTGCAGTAGTCCGTGGAGTCATCTCTATCCCATTTGCAGGTCATTGATCTTATTCTGCAGTGTCCCGTGATTACTCCAACCATTAGTTTCAGGTCGGGGTTTCTCATAGAAGAAGAATAGAGAAGTGGTCTTCCGTTTGGAGAGGTTGGGCCAGATTGCCTTTGATACCTTACAGCCAGGTTCGTTGTTCCAAATCTGACCAGCCTTCTCCCTGTATACTTGTTCTAGGAGCCGCATGAAATGACACAATGGTTCGATTGAGTTATCGATTTCGATGTCGTTTGACTCAGATCCGAGACGCGCCAGTTCATCCGCTTTTTCATTTCCCTCGATGTCGCAGTGCCCCGGGACCCAGCACAAGGTAACGATTGATCTTAGGGCCTCCAAAGCTTTCCTGCAGTGCAAGACCGCAGCAGACTTGATTGAGTGGGATCTAAGTGATTTTAGGGCTGCTTGACTATCCACATAGATAGTCACCGGTCCAGCTATGTCCCCTTCCATGTTTTTTATCAACTCTGCTTTTATCAACCCCTTTCCATCTTGGAGCCATCAATCTCTATACCGGGTAGAGGTGGGGAGTTGTGGGTCCAGGCTTCTCTGTCAGGTATCCGAACTTCAATTTCGTCGAAGTGTAATTGTGGTGATATATAGACCCTGATTACCTCCGATCCCACTGATAGTCCAGATCGTCGTAAAATAACAGCGTGGTCTTAGTCGAAGTTGCGCCATGAGCTTATCTCCTTAAGTCGGAGAGCACTCTTTGCTGCCAACTCTTGCACCACGAGATTCATCGGATGTGCTTTTCATGGCACCGGTAATTAAGAGAGATGCCGCTTTTTGAACGGTATTAATCATGTGAAGAAGGGATGTCTTACTTAATGCATTCCACCATACCAAAGAACCATAAGTCAGAATAGGGCGAACTATGGTCGTAAAAATCCAGTGGATGACCTGTGGTTTCAATCCCCAACTCTTACCAATAGAGTTCTTGCATGAAAAAAGGGCTGTAAGGCCTCTCTTGGCATGTTCTTGGACATTCCTTTTCCACGTTAGTTGATGGTCCAGGATAATGCCAAGGTACTTGGCCTTTAGAGAGAGCTTTAGGGCCACTCCATCCAGCGTTGTTAGGGTGAATGGTTTGACTTTTCTCTTGTTCGTAAATAGAACCAGCTCTGTCTTAGATGGGTTCACCCCAAGTCCATTGTTGTGTGCCCATCTTGTAAATAGACTAGAGCTCCTTGCATGAGTTCCGATAACGTTTGTGGGAACTTCCCGCTGATCATTATGACCACGTCATCAGCATAAGCTATTGCAAATTGAGTATCCGATTTGTCTTCTTCTTCAAATCGTAATATTTATTTTAAGCGTACATCAACTTCTAAGAATGTCTATATCGGGCAAATCTTTCCTTTACATCCCTCACAAAAGTTCAAATCCTACGACGGCGAGTTTTTCGACGTCGGATTGACCCGGAAACATTTAAAACCCGTGTTCCGATCAACGCCTCCCAAATCAGTGTTCATATGTTTGTGTTTGTATCATTTTTCTGTATTGGGAGCAGCATATGCCGGAATGCCTGCTTCGGAATCTTTTTTTTGTCCGTGCCAGGACCGAGGAAAACCCAGGACCAATATGGATGTGCTCGGTTTTTATCACATCCACTTCCACCACCATCAAGCTTCGGCGAGTGGCAATAGATGTCGGGAGTGGGTGCATCTAAGGGGTTGCTCTGGACTCGTCCAAGTTAGGGACTACAGGGACTGCGTGTGAACATAGCCCCCACTGAGTCGTCATCAGAATACGAGACTTAGCACTTAACACCAGTAGTCCCTGGACTCCGAGCTGCAGCTTTCAGCGTTGTGATGGTTACAATGTTTGGGAGTCAGTTGTATAACTGCCGAGGTTGAGTTGCTTAACGTATACATCTCGGCGATAAATAAATAGCTGTACTCCAGGTTGTAGTCCCAACAGTAGACCGCTTTCGGAAGGTCATAACCGTCTGGTTTTAGTGGACTCGGTCCTCGGAAATGATCAGAGGGGTATAGTGCTGGCTGAACTGAGCCCATACCAAAATTAGCGTAGAGTGTCATAGTTTGCCAGACAACGATCTGAGAAATGATGTCACGTTGCAACCGGTAGTTTCTTTTGGGTCAGACCATCTCCCCAATAATTTTTCCATAAGCAGTGTAGGAATTCTGTAACTTTTATCGACAGAATAGTTGTTAAAATTTCTTTTGTTTTTGTAACAACTACAAAACAAACAAATGAAATTGTTGTAAAATAAACAATGAGTAAAGTTGTTAAAAAGTTACTGAATAGGGGGCAGATCGCCCTAGCAAGACTAATGGACCTAGTTTCAGAAAATCCATTAATCAACCATTCAGAGATCTGCCCAACCCTTCTGATGTTCGGGTAGCAGAAAGGACGTTCCGAGACATTATCACTGCTGCAGACGCTCGCAATCAATATACCTGCTGGCCGAATACCTGTGGTGAGACCAAATTTCTTATCAGAGGCGGCGGGATTAGCAAATGATCTTAATGAGCTTCGTCGAGCTGACCCTAATGACCCCAGAGTCAGGCATCTGACACTGCAGGTTAACAGGCTGATCGGTGAGCATAAGCTGAACAAATGGCTAAACCATCTGAAGAGTTGCAACATTGGAGTCGGAAAAGTGAATTGTGGGCAACGGTTAAGCGACTATTGAAACCTGAGAAGAAGAAAAATGGGACCTAAGTCACGTTTGGCGACGATACGAAGATGTGCGCAAGTTATTTTAATCGACAGTTTGTCCGATTAAAACGTCGCATCTTTTCATGCCGAGGAGAAACCACACAATTTATAATGGATGATGTAGCAAATGCCACTAGGCTTTGGGCCTGGATGAAACCTCCATCGTAATGACGATACAGCTGGATGAAGCGAGAGTCGAGTGTCTCAACTTGTCGAAATGGGCTGGGTGGTCCATGTGGAAGCCATCAAAGATGACCGAATTCGCTTTTGTCGCCCGTAGCAAAACTCTTGAGATTTTACTGCTCCCCAGCGAGCCTTACGTCACCATTTATAAAAAAGTTTTAAATGACTGGAATACTTAGAAAATGTCGCTTACATTTTGCCACTGTTGGAAAGTATGATGTTTTTGCCCGGCCTGAGAATCGAACTCGGCCATACAGAGTGTGAGGCGTGCTTACCATTGCACCACGGTGGCACTAAAAAATGCACTGTGTTATGTGGTTATTACAACAAGATGGACAGGTGTCTTTAACTCCCGGAATTTTTCTACCTCTGTAAGTGCTTATGATGAGGACCAGAATATGGTCAGAATAGTAATTGTGTGCCTCGGGAAGAGTCTTTCCTTGCTGGAGATTTAAGAGAGATCTTCGATGGATCCTTCTTGTGCTTGCTACAACCACGAGCATGGTTGAATGCAAGCTGATATTTGATGGTATTACATGTTGAATGTCTCCGCATTAGAGTCTGAAAAGTCGTCGGATGTGTCTAGATGGAGAATTCTCGCTGAGAAAATAATGGCCTCAAGAGCACTGTGCAACATGTTTGAGCCAATCGCGTGCAAACAACTTCTGTCCAGAATTTTATGAAAGTAGAGGACCAATAGGCAAAAACCATATTTGGGTTTTGTTTTCTTAGATCGGGTTCGGGTTTTCTGGCCTCATCTAAACATGGTTAAAAACCGAATTTGTAAAACAAATCGGGGCCTTATCTCTGAAACCAGTACGAATCTTGTTTTGACATCTGCAGCAAACTTGTAAATAAAATCAAGAAGAAAATATTTGGAGGAGTAGTGTACTCGAAAAATTGCATTTATTGCTTCAAATTTTATAATATATCTAAAAATTCTGTATTTTGTGTATATTTCGCAGCGTATCTCCCAAAATGTTAAATTCTTCTTAATCTTACCTTTTGGGAAAATAATCTCTGGAATGTAATACAGCCCATATGTAGCTCGTTTGACGGTATTCGATATATCAGTGGAATAGTCAAACGACATTGGTGTTAACTTTCAAAGAGGGACTTTATGTAACTGAAATACATATTCTTAAGATAGTGATTTCATATAAAAAATTGTCAAGACGCATTGATATTGCCAAAGTATTTGCATTTTGTCCACAATAAAGATTACCACATTTAAATTTCATTAGATATTCAAACATGTGTGTTTTGCAACGATTAACCGAATTGTGTGATATTCTAGACCAATAATTGACCTTTTCCCATTATTTAATCGAAATGTTTCGATAAGAATGAAAATAAGTGGTATTGAAAATATCTTTATTATTTTAAGAACATTGCAGTCAAAATTATAATACTGTTCATATTCATATCTTTTAAACACATTTTTTTGTTATTTCACGTTTTACATAATGGTGGTAAATTGCATAATTGACAACGTGATGTTTAATATTACTTCCAAATTTGTTTAAAATAAGTTCATGTCCACAGCAATTTCAACGCCTCTAGTCCCAACAATTTTAGTGCTTTAATTTTTGTTACAGTAAATGCCGCATGCCTCCGGCAATGTGTTATTTGGACCAAGCGCCGTAACTTTTTTATTTTTTAATATTTTGATTTGCAGTTATTTATTTTAGGGTACCTGTCCGATCCACATGGCACGACAGAAAATTCTTAGCATTAAGAAACATGCTGTGTCACACGTATTTCAGAAGAATTTGCCCTATGGGCAGTGTTACAGAATTTGACGATTTTTTGGCCTAAAATTGAAAAATAACTAATTTTTCACGTAATCCCGAATTGCATGAAATAAAAGACGATAACTATATTTTGACCAGAATTTCACGAAAGACTTTATTTAAACTAAGCAATATTTCAAACTCGATTTTATGAGCTATTTTAATGTTTTTAAACAATTTTGAGACGGATTGGCGTAGGCACATATCTGGAATAGAGGTATTTTCATAGTTTCTGCCTCATCTTGGATTTACATCAGCTGAAAATTTTCATGTAGGATTGTTAATGGATGAAAATCTTCCTTGTCCTCTTTAATGAGAGTTTTTGTCGATTTTCGACTGCCCATCAATCAAATGTACGTGTACCGACAAACATGGACGGTTACACTGTCAAGCTAGCGATGTTTGAGCTAATCTATCATTCAAAACTGGCTTGCTGCATTACTGCAAACTCGATAACCATGGAGAAAACTATCACCTTCCCAGCAAAATTAAATGGAAGTGATTCGATGTGAAATCATGATTTCACTGGTTCTTTTGCATGAGTGCGAAATGAGTCATGAAAGATCCGATCTTTTTCATCGAATTTTCATGAGTGCAATTGAAGTCGTGAAAGATCCGATCTTTTTCATCGAATTTTCATGAGTGAAATTGAAGTGGTGAAAGATCCGATCTTTGTCATCATATTGTCATGAGTTTAAATAAATTGACAAGTACCCGCACAATAAATTATCAAATACTCATGTACCTGAATAATTGTGTTCTTGCAAAAGTAATTGTTAAAATGAAAATAAAATTCAGATGAAAGTGATTGATAGTGGCAAAATTTATATATTTTAATAAAAAATACAATGTAAATTGATATAAAACAAAAGAAAAATATATGTATTTTGTGTTTGGAAACCTGTTTCGTTTTGTGGATATTAAAAAGAAGTATGAAAGATTCTTGGTCTATAAACCACGAGCTTCACCAGCCGACCAACGCCAATATATCGAGCTGCAATTATTGGGTTGGCTGGGCCATGTCAACAGGATGGATAAATATGCCACCGGTATATTAATACGAGCCATTTGACGTTACGCCAACAGAGGGAAGAACAAAACTCCAATGGAAAGATCAAGTTCAATATGATATCACAAAACATGGCATCCAAAGTTAGAGAAGCAAATTAGAAGATCGGTAAAATAAGTATAAAAGATACCATAACATGGTAACTATTACAGGATAAGTTTTTTCTTTTGAAACAATTCATGTATACGAATTCAAATTTATACTAGATTTCCCAATTGATGAGTTTGGTTCAGAGATTGACACATAATTTATCGAATATTGGAAAAACGGAACCCCCCAAGTTGAAAGAAATATCTTGCAGCCATCGGAAGAGATAAATATGATATTGCAGATTAATATAATATATAATTTTGAAAATTACATACAAAATAAAGAAAAATAACATCTGGCGATACAAATCATATGTGCATTGTATTCTTATTAATTCAACAAATTACATAATTGTATTGCAAATTTTATTTCTGATTGGCGAAAATCCGGATCCAAAGCATTGGTGCAAGAAGCCATGACAATGAACTGGTGCAAGAAGCCATGACAATGAACTGGTGCAAGATGCTATGACAATGAACTGGTGCAAAATGCCATGACAATGAACTGGTGCAAAATGCCATGACAATGAACTGGTTCAAGATGCTATGATGATGGACTGGTGCAAGATGCTATGACAATGAATTGGTGAAAGTGTGTGCCACTCCCGTGTCACTCATTGGTGATTCACCTAAATTTTCACCTATGACATGTCACTTGCACCCATGATTCAACTCATGATTTGTCATCTAACATTTTGCCGGGTTCTGAAAGCTGTTTTTATAGCGGTATTTAAGGGGTTACACCTACTTGTCACTTAAAAAAATATTGGCTTATTTTGAAGTACAGGTGTAGGTGTAGAGTATGCCGCAAAAATTTCAAGTCGATCGGAGCAAAATTGTCTGATATATGAGAATTGGAAGGGAACAATTTATTGAGATTTGTATATAGCATAGATACTTTAAACTCGTTTTTCTCAAATGGCATTTTTGAAGTCTGTGCCAACGATAGCTCGAAACCGAATTGGTTTGGTGCTTATTAAATACATACAAAGCTTGTCCTTAAGCGAGACAGTTTTAGGAAACAAAATTGCCAGATTTTTTGACAAAAACCATCCAATTTTTACTTTGACAGTTAAATATTTTTAAAAAGTTTGTTTAAAGTTGTTTAAATGCTTACAAACATATATGATGATCGGCCCATCCGCTTTCGAGCTATCGTTGGCACCGTAAAATGCTTTTACAAAAAGGGGCTTCGCAGATAACCTTGCAATATTTTTCAACAACAAAAACTCCAAAAGTAGTATAGGATGTGCTCTTTCAAATGAAAGAAAAATTTTTTTAAAAAATTTGGTAGTTTCTCTGAAAACAATTCATGAAAATGAGTTTTTTGGTCTGCCCAACTGGGGATAAACCCTTAAGTGAGATTGGGTTATATGTATTGCTGTGGGTTGTACATTTTATGTTGTCAGTCTCATTGACAAAACTATCTGCTAAAAATCGCATTAAACGGTAACAAAACCTAGTTTTGGTTCATGATGACGATTTTTGACGATTTTCCAAATTTTGTTGACGATTTGCCGATTTCCGATCAAAAAATGTCGGCAACGCTGCCTATGGGTAGCATAATCAGTATGGATAAAAAGATTCGCAAATTTGAAAGACATACTAATGGGTATTTTACACGATATGTTTTTTACATATGGGTTGTCATGTCATGTTTATATACAATATGTATATGCAAAGTGACAACACATATGTAAAATAACATATCGTGTAAAGTACCTACGTACATATAATAGATTTTCCCTAAATTTCATCCACCTACGTCAATCCGTTCGGACGCTAAAGTGATTTCCACAGACGGACATGGCTATATCGTTGTATAATTGCATGTGAACACGAATATATATAGTTTGTGGGGTCTACAATGATTATTTCGAGTAGTTACAAACGGAATGACAAACTTAATATACCCCCATCCTATGGTGGAGGGTATAAAAATGGAACATCTACATCACGATGATTCAGTTGCACAGCTAGTTCAAAGATATAGTGCCTTACTCGGAGACCACCTCAATTCGTATAGGGCCAGACTTCAGAGCACACATGCCTTGCATGTGGACTGGGACCGTACGATATGCTGCATATGCTTAACTGTATAGCTATACCCACTTTCCTGTCTCCTGATTCTATGTAGACGCATCCAGTCCAGGTTGGAGAATTTTTGAACGTGGAATGAACAATATTTGCGTTGCTACAACAACAAAAACAATGACAATAGTGCAGTTAAGTCCAGATTATACTGCATGTTGTATTTGTGGTCTCTATTACAACGTTCAAATGACGTTTATAAGATCGTCACATGTGACGAATCATGCATGGATCTATGGTATGAGCTCGAAACAGAATAGCAATCGAACGTGTGTGTCCTCGAAAACGAGTCATATCCAACAAAAGTTGTTCGTGGATATTACACTTCGAAGCAAATGTTCGACAGTTTCTTCGACAAAACTTGTCTAAGTGAAATTCCAAAAACAAAACCTTTTTCAGATGTAATTCAAAACATTTTATTTGTAATTCGTAACATTTCATTTGTAATTCGAGAATTCCATTTGTAATTCAAATTAATCAACCCCATTCTTTTGTGGATTTTTCATTTTTGACAAATGACCCTCATAAATTGTCGTTTTTAAAATAAAGTGCATTTAAACTGTTTAGAACAATTTTAGTGACATGGTCAGGACAGTGCATGAACTGCACCTTCTCTGTAAAGGGTCCGGATATTTTAAATGCAGATTCACAGATTGTGGCCTAAAAATATTTACGGTGTTCGTCATTTTTTTTTTTTTTTTTTGAAGGCTTGGTACTAATTCGAGTCCTCAACCCAAGAAGATGATAAAGGTAGTTTTTGGAAACATGTGGCATTGTCGTCCCGTGGGGGATTGCTAGATCCTCTATCGGGACCCTCCCATTGGCGAATTGGGGACGTTCGACTCGCTAAATAAACGAGTCGGATACCAGGGAAATAAAATACCTGGGGGTGACCAAAAACTAGCCTAAGGCACTGCTGCCTGTGCCTTAGTATCACTTGAAGGCGGAGGTTGAGTGAACCGGAACGGCTATCATTGAAATACTATCGGCGCAGTGGCATCCACATAAACGGCGATTAAACGGCAGCTATTATCCCAAGCGTCTGTCCTCCATGTTAGGAGCGGCTTACATATCACTGCTAGTCTGGAAGCTTAGATGGCAGCCCCATCCCAGAATCGAGTGCATCAGGGTAATCGCCTGGTCACTTTAAACCCCATGATTACAGAAACCACAAGAAGATACAACAATGAAAACCCCCCCTCGATGACGACCTTTGGAATGAAAACAAGGACACGATTTGGAACATGGAATATTCGCACAATGCTTGAACCCTCAAAACTTGCCCAGATAACAAAAGAGTTCTGCAGATATAAACTAACACTCCTTGGCCTCTGCGAAACAAGATGGCCGGACAATGGAGAATTTTCAGCAACAGATAATGTAACCTTTTTATACTCGGGCAAACCAGCTGGACAGCCAAGATCTAGTGGAGTTGGGTTTCTCCTTTCTAAAAATGCCAAGGAAGCACTTGCTGAGTGGAAACCCCATACGGATCGTATAATATCTGCAAGATTTCGTACGCGCGCTAGATACCTTACCGTGATACAGTGCTATGCCCCAACTGAGAACGCCGAAGATTCCGACAAGAGTGCTTTTTACAGCCAGCTCACAAATGTTTTAGATGCAACCCACAGAGGAGATATAAAGATCTTAGTGGGCGATTTCAACGCCCAAGTAGGACCAGATAATGGAAATTTGGAATGTGTAATGGGCAAACACGGCATAGGAAGAATGAACGAAAATGGTACACTTTTGGCAGAAACATGCGCCAGCAACGCTCTTGTGATAGGTGGTACACTATTTCCTCACAAGAGAATTCACAAAGCCACATGGATATCTCCGGATTGTTTAACGGAAAATCAGATAGACCACATCGCCATCAGTAAAACATGGAGAGGGTCACTTCTGGATGTGTGTGTAAAAAGAGGAGCAGATGTAGGTAGCGACCACCATTTACTGATAGGAACACTCAGGTTTAAGGTAGCTGCAATTAGAACAGAAAGAACAAAAAAACGTAGACCACGATATAATGTTGCCAAACTACAAGAGGAGACCGTGAGAAACAGATACTCAAGGAAACTCGATGCAAAATATGCCGAATTACAAGCCGTCGAAAGTTCTAACGTAAATGATTACTGGGAAAAGGCTAAGTCCACAATTTTAGAAACAGCCGCCGAATGTCTAACTGCCACGAGAGCACCCAGGAAATGCTGGATATCAGACGATACATGGATGCTCATCGAACAGCGGAAAAACATAAAGTCTCAACTAAACGCAGCCAGAACAAGATCGATAAAACTTACCTTAAACAGACACTACAATGAGTTGGATAAGAAAGTTAAAAAAAGTGCCAGAAACGACAAAAGACATTGGGCAGAAAATATGGCAGTACAAGCAGAAACTGCAGCATCATCCAACAAAACAAAAGAAATGTACCAAACAATAAAAAAGCTCAGTGGAAAAAAGACAAAATTTTCAAAAGGTAAACCTTTAGTTGGCCCAGATGGAACATCACACACAAACAGCCAATCTCAACTCGATGTATGGGTACATCACTATACCAACATTCTGTCCACAAACCAAACAGTTAGGAATTCTAATATCTGCAACTGTGAGCATCACGAGACAAGAGACGACATAAACACAGCACCTCCTTCCATAGACGAAATATGTCATGCTATATCATCTTTAAAAAATAGTAAATCAGCAGGCATTGACGAAATCGCACCTGAAATGTTAAAAGCAAACCCATTCACAAGTGCATTGATTTTACATCCAGTCGTCAACAACTTTTGGAGTACTGGGGAATTGCCATCCGACCTAAAGGAAGGACTGGTAATAAATGTGCCAAAAAAAGGCAATCTTTCTCAATGCTCAAACTACAGGGGCATAACTCTTTTGAGCATGGCAAATAAAACAATTACATATATTTTAAACGACCGAATTTCGTCAGCAATTGCACCCGAACTAAGAAAGCAGCAAGCTGGCTTTCGACAAAACTATTCCTGTGTGGATCACATAAATACTCTAAGAATCATCATAGAGCAATCTATAGAACTAAGATCATCATTGTATCTAACGTTCATAGACTTTCAAAAAGCATTCGACACTATATCCCACAATGCCATATGGGCGTCCCTAGTATGCAAGGGTGTTCCAACAAAAATAATCGACCTTATTAAAGCTCTCTATGATGACTCACACTGCAGAATTTTGCACGACGGCTTAACTAGCCAGAGAATTAAAATATGTGCAGGAGTAAGACAAGGATGCGTATTATCGCCGCTCCTTTTTAACATTGTTTTAGATACGGTGATGGCTGCTGCGACGCGGGAGCTTGGCGGCATCATTTGGGGTTTAAACGGCAGATTGACTGATTTAGACTACGCTGATGATATTTGCCTTTTGTCGCATCAGAACTCAAACATGCAACATCAAATCAACCAAGTTCAGGAGTATGCGCAGAGAGCTGGCCTTCATATAAATGTATCCAAGACTAAATGCATGCGCATCAATGCTGGAAACGCAACACCATTAACCTTGGACAACACCCCTTTGGAAGAAGTAGAAGAATTTATCTATCTCGGCAGTATGTTAACGTCGACAGGAGGCTCTGAAGTAGATATAAATAGCCGCATGCGAAAGGCAAAACAAGCATTCGGAGCACTCAACAATATATGGAGATCATCGCAAATCAGACGGAGTACAAAAATACGACTGTTCAACTCAAATGTAAAATCTGTTCTATTGTACGGATGCGAAACATGGAACATGTCCTCAAGAATAGCGAACTCACTCCAGGCATTCGTCAATAGATGCTTAAGAAGAATTTTGAGAATACATTGGCCTAATGTGATTACAAACCAATCTCTTTATGAAAGGTGCAACCAAAATCCAATAGTCAGGGAAATCAGACTAAGAAAATGGAGATGGATCGGTCATACACTGAGGAAACAAGAAGGAAATATTGCCAAAGAAGCCCTTGAGTGGAACCCGCAAGGTAGCCGCCGTAGAGGTAGACCTTTGCTAACGTGGAGACGGCAAGTTTTAGAAGAACTGAGGAAGGCGAATAAATCATGGAATGAAATTAAAATTTTAGCTTTAAATAGAAATAATTGGAAAAATTTTGTTGTGGCCCTATGTTCCACCTAGGAACCTGGATATTAATAATAAAATAATAATGGCATTGTCGTGCAAAATTCGATCAAGTCCATTCCATGGTATTTATAAGTCTCTCCTAACTCTTCACACCATGAATAATTATGTCAACTGCTATAAATAATCCACAGTTTTTTAAATGTTAAGCACATTGTTGCAATTGTATTTGAATTTATATACCCCCTTGGGTGATGGCAATACCAACAATGTTTATATTAAACCGCCGACAACAATCGAATATTTATTCAGATTAACCGACATTAAAACCAAATTGATTATTATAGGAATCCGATAGGATCGGTGGTAGGCACTCGAACCGACGTTCTTCGTATGCGTCTATATAGTTGGTGTTATCAGCAGTTGCCGCCTTGTGTTTTTTGCTCAGCTTTTTTTTGCCTCTTTTATTCTTCTTTATTATTATTTAAATATTGTGTTTATTTGTCGCATACATTTAGTTGAAATTTGTTTTGCTACGAAAGCGGGTGTGAACTTTCTCTTGGTCGTTGGTCTAGTGTGCGGCATTTACGACATTCGGATTTTTATCCATTATATGGATTTATGAAAAGCATAACTGTGCTGTACGATAGTATTGTGTATGTATTACAAAGAAAAAATTGAAAGAGTTAAAGAAATAAAAAAAAAACATGGATTGAATGTTGAAGTAGCTACCACCTTACCTTCAATATTTTACGTTGTGGCTAATCGTTAAAATGATTGCTATAAATTAAACTGACTAAAATTTATAATCAAGCAAATGGAAATTGAAATGTTTACAAAGAATAATGTGTGTAAAAAAAACAAACGAAGCTAAAAACAATACCGGCGGGAGACGAAGTAGTTATTTTTTATATGAAATAATAAATAATAGGATGTTGTACGAATGACCAGTTTAAAAAAGGATACGAATAATTTATATTTATTTAAAATACATAACCGAGAACAAGTGTTCTTTGGCTGCCCCTGCCGGAAAAAATGCACTTTAGCTAAATTCTACAATATGTAGCTGACCTTCGGCCGGAATTGAAGAATTTCTCCTATGGACAGATGCCAAATTTGGCCACAAATTAAAATTTCTTTTGCTTAAATTTACACTGAACCTAGTACCTTGAATGTGGTTTAAGGTTTTCTCCTGAAATTTAATGGTCCATAACTCGGAATGAATAGAGTCCGAGGCAAAAGTTGTATGTCGTTGAAGTTAGAATAAAAAGGGCTACGTTTGGAAAAAATATGAACCTCCCCCTCATGGCGCATTAAAGGATAAATATGCCAAGGATCTTCCCTTGTCCTATTCTGATTTTTTTGCATTTTTTTCCATGTTCGAAATTCCAAAAAAAAAAAAAACATTTCTGGCATTCGTGTGTAATGTTGTCTTGACGAAATATCGAAGTAACAACCTTCTGTGGAAGAAATATATATTCTTGAAAATCCAAGAAAAAATCTTGCACAGTCCTTGTATAAAATATTTGAAAATATTATATAAAAAATTGAAATTTTCGTTTGTTCGAAATTGTTATTAGATGGCATTCTAAACGATTCCTCGAACCTTTTTTTTGTACCCTCAGCCTTTAGGTTAGCGAGAGTATAAACACTCTGATACGATCGAAATAATGGCTTTAGACCCCAAGTGTGTTTGGACGAAATTCGTTTCCGACAATTTATAGTCCATTTAGCACTGTTCTCGAAAGGATCAAAAGATTTAGTCCAAACATTGTAATATTTTCTTCAAACAGATCAAATTCGCTTGAAGAGAATATTATTAGAAAATATTTCGTTCCCCAAAAGTTTAAACAAAGTTCCAAATGTTCGCTAAATTGCTCTTTAAAGACTGATCCAGCCTTGTTTTGAAAGTTTTACCAAAGGTACCCTTTATGGCCCTGTTTACGGCGATATATTCTTTTTTCAAGAGACATGGCCTATGAATGGTCTAAGGAAGCCTGTCCACTAGATCGCGACGGAGATCATGCCGGTAATACCCAAGCAGGCACAGCATTGACAACATCTTGTGTTGTTGTATCGGTAAATCTTCGGCAACAATGTTTCTTTGCCAGCACCCAAGATCTGCTGGCCAGCGACCTGATAACCTTGTTCCTACTTCTGATCTTGTCGAAAATACCACAGACCGGTCTATTGCTTTACCTAGCTAGTACCTTTGGACATCTCTCTCCAGATCATGGAGATCTCTCTTGACGTGCCTGGGTGGAGGAAGCCTGTCCACTAGATCGCGGCAGCGAAGCTAATGCCGGTAACACGTTGTGTTATTGTACCGGTATATCTTCGGCATCCTGCTGCAGTCTTCAGGCGGCATTTTGGCAACTGTGTAGAGCTAACATTTGCATACCATACTGGCCCCGCATAGCTTACCATAGGCCGACCTATTGCTTTATAAGAGGTCAACAAGGTTTCTTTGTCAGCACCCCACGATCTGCCGGCCAGCGACCTGAGAACATTGTTCCTACATCTGATCTTGTCACAAATTCCACAGACCGTCATATTGCTTTATATGAGGTCAACAAGATTTATATGTCAGCACCACAAGATCTACCGGCCAGCGACCTGATAACCTTGTTCCTACTCTTCTGATCTTGTCGCAAATATATGTAGCGTGGAGACTTATACATGTATTTAGTTGTCGGAATCGGGACACCATCGACCAATATGTTCAAGAATAGCCTCATTTCAGCCTTCAGCCATTTCCATGCGGTGAACTGTGTGGTATTGAATTTAGCGTTGGATATTTGAATGTTCCTCAGATGGAAGATCTTCACGAAGTCTGCTATGTAGACATTTAACTTATCACATACATATGTCATCGACGATATGACCCGACTTCAATACATTTAACAACCTCTACCTTCCGAAAAGTAGAGGTTAAACTGTTCCGGAAATAACACTCCGCCATGGGGAACTCCCTGTTTCACTCTAGGGGTCTTGGCATTTATATTTCTGAGTTCTATAAAGTTTCAAACACGACTGGAGGAAAGTCTTCTCTATATCCTTTAACAGCTTGGCATGGTTGAAGGTATTGAAGACCTTCTGGTTCAGTCCTCTATCTTCAGAAAGGTAGAGGCTAAAAAGTTCCGGAAATAACACTCCGCCATGTGTAACTCCCTGTTTCACTCTAGGGGTCTTGGAATTCATATTTTTGAATTCTACAACGTTTCAAACACGACTGGAGGGAAGTCTTCTCTATATCCTTTAACAGCTTGGCATGGTTGAAGGTATTGAAGGCCTTCTGGTTCATTCCTCGACTGATATGTGTGGATATGACCCGTAATGCAGTTGTGGTGCTAGCCATTTTCCGGAATTAATTCTGATGTTAGGCAAATAGCTTTTCAAGATGGCGAGGAGAATCTTTACTACAAGGTGGAGATCGGCCTGTACGATTCGACACTGCTAGCATACTTGCCTGGCTCCAGTAGCGGGACTACCCTGACAACTTGCAAGGCTTTTGGTACAATATGGCAGGCTAACGATATATAGAGGACTCTTGTTAATCCAGTTGCTTAAGCATTACCATGAGGTTCCATGTGGGCCCAACTCTTTGGATGATTTCGCGTTTCGGATGATATCTACAACATCGCTCTTCGTGAATTGTTGTGGTCCTCCTTGGCTGGGAGGGCTCTTATACGGCATAGCACACTCACACTTCATCCTATCATTTTCGGGATGCTCTATAAACGGCCGATTTAAATAACACGGACACCTCTTCGGGTTTGTTACTATAATGCCGTTGAAAGTAACAGGCATTCTATAATCCTTCTTTACCGGATTCGAGAGTGATTTAACCGTTTCCCACAATTTACTTAATCCTTTTGCAATACTGCATTGCTTCAGGTGGGTCTAGCAACTTTTCCGCTTATGTTCGCGTACTAGTCTGTGTACTACATGAGTAAGTTCTCTAACTCTTGGGTCTTCAGGGTTCGTACGACTTAGCTCATCACGCTTCTTTCCTAGTCCCCCTTCGCCTCTGTTGGTAAATTTGGTCTAATTGCGGATATTTAACCAGCATGTTTATAGCGAACGGCAACAGCTGTTATGATGTCCCGGAAATTTTTCTCGCTTACCTGTGTAAAAATTATCTGTGTAGACTGTCTAAAACTTCCAAAACTTATTTTTTTATTCCCCAAAATTGCAAAAAAGTTGATTTGCGAAAAAATTCATACATTTTTATACCCTCAGCATTTATGCTAACACTTTCATACGGGCAAAATGTGCCTCATCGAAATAAGGGTTTTAGACCCCAAGTATGTTTGGACGAAATGTGTTTCAGACAATTTGGAGTTGATTTAGCCATGTCCGTCCGTCTGTCGGTCTGTCCGCCTCTCTGGCTGGTGCGCACGATAACTCTCGAACGGAGCAACCGATTCGTTTTAAAATGTGGCTTTCGTAATATTTTGCCCAAATTTAGTTTAAGTTGGAAGATGGACTAATCCGTCCACCTCTTCCGGTACCTCCCCCACAAAAGTTCGAAAATGTTCGGAAAATTTGTGCGCACGATAACTCTTGAATGGAGTAACCGATTTGGCCCACACTTTGTACATCGTGATAGTTCTACCAGACTTAGATGAAGTTTAAATATGGACTCAATCGGTCCACTCCTTCGGGTACCTCCCACACAAAATTTCGGAAAAGTTCAGTTTAGGACCTGCTTTCGAATCGCTTTGATTTTTGTTGTAGCAATTTGTATTCGCTGTCCCCAATACGACGGTACAAGTTTCATAAGGGGCAAGTCCATACTTCCTGACAAAATAGCCTGAAAGGTGCAAAAAAAAAAACCTATAAAACCGTGTGTAGTGGTTGGAGCGCAAGATAAATCTCGAACGGACCTTCCAATTCGGTCCATAATTTGGCCTTAGTAATATTTTGTCCAAACATAGTTTAAGTTCGAAGATAAACCATGCCGGTCCACTCCTTCAGGTACCTCCCCCACAGAAGTTCAAAAATATTCGGAAAAATTGTGCGTACGATAAACTCTTGAAGAGAGTGGCCGAATTGGACAATACTTTACACATCCTAATATATCTACCAGATATAGATCAGGTTCAAATATGGACTATATTTGTCCACTCCATCCGGTACCTCCCACACAAAATTTCGGATACATGTTCACTTTAAGACCTGCTTTCGAATCACTTTGATTTTTGTTGAAGCAACTTGCATTCGCTGCCTCAATAGCGATGGTAAAAGTTGTTTCAGGGGCAAGTCCATACTTTTTGAGGAAACATCCCTGAAGTTGTAAAAAACCCCTATGGTACCATATGTAGTGGTTGGAGATCTATTCTTTTTAGTATCTCCTCCGCAAAACTTTTGATCTCAAATCCTAATCAACATTTTTGTCAGTTCAAACGCCCAAAATTCCCTAAATACATGCGTTTTTTGGAAAAAAATTGTTTCAATATACACAGGCTGAGGGTATATCTCTGTCGGCAAAGCCGACTGATACTTTTTTACTTGTTAAGAGTAAAAATATCCTAACACAAATTATGAACTTACTTTGTTAAATTTCCACAACTTATCTAAGTTTCCCCAATGATAGATATTCCATGCATTTTGAAACTTTCAGTTGCTATTTATTAATTGTTTCATGTTCCGATAACACTTTGGCTGCCTCTATAATGCGTGTTGCATTTTCAAAACAATTACTTAAGAATAGAATTGCGATAAAATAATATTAGTGATAAAAAACGCTTGCATTACTCAGAATATGTATGTACATATATTTCTTCAATTTACAAAACAACAAATGTAAACAAGTTTTGACCAAGATAATGAAACAACATCGTAGGAGGAATGCGATTAATGTACGATCTTTGGGTCAATGTTGGTGGCTTGCGTATTTAATGTTATAAAAGATTACAACAAATTATCACAAAAAAATTTACAAATTCACAGGGGTCATAAGCTGTATGAAAGAACTTGCATATTTATTTTTCTAGCATATTTTATTTTTTGAAATTCTTTTAATTTTTGTAATTGGCTTTTAAGTTATCAAACTCGTTGCAGCGTAGAATAACAAACATTGAAAACAACAACAGTTTTTAGATATAATTCAAGAGTGTATTAATAAATTAACGATTATACCCTCTGAACGTCCATCAAAAATCCTCTCAAATTTTCACAAAAGTCCTTAAAAATTACATACAAATCTACGCCACAAACACCCACTGAAAAAAATATTCTTAAAAGTCCCGAAAGTTATTGCCATGAGTTCTTCAAACCAAATTGCATAAAAAAATCTCTTTAAAGGCAGACCACAAATATTGTCCCCATAGTCCTTCAGACGGTTATACTAAATATGTTTTATTCTTTTAATACTCCAAAATTTCTCTTTTATTTTTATTTCGCAATTTAGCTCGTGCGTCAATACACTTGAGGTGTTTTTTTTTTTTTTTGCAAAAAGAAGTAAACAATAAAAACTTCATCTAATCGGTCATCATTGATACTAATCTTATCTTTTCAATATTTCCATAATCAATGTAGTTGAAATATTTTTATGAACTAAATTTACATATCAGCCAGCACTCAAGGTGCTTTTTTTAAAAATAGTCCCAAGGGGTCTGCTATAAAAACAAATATCTTCAGCGATTAGGATTATACTTTCTTCAGGGTAATCTTGAGTTGCACCACCACACATATCACCTAGAGAGTGTAGAATAAATTTTGGCATGTTATTTTTACGACAATTCAATGGCTAATTATTAGATTAGCGTTATGCTAATTTATTGATTGCAATGAATTTATAGCTCTGACTACATTTTTTTGTGATTATAATCTGTACATGCTTCGAAGCACCCTAAATTCGATCAAAAGTATTTAGGAAATGTGTGACACAAATTAAGAAATTTTTGACGATTTTAGCAACTACTAAAGATACAACAAACTGACCATCCTACGACGCACAGTGTCACGACAACGACCAAAAATGGGTTTTAACAAAGCGTTTTGCGGTGTCGAATAAGTTTGAAAATGAATGGACCGATCACCGTATTTATTTTGGGGGCTTATTAGGTACCTAATAATCTTATTTTTAAACGAGGGAATTTAAAAAATATTAATTAAAATATGGAGAACAGTCAAAGTCGAAATTTCGATTAAAAAAAAAAACAAGTAAAAACGTATCGGTCGGCTTTGCCGACAGAGATATACCCTCAGCCTGTGTGGATTGAAATAAATTTTTTCCAAAAAAAAAAAAAGAAATGTATGGACGTATGAACTGACAGAAATATGGATTGGATTAAAGCTCAAAAATTTGCGGGGGATATCGATAGATAGGGCTTTTGTACCATACTCGCATACGAAAAGCATAATATCGGATCACTAGGGAAACCTTCAGTAAAAATGTCCAAAGGATCCTCGAACAGACCCTCAACTACAAAAATGTGTTGAACATTTGTATGAGTGGTACCCCAAGTATTGCACCCATAGGGCCCAAATTTGAACATAAACTAAGCTTGGACAAAAAATTTCGTGATCGAAAATTTGGACCAAATCGGGTGCTACGTTTGTGAGATATTGCGCTTATCATTTTAGCAAATATTTTCAAACATTTGTGGGAGAGATACCGGAAACATTGGACCTATAAGCACTATCATCGAATTTCATCTAATATTCGAAGAAATATTACGATATCCAAAGTGTGGACGAACGCAGTACTCGGTTCGAGCTCTACAACTTTCGGGCTGTTTTCTCAAGAAGTATGGACTTGCCCCCAAAAAACGTTTACTGTCGTAATAGAGATAGAGAATGCAAGATGCGTCAACAAAAATCAAAGTGATTCGAGAACAGGCCTTAAAGTGAATTTATCCAAAATTTTGTGTGGGAGGTACCCGAAGGACTGAACAAAACCAATATAGTCCATATTCGAACCTGATCTATATCTGGCAAAGATATTAGGATGTGTAAAGTATGGACCAAATCGCTCACACCCATCCAGAGTTATCGTGCGCACAATTTTTCCGAACATTTTTGAACTTTTTGGGGGAGGTACTTGAAGGTGTGGACCGATATGGCTTATATTCGAACTTAAACTAAGTTTGCATAAAAAATTACGACCGACAACATTTTGGACCGACTCATTAGATCCGTTCAAGAGTTATCTTTCGCTCCAACCACTACACACGGTGTCATATAGGTTTTTTTTGCACCTTTAAGGCTAGTTTCTCAGGAAGTGTGGACTTGCCCCTGATGAAACTTGTACCGTCGTATGGGGGGCAGGGAATACAAGTTGCTACAACAAAAATCAAAGCGATTAGAGAGCAGGTCCTAAACTGAACTTTTCCGAAATTTTGTGTGGGAGGTACCCGAAGGAGTGGACCTATTGAGACCATATTGGAACCTCACATTACTCTTGTAGAAAGTTTACGCTATACAAATTATGGACCAAATCGGTCACTCCCTTCAAGAGTTATCGTGCGCACAAATTTTCCGAACATTTTCGAACTTTTGTGGGGGAGGTACCGGAAGGAGTTGACCGATGTAGCTCATCTTCGAACTTAAACTAAGTTTGGGCAAAATATTACGAAAGCCAAAATTTGAACTGAATCGGTTCATCCGTTCGAGAGTTATCGTGCGCTCCAGCCAGCAGGACAGACAGACAGACGGACGGACATGGCTAGATCGACTCCAAATTGTCTGAAACACATTTCGTCCAAACATACTTGGGGTCTAAAACCATTATTTCGATGAGGCACATTTTCATCGTATCAAAGTGTATATACCCTCCTTAGCCTAAAGGCTGAGGGTATAATTAGTAGATTCTTGCAGTTCTGGAACAGACGACCAATTGATGTATTCAATAAGTCCCCAAAAATATATGAAGACTGAACACAAAATTTCAGTCATTTCGGATGGATAAAATATGGCAAAAACCTTCAAAAAACGAAAATCGGGCGGTACCGTTCTTTGGGGGTAGTATCAAAACCTGGACTGGACCTATGTCCATGATTTTTATCAGACAATTTTTTGTCCACTGGAAACGCTCAATGCAAAAATTCAGACAATTTGGTCGAGAAACTTGGTAAAATCTCACCGCCGGGAATAACAATCTTGGCGTGATGCGGGGGCTAGATGTCACAATCCTCTCTTTTAACTTCTTGTAGTGTTGAACTGGGAGGCTGTGATCGACCAAAGGTTATCCAGTCTCTGTCACGCACCAACACAGTGCGCTCGAAACTCATAGTGCATCTCTGGACTGAGTGACACATATTTGGTAGCGATCTCCTACCAAAGTAATGGTGAGATCCCCTAACACCGGGGTGTAATGCGACCTCGTGCCTATCGGTGTTCCAAGGTTTGCAGTTAGGGTAGCAACTGTATTCGAACGGAGCCTCGCTTGATACCTGGGCACCTCAGCGAGTAGTTAGCGCCCTAGTCATGGTAGTGGAGGGCTATGCCATGGCTCTCCTCAGTTCCCCCATAAACTCATATTCTTATGGATACTCCAATTCCGATTCACCCTCATCATCGACCATTGCTATGCACCCGGACAATGTTGCACCTCGTGCGAATACCCAATCCCTGGGCGGGGACGTCAAGAGAACGACACTGGACAGTGTTAGCGACGCCATAAATAAGCAGAGCAGGGAATTGCTCGAGCTCCTGAGGGACAACGAGAGTCTCCTACTAAGTCAGAAGAGCCCCTCTCCATTGGACTGGGAGAGTTGGGAGGATGATGAGATGGATATTACAATTATCCCATCTCAATCATCCATCGCTACTCTCTCTTGTGCCCTGGAGAGCTCCAACCTTACGGTCGGGGATCCTGATCCCTCAGGGGCTGAAGTGTCGGTCGGCTCCGACAAACCTCCCCTAAACAGGCAGGATGCCTTGGTGAAGGATGCTGTGGAGGAGGCCTCCCCCATGTCTCCCTCAATCAAAGCTAATAGATCTCGGCAGAAGAAGGATAGATACAATTACCGTAGAGCTATTTTCTACTGTCAGAGGTTTATTGGCAAAGACCCCCTCCGATGTGACCCAGTCGGAATTTAGGGAAATTGGCCTGAAGATCCGATTTGTGAGGCGTTTCGAACGGAAATACCCTCACATTGAAAAGATCTTCTTGCCAATTGACAAAATTCCGACCCCTGTCGAGGCTGCAGTCTCCAGCCCAGCGGCTGAGACAAGGGCAACCTCTACAGGGAATAATGCAAATCCGGTTGTGTCAAACTGCTCGAGCCCTTTGCGGACGTCTTTGACGACCGCGGTAGGATCGAGCAGGTTGGCTCCACTGGCCCCGAAGACGACGGAACGTAAGGGAAACACTGGTGTAATCCCTTCCGTTTCGAAGTTGGCGCAGGGAAGGTTGCAGCCACAAGCTAGACAGCCACCAAAGGTACCGCCTATGTCGACTGTCTCGTCGGTGGCTGCCATCGAACCTGCCGGGGTAAAGAAAGGTGCAGATCTAGTAGGGGCGACTGTGCAGAGGACTGGGCAACAGACCACTGTAAAGCCATCGTCACCTACTAGACCTCACTCTTCTGATGTAAAGGGCGGTGCTGGCACTGTGAAAGGCCATGGGGTGGTGGCGGGATATGGACCATCGACTTCTAAACAGAGCGGGCACTCAAGGACATCTGCGCAGGAATGCGTTAAGAGGGTCAGGTCCTCTGAGGATCCGCATCCTGCTGCCAAGAGGGTGGTGGATCGTCGTCCTATTAACCAAATGGACCCGCACTCACAGGGGACCGGTCATATGAAGACAGTAGGGGCTCAACCGGGGAAGGTCTTCAAATGACAGGACACCGAAGCCAGCGAGCCTAGAAGGGGTGATCGCCCCGGAGAATCTCCGAGTGGCGGTCATCGATAAGGCTGATCTAGATGGGAGGATCAGCGACACACACTGGATCGCAGTGGAACGCCTTCTCAGGAAGGCCATCAGAAAGACCGGCTTCGGCAGGGCGGTTATCCAAAGGGGAATCAGAATCTATTGTCAGGATGAGGAGTCGAGATACTTCCTCATCCAGTTAATAGAGGGTGCTGGTGACCTCTGGGCGGCTGCAGGCTGGCTGCTGTCCCTGTTGATGAGATACCCCAGAGGATCGTAGCCACAACGTGGGTGCCTCCTCCTGACTCTGATGCAGGGGAAGTAGTCAAAATGCTGAGGAAGCAGAACAGGGGTCTTTCTGTTGATGGCTGGAGGCTTCTCAAGCATTTTAAGGAGAGGGACGGCATGGTGATGCGATTCACCATTGATAGTGAGAGTGCGGACTACATCAGAGACTGTGGGGGAGTGCTGTTCTTTGGTTCTGGTGAACTTCGGTTCCGGTTCTCGAGGTCGCAGTAAGGTACTTCAGCAGCATGGCGTTCGGGTGCTGCAGATCAATCTGCATCATTGTAAGGCAGCGGCTGCTGAACTCCTTCTCTCCCTCACAGACTCTGCAGTAGATATTGCTTTGGTCCAGGAACCCTATTTATATAAAAATAGGGTTTCTAAACTAAACTGGCGAAGACTAAATACCAAATATCAGCTACATCGGTTGGATAAAGTGAATACATCCTACAAAATACCGAAAATTAGCGGTACCGTTCTATGGGGGGCTGTATCAAAACGTGAACCTATGCCCATGATTTTTATCAGACATTTTTTTTGTCCACTGGGAACACTCAAATCAAAAATTCAGACAATTTGGTCGAGAAACTTAGGTAAAATCTTCAAAATACTGAAAATCGGGAGGTACCGTTATATGGGTTCTATAACAAAACTTGGATCAATGTCCGTAATTTTTATCAAGAAAGTTTTTTTGTCAACTGAGAGCCCTGCACCTCAAAATTCAGCTAATTATTTGGTCGATAAATTTATCTAAAATATTAATTCCTAATTTGTTACCCTCTACACTGTCAGCCAACCAACTCCATCTATTTTTGAACTCGCAACATAGCACACCGGCGGATTTTAAATTTTTTGCCCACAGAAACACCAGAATTTTCGTAGAATCCAAAACATAATTTAAATAATTCCAAACGCTTTTTTGCAATACCTAAAAAATAATAATAAAACATGTTATTCTTATATTTTCAGATGCTTATATAGAGAAATACGCTTTTCAACGAATCGGGTTCCTTGCTATTCATAGCAATTCATATTTGAACTCATTACAACTTTTTTTAAATTCCTGAAAAGTTAACATTGCTGCAAAATGTGTTGCAATTGCTGCAGTGTTACACAACGCAAGGCCTGGGTATATGGCTTGGGTACCATTACCGCCGCCCTTGGCATCTTGTTAATTGTTATGTGGCCAACCTGGGCAGAATCACTTAAGAATAATGTAAGTTAACTCCCAATAATCATCATTCCACATATAGTTAATATTTATCAACATTTTTCTTTCTATTTAGAATTTAGTTTTGGTTAAAGGCAGTGAAAGTTATGAAAGTTGGATTGAAGCGCCCATTCCTATTTATCTTAGTTTCTATATGTTTAATTGGACAAATCCCGAAGAAGTGCACAATCCCAAT
Source organism: Musca autumnalis (assembly GCF_047663935.1). NCBI lineage: Eukaryota > Metazoa > Arthropoda > Insecta > Diptera > Muscidae > Musca > Musca autumnalis. The sequence goes on from NW_027411755.1 coordinate 194,200,074, forward strand.
GTGAAACCAGATTTTGTGGAATTGGGTCCCTATGTATATTTGGAGAAACATTTGAAAGAGAATGTTACACATCACGACAATGGTACGGTGACTTACTTTGAAAGACGTACCTGGTTCTTTGATGCCGAAAGATCGAATGGTACTGAAGATGATTTGATAACCACAGCCCATCCCATTACTGCGGTAAGTTTTACATTTTAAAGTTTTTTTTATTTCTAAAACAATAATAATAAAATATCCATACCTTTCAGACTGTTGCCGATGAAATGCGCCACTCAAATAAATTGATCAAGAAAGTTATTAACTTCATGTTGAATCGTGAAGGTGGCAGCCTATATACCACAAAGAAGGCTGGTGATTGGATTTTCCATGGCTACGAGGATAGGCTAATTGATTTCCTAAACCTTTTCAATACATCCAAAATTAACATCCCCTACACGAAATTCGCCTGGTTGGCCGATCGTAATCAATCTTTGGAATATGATGGTTCTTTCACCATTTACACGGGTGAAGATGATCTTTCGAAATTGGGCTATTTGACACACTGGAATAATCGCAACGAAACTGGTTGGTATCCGGCACCATGTGGCACTGTTAACGGTACCACCGGTGATTCTTTCCCACCAAATCTAAACACAACTGAAGAATTGACCTTGTTCGTAACCGACACCTGTCGTTTTATGAATTTGAAACCTAATGGAACACTTGAAAGATTCGGTTTGGTCGCAACAGAATGGGTTGGTACTGAAGAAACTATGGATTCGGGTGAAAATTATCCCAATCAACAGTGTTTCTGTAACCCCAACCATGAAGTTTGTCCCAAAACTGGTGTAGTCGATTGTAAGAAGTGTCGTGATAATGCTCCCATTTATGCCTCATTCCCTCACTTCTATATGGCTGATGAATCGTATAGAAATGCTGTGACTGGCATGAATCCAGATTATGAGAAACACAGATTCCGTATTGCCGTAGAACCATTCACTGGCATTCCCTTGCAAATTGATGGACGTGTTCAAATCAATTTGAATATTCAACGTGATGATGATTATGAGTAAGTTTGAAAGTGCAATGATGTTAATGGAGGTTTTTGTATGTAATTTTGGTAAATATTTCTTTATTCTTTTAGCATCTACCGTAACATCAATGAATTCCTTATGCCCTTGTTCTGGTTCGAACAATCTGTACCATTGACTGAGGAATTTGCCAAAAAAGCTAAGGTAAGTTGAGTTCTATTTTCTTTAAAAAGAAGAAATACTTTTCACATATCAAATTTTATTTTTTAAAGTCCACATTTTGTGGTAACTTTGGGAAAACCTGCAAATCATCTAAAAATCCACGTTTTGTGGTCTCAGAGGGAGGACCTGAAATCTTTTAACATTCCACGTTTTGTGGTCTCTTAGTGAGGACCTAAAAATCTTTTAAAAACCCTGTTTTGTGGTATCTTGGGAAGGACTTTTGTGGTCTCTTAGGGAGGGCCTTGACATCCTTTAAAAATCCCCGCTTTGTGTTCTGTTAGAGAGGACCTAAAAATATTTTAAATATCCACGTTTTGTGGTCTCTTGGAGGACCTAATTTTTTTTTTAAAAATCCACGGTTTGTTGTTTCTTAGAGAAGAACTAAAAATCTTTTAAAAATCCACGGTTTGTGGTCACTTAGGGAGGACCTAAAAATCATGTAAAAATCTGCGTTTAGTTGTCTCTTTAGGAGGACCTAAAAATCATGTAAAAATTTGCGTTTAGTTGTCTCTTTAGGAGGACCTAAAATCATTTAAAATTCACGTTTTGTCTTAGGGAGGACAAAAAATTATTTTAAAAATTCAAATTTTTTGGTGTCTTAGGGAGGACCAAAAAAAAATTCAAAATTTTTGGTTTCTTAGGGAGGACCAAAAAATCTTTTAAAAATCCACGTTTTTTGGTCTTAGGGACCTCCTAAAAATCTTTTAAAAATCCACGTTTTTTGTCTAAAAATCTTTTAAAAATCCACGGTTTGTGGTCACTTAGGGAGGACCTAAAAATCATGTAAAAATCTGCGTTTAGTGGTCTCTTAAGGAGGACCTAAAATCATTTAAAATTCACGTTTTGTGGTGTCTTAGGGAGGACCTAAAAATCTTTTAAAAATCCACGTTTTTTGGTCTAAAAATCTTTTAAAAATCCACGTTTTTTGGTCTAAAAATCATTTAAAAATCCACGTTTTTTGGTCTAAAAATCTTTTAAAAATCCACGTTTTTTGGTCTAAAAATCTTTTAAAAATCCACGTTTTTTGGTCTAAAAATCTTTTAAAAATCCACGTTTTTTGGTCTAAAAATCTTTTAAAAATCCACGTTTTTTGGCCTAAAAATCTTTTGAAAATCCACGTTTTTTGGTCTAAAAATCTTTTGAAAATCCACGTTTTTTGGTCTAAAAATCTTTTAAAAATCCACGTTTTTTGGTCTAAAAATCTTTTAAAAATCCACGTTTTTTGGTCTAAAAATCTTTTAAAAATCCACGTTTTTTGGACTAAAAATCTTTTAAAAATCCACGTTTTTTGGTCTAAAAATCTTTTAAAAATCCACGTTTTTTGGTCTAAAAATCTTTTAAAAATCCACGTTTTTGGTCTAAAAATCTTTTAAAAATCCACGTTTTTTGGTCTAAAAATCTTTAAAAATCCACGTTTTTTGGTCTTTAAGGGACCTCCTGAAAATCTTTTAAAAATCCACGTCTTTTGTTCTTTAAGGGACCTCCTAAAAATCTTTGAAAAATCCACGTTGTTTGGTCTTTAAGGGACTTCCTAAAAATCTTTTAATAATCCACTTTTTTGGTATTTTAGGGGACCTCCTAAAAATCTTTGAAAAATCCACGTTTTGTGGTCTCCTAGGGACCTGCTAAAAATCTTAAAAAATCACATTTTGTGGTAATTTGGGACCTCATAAAGTCTTTAAGGGACTTCCTTTTAATCTTTTAAAAATCCACGTTTTTGGTCTTTAAGGGACTTCCTAAAAATCTTTTAAAAATTCACGTTTTTCTTTATCCAAAAAATCTTTTAAAATCCACGTTTTATGGTGTCTTAGGGACCTGCTAAATATTTTTAAAAAATCCACATTTTGTTACCTCTTAGGGACCTGCTAAAATTCTTTAAAAAAACCCACGAAAAAATCTTTGAGAAATCCACGTTTTGTGGTCTCTTAGAGACCTGCTAAAAATTAAAAAAAATCACATTTTGTGGTCATTTGTGGTCATTTTTAAAAATCTACGCTATTTGGTCTTTAAGGGACCTCCTAAAAACCTTTTAAAACCCCAGGTTTTTTGGTCTTTAAGGGACCTCCTAAAATCTTTTAAAAATCCACGCTTTTTCTTTCCACGTTTTTTGGTCTTTAAGGGACCTCCTAAAAATCTTTTAAGAATCCACGTTTTTTTTGTCTTTAAGAGACCTCCTAAAAATTCACGTTTTATGGTGTCTAGGGACCTGCTAAATATTTTTAAAAGATCCACATTTTCTTGGCTATTAGGGACCTGCTAAAATTCTTTAAAAAATCTACGAAGAAATCTTTGAAAAATCCACGATTTGAGGTCTCTTAGGGACCTGCAAAAAATCCTAGAAAAATTTACATTTTGTGGTAATTTGGAACCTCATAAAATCTTTGAGAAGTCCACGTTTTGTGGTCTCTTAGAGACCGCTAAAAATTAAAAAAAATCACATTTTGTGGTCATTTGGGACCTCATAAAAATCTTTTAAAAATCCACGCTTTTTGGTCTTTAAGGGACCTCCTAAAAATCTTTTAAAAATTCACGTTTTATGGTGTCTTAGGGACCTGCTAAAAATCCTAAAAAAATACACATTTTGTGGTAATTTGGGACCTCGTAAAAACTCCGCGTTTTTTGTCTTTAAGGGACCTCCTACAAATCTTTTGAAAATTCACGTTTTTTGGTCTTAAAGTGACCTCCTAAAATCTTTTAAAAGTCCACGTTTTTTTGTCTTTAAGGGACCTCCTAAAATCTTTTAAAAATCCACGTTTTTTGGTCTCCTACAAAATTGTAAATATCCACTTTTTTGGTCTTTATGAGACCTCCTAAAAATCCTTTTTTTGGTCTTTAAGGGACCTCTTAAAAATCTTTTAAAAATTCAGGTTTTGTATCTTTTAGGCACCTGCTAAAAATCTTTAAAAAAATCCACTTTTTGTTGTATTTTATGGACCTGCAAAAATCTTTAAAAATCCACGTTTTGTGGTCTCTTAGGGACCTGCTAAATACCATTATAAAATTCATGTGTTGTTGTCTCTTTTGTACCTCCTAAAAACCTTTAAAAAAATCCACGTTTTGTGGTCTTATTGGGACCTCCTAAAAATCGTTAAAAAAAATCCCCATTTTGTGGTCTTCTTGGGATTTCCTAAAATCCAAATTTTTTTGTCTTTTTGACACTTCTTAAAGTCTTTAAAATATCAAAGTTTTCTGGTCTCCTAGGGACCTGCTTAAAATATTAAAAAACACGTTTTCTGTTCTCTTAAAATTCATTCATATTTCACCTTCACATTATTTCATCATTTTCCAATTTTACAAAACTAATTCCCCATCCTTAATTTGTTCCCCTTTACAGCTCTTAATCAACTTGGAATCCTATGGCCGTTACTTTGGCATTGCCTTAACCTGTTTGGGTGGTATCTTCTTTATAACCGGCATCACACTTACATTGACAAAACGTTGGAAACGTTCTGCCAATGATGATGAAGATATGTTAACCAATTAAACAAAAAATCCATTCATCTTGTATTCTATTGAAGATGATTTGTTGATATATATTGTGGTATTTCTTTAAAAACAAAATCTATTTCTTAAGTTTCTCATCTTTACCTTCTCAAGTTGGTCCGGTACAAAAAAGTGTACACATAGTTGAATAAAACCTAAGTCAATGTGAAATTTTGTACATATTTAGTAATAAGTTCCATAGAAAATAACTCAATTATAAACGGAATTAAGTCTAAAACAAACCCCTATGCCTTCAAATGTGCAGTTTATAATAATATTAGTTATATTAACTGAAATGTTTCTATTTTCATGTTCTTATTATTAAAATACGGAATCACCTGTTTGTGATAGTTTATAGTCGTTAATAATAATATTGTAAATATCCTTTAGTTATAACAAAAAACAAATCAAAAAATAAAATTGCGATATATAAAAAAGACAAATAAAATTTACAATGGAAAATAATAACTTGTCGGGTGTTTTGAATTAAAAAAAAACACAGGGCTTGTGGTTTGGTGAGGCCTCCTAAAAATCTTTTAAAAATTCACTTTTTTGGACTTTATGGCCCCTCCTAAAAATCTTTTAAAAATCCACATTCTGTGGTCTCTTAAGGAGGACCTAAAATCATTCAAAAATTCACGTTTTGTGGTTTCTTAGAGAGGACCTAAAAATCTTTTAAAAATCCACGGTTTGTGGTCTCTTAGGGACCTGCTAAAAATCTTGAAAACATCACATTTGTCGTAATTTGGGACCTCATAAAAATCTTTTAAAAATCGACGTGTTTTTGGTCTTTAAGGGACCTCCTAAAAATCTTTTAAAAATCTACGTTTTTTGGTCTTTAAGGGTCCTTTTAAAAATCTTAAAAATCCACGTTTTTCGGCCTTTAAGGGACATCCTAAAAATCTTTTAAAAATTAACGTCTTGTGATGTCATAGGGACCTGCTAAATATTTTTAAAAAATCCACATTTTTATTTATTTATTTATTTATTTCAATTTTCATGTGCCCAGTCTTTCGACCTTAAGGCTGTATACTAAAGTATAATGTTCAATTTAATATTATATAAAATAGCTTAAATATAACAAGGGAGGGATATTAGAACTACTCAAAAAAATAAATAAATAAATAAAAAAATAATAATTACTATGTATAAAAAAGGGCGCAGTAATTATAAAATAAAAAATGTAAATAAAAGACATTTTGATTAATTGAATTTTGATACTCCAAGAATGGAAAGGATTTTAAACTACTCCAAAAGAAATACATCATTTATAATAAGAGCAATATAAATATGTATAAATAATATTAAATTTTTTATTTTTTTGTTTAATGAGAATTTCAAAAACAAATATTTTATGAAAACATTATTAAATGAAAAGTAAGAATTTGAACTACTCTTGTTGTCTCTTAGGGACCTGCTAAAATTTTTTAAAAAAATTCACAAAAAAATCTTTGAAAAATCCACGTTTTGTGGTATCTTAGGGACCTGCAAAAAATCCCAAAAGAATCACATTTTGTGATAATTTAGGACCTCATAAAAATCTTTTAAAAATCCACGTGTTTTGATCTTAAAGGGATCTCTTAAAAATCCACTATTTGTTGTATTTTAGGGAAAATCCATTTCATGGTATTGAATATCCTTATTGAATTAATACCACGAGGCCAACAATCGTTGTTTTGAATTCAGATTTTATTTTAGAACTAACTTGAAAAATATAAAAAGTATACACATAGACTTCTGAAGTATAGAATACAAAACTCAAATCGTTATTGATGTAATTTAAACAAGTGAATGTTTAAGTAAAGAACAACAAAGTGTTTCAAAGTATTCAACACTCCTCCTCATTCACTTTAAATTGCATTTTTGACAAAGAGTTTTATATTTCGGCCTTGGTAACGGTTTTGTTAAAATGTCAGCAATCATTTCTTCTGTAGGACAGTAGCTGCATGTAATGATCCCTTTCTTAACATAAACCTTTGTTAATTTATACTTGGTATCCATGTGTTTTGTTTTGAAAGAAAACTTATCATCATTCACCAAGCGAAAACAGCTTTGATTGTCATTAAAAATGGGTGTTGGTTGATTAACTGGTCGCCCTATAACATCCAATATTTGTCTAATCCATTTAACTTCTTTAGCTGCTTCGGAAAGTGAAATATACTCCGCTTCACAAGTGGAAGATGCTTAATTCAATTATGGTCTACAAAACATTAAATGGAGATGTACCATCAGACTTCCTTGTTGCATCAGTTAAAATAAATGTTCCATTTAGACAATCTAGATTTTATAAATTTTTATACACTAATTTTAATCGTACTAACTATTCGTCTAGTGAACCTATGTCTAGTGACACGATCCCCACGTTATGGGGAGGTCGCCCCCTCGGTCGGCAGGGGCGGGTAAGTGTGGCCTTGGGAACGTTCGAAAAAAAAGATGCTACTAAAGTTTGCGTTTGACATGACCATCCAATTGTACCACCATTGTAGAAAACTATTCTTCCGCTATTTGATTTTCTATCTGTGCGTTCTTCAGCCCAATTTGCATCCGCGTATCCACGGGCGTTTCGTAGAATGTATTGTCTGCACTTGAGTTATTGATACCTTCTGGCGTTTCTGAGAGTGTTCTGTTCTCACTTGAATTATTGATTGCACTTTCATTCAAGAAACTTGAATCAGATTTCTCCTCCTCAATCAATAATTGATTATTTAACTGATAAAGAAACAGATACTTCATCTGCTTCAGCCTTTACGATATCTGTAAAAATTACATCTCTACTAATAGTTACCTTATTAGTTGAGAGATTATAACATCGAAATGCCTTTGATTTACAAGCATAGCCAATAAATATCATTTCAGTGGCCTTTATGTCAAGCTTTCGCCTTTTCTCGTCTGGGATATGGACATAACACTTTGAACCAAAGATATGAAAATTTTCCAAATTAGGCTTTATACCATACCACAATTCCAACGGTGTTAAATTCGTTGTTCCAGTGAAAACCCGATTCTGAATATAATTGGCCGTTGAAATCGCCTCTCCCCAGTAGGTATTCGGCAATTGTGCTTCAATTAACAGACACCTAGCCATTTCCATCAACGTTCTGTTTTTCCGTTCGGCCTTGCCAATTTGTTGAGGAGAATACGGAGCTGTAAGTTGATGTTCTATTTCTTCAGACTTCAAGAAAACTTGAAAACTTTTTCCAATATATTCGCCTCCTCTGTCTGAACGTATTTTCTTAGGAGTACGACCGAAACTTGTTCGACAAAACATCACAAAATCCTTAAACGTTTGCTCCACTTCTGACTTTCGCGATATCAGCCTTATTGCAGTAAACCCAGAATAATCATCAATAAAGGTTACTACATACCGCTTTCCAGATGGTGTGACTGTTTGCATAGGCCCACAAACATCACTGTGAATCAAATCCAAAGGAGGTGATGATTTTGTTAATGACTTTTTTGGAAATGGAAGTCTTGTTAGCTTGCCCTTCACACATGTTTCACATACTTCTTTGATTCCACATTCAACCAATTTGAGATTTTCCGCTAAATTGCACTTAAACATTTTCCTTATGGCCTCCGGATTACGATGGCCTAGTTTTCGGTGCCATTGGTGTATACAATGCTCATTATGCTGCAATACCGCATTCACCATGTCCGGTTGACGCAAAATATACATATCGCCATCAATATCTGCTAATCCGATATTTGTAACTCCAACATTGATACAACACTTATTTTTCTTAAAAGATATTTCATACCCGTACTTAGTAAGTGACGGAGCATAGAGCACTTCTTTGACCTCCAATGTACGTTCATTGCCAAATTCATCTATTGCCTTTATATCACCTGATCCAATGCCTTTAATAGACACACAATCGCCTTTTGCCAACTCAATTGAACTCTTGTAATTTTCATCCCAATTATTAAAGAAATTTTTGTCGCTTACAGCATGGCGAGTTGCTCCTGAATCCACCAACCATGTACATTTCTTGTTCTTACCAAATTTAAATAAAAATGCATCCGGCATATTTTCGGTATTTCCAATTTCTTCAACTGTATTGATCTTGTTTCCATTCCTGGCACTGCCTTGCTTATTCTTCCAGCTTTTGTATTTCATGCAGTTTTTCTTCTGATGACCAGGTTTCTTGCAGAAATAGCACACAGTTTCTGTTTTAGATGTTGCCTTCATAATCACATCATTTCCACAATTACCAGAATGTACACGCCTTTCGTATTCTGCAATCACTCTCTGCTGCACAAAAGCAAATGTGACTTCTTCCTCCTTACGAGATTCCAACGAAGTTATGAGGGTATCATAACCTTCGGGAAAACTACTCAGAACCATTGCCGCGCTCCATTTATCGGACAAAGCTTCCTCACCGACATCTCTCAATTTCGTAAAAAGGTCATTCATTGCATTTATATGGGCAACAGCATCGCACCCTTCTTCAAGCTTTAAACTGCAAATAGATCTCATTAGGTAAACCTTATTAGTGAGCGTGTTTCTTTCGTGATATTCTTTGAGGGCGTTCCATGTATCCTTGGCAGTCTTCATATTCCGTATACGTCCTAATTGGTCATCCATGACAAGCAAACCTATGGTTCCCCTTGCTTCATCATCCTTAGCGTCCCATTCGTCAAGCTGAGTCTGGTTGCTGATTTCATTATTTTGTCCGCGCTTTGGTTCCGGACGAGATCCTTCGATAACCAGCTTCCATAAATTATGCTTACGTAGGAGAAGCTCCATTTTAAATTTCCAATTAGCGTAGTTGTCATTATTCAGCTTTGAAAATTTTGGTTTATCGTCCGCCATGTTAAGTTTCTATCCTTGAATATCCTTTCTGTTTGAAATTCTTTATAAAAGTCTTGAAAATCCTTATGAATATTTTGAAAATTCTTAGGAATATTCTTAAAAGTTCTTGAATTATAAATTCCTTTGGAAAATTGATTCCTTATTGTTTTCTTTAATATTCTTTAACTGACTCCGTATAGTACCCTTTTTATCCATTTCGATCTCCTTAAACGTGGAATATTTTGAAAATAGGCCCATAACCTATTGAATATTCTTATTGAATTAATACCACGAGGCCAACAATCGTTGTTTTGAATTCAGATTTTATTTTAGAACCAACTTGAAAAATATAAAAAGTATAAAGTATACACATAGACTTGTGAAGTATAGAATACAAAACTCAAATCGTTATTGATGTAATTTAAACAAGTGAATGTTTTAGTAAAGAACAACAAAGTGTTTCAAACTATTCAACACATGATTGGTTCATATTTTGTAGAACCTGAAATTTTTTAAAATTCCACGTTTTGTGGTCTCTTAGTGAGGACCTAAAAATCCTCGTTGTGTGGTCTCTTAGGGAGGACCTAAAAATCTTTTAAAAATCATCCTTTTGTGGTCTCTTAGTGAGGACCTAAAAATCTTTTAAAAATCCTCGTTTTGTGGTCTCTTATGAGGGACCTAAAAATCTTTTTTTTCTTCTGAAAGGGCGCATCTTGAGAAACTCTCTGTAATTTTTGTTGTTAAAAAATATTAGCTCAAACAATTAAAAAATATTAGGTTCCGCCGGGTCGTACCTTTTTTGCAGGATTTTTGAGCTTTTGGGCCATTATCACAGGAAGTATTGACTTACTTCGAAAAAAATTGTACCCTCGTAAATGAGGCCGCTAGAATAACCTACTGAAAAAACAATCAAAACAATCCGAGACGAGCTCTTAAACTTCACTTTTTCCGAAATTTGTGTGGGAGGTAACCGAGGAGCTTTTAGGTCATTATCTCAGGAAGTATGGACTTGCGCAAGAAAAAAATTGTACATTCGTAAAGGTAGTCGCAAGGGCAGCCTACTGAAAAAAATTCCAAACGATCCGATAGGAGCTGTTAAACTTCACTTTATCCGAATTTTGTGCGGGAGGTATCCGATTAGGACCGATATAGTCCATATTCGAACCCGATCTATATCTGGAGACAATAATACGATATGCAAAGTTTGGACTAAATCGATTGTTCACACCATTTTACAGACAAATTTTGAAATTTGGTGGGGGGAGGTACCCTAAGGAGTGGACCGAAATAGTTCATATTCGAACCCGATCTACATCTAGAAGGAATAATAAAATGTGCAAAGTTTGGACCAAGTCAATTACACCCTTCGAGAGTTATCGTTGACATCATTTTACAGAAAAAATTTGAACTTTTGTGGAGAAGGTATACTATATGGCCCATCTTTGGACTTAAATTAAGTTTGGACAAAATATTACTTACTTACTTAGTTGGCCCATTACAGAACATTTGTTCCATAGACCGAACTAAGAAAAGATCTCCATTCCTCTCTGTTTTTCGCTTGACTTTTTGGAATACCGCGCCTTTCCTTTTCTTCATCCACTTGTTTGCTCCATCGAAGCTTAGGCCTGCCGATTCTGCGTGCACCGCCATGTGGCATGTATTCATACGCCTTTTTAGCGGGTTCATCATCGCTCATTCTCATGATATGGCCTAGCCAACGCAATCGTTGCATCTCGATACGTTTAACTATATTCATGTCTTTGTATAGCTGATATAGCTCGTGGTTCATACGACGTCGATATTCACCGTCAACGCAAATCGGCCCGTAGATCTTTCGAAGAATTTTCCTCTCCAACACACCAAGCACTGCCTTATCTGCTTGCGCAAGTACCCATGCTTCGGAGCCATACATTAGCACGGGTAGTATCAGCGTTTTGTATAGTGTTATTTTTGTTTGACGAGATGTGGCTTTGTTTTTAAATTGCTTACTTAGACCATAGTAGCATCTGTTGGTCAATACAATTCTTCTTCTTATTTCACAACTGATGTTGTTTGTTGTGTTTATGGCAGTGCCGAGGTAGACGAAAATTTTAGGTACCAACTTTCACAGTTGGTCCGAGCTCTATGGACGCTTTGCGCGTCGACACCATCAATTTGGTCTTTTCGCCGTTTACCGCCAGACCCACTTTCGTAGATTCTGCTTCGACCTTCCTAAAGGTATCAGTTACTTCCTTTACTGATCGTCCCATGATGTCTATGTCATCAGCATAGGCAAGTAACATGTGGCTATTGGTGTAAATTGTGCAAAATATTACGATTGAACAAAATATTACGATACCCAAAATTTGGTTCGAATCGGTTGATCGCTTCTAGAGTTATCGTGCGCACCAACTAGACGGACATGGCTAAATCGACTCCAAATTGTCTAAAACTAATTTCGTCCAAACATACTTGGGGTCCAAAACCGTTATTTCTACGAGGCACATATTTGGTCGTATCAAAGTGTATATACCCTTTCTAGCCTAAAGGCTGAGGGTATAAAAATGTATTTCTTTAATCTGCTGTTGTTGTTGTAACAGTGTTTTATTATTATGTTTGTATGTTCGTTCTCCTGTTCAATCTGGCTCTGGGTCTATCTCCACTTCCAGGAAGGTGGCTACTTCGATGGGAGGTAACCACAGATCCACCGGAGTCAGATGAGTAGGCTTGGCGGGACAGTTGAATAGGTACTTAGTATCGTGCGGGCCCATGCCGCCTACTGGACAGATGTCTTGCACGGTGCGATCGATTCCCGCCCAATAGGAATTTAGGCGACTGCAATATCCCGAGCGTAATTGAGCCAAAACTACTCTGGTTTGTCGTGGCAGCTGACGCTCTTCAGCTGCGATAGATGGGGGATGTACTCCGATGACTGCATTCACACAATAATTGCTTATGGTCTTAGCAACTGTGTCCGTGTGAATGCTGTTTAAACCTGCCTGATATGCCTGTTGATCTAGAGGTTCTCTCCTATATTGTTGGACCGCCGTCTCTAGAGCATGAATATCCTTCTTGATATTCCTGGGTGTATCGGTGGCCTGCAGATGGTGATTGGGATGGCTCTCACGGTAACACCCGAGCAAATTCTGCAGGAAGAATCTTTGCCTCCTCATGTAGATGGTCCACTGTAGATTTGAGGAGGCACCCTGTTGCTGTTCTCAGACCCTGTTGCTGTTCTCAGGGCGGCGTTCTGACAAATTTGAATCTTATCCCACTGCGTCTCACATAAATTCGGGGGCCAAACTGGCGCCGCATAGCTTACCACAGAACGACCTATCGCTTTATACGTGGTCAATAAGGTTTCTTTATCTGTACCCCAAGTGCTGCCGGCTAGGGACTTGAAGACCTTGTTCCTACATTTCAGTTTATCGCAGATAGCTGTGGCATGCGAGGACGACGTGAAGGTGGAGTCGAATGTGACCCCTAGAATTTTGGTATCATCGACCCTGATATTCAACTCTCTTCTATACTGCGCCGTCCATGTGGCGAACAGAGTGGCCGTCGATTTAGTGGAGGATATCTGCATATTCCTCGCGTGGAAAAAGGTGGTAAGATCGGTTAAACAGGAGTTCAGTATCTTACAGATGTCATCAGGGTAGGTACCTGACGTCAGGATCGTACAATCATCCGCATACGTTCCGATATCAATGCCGTCTGGAGGGGGCGGAATACAGGAAAGGTAGAGGTTAAACAATTCCGGAGATAGCACCCGTCCTTGGGGAACTCTCTGTTTAACTCTACGGGGCATGGATTTCATGTTCCTGAATTTCACATACGACTGGCGACCACACATATGGTTGATTATCCAACGTTTCAGACTTGGCCGTAGGGTTGTCTGCTCGATGTCCCCGAACAGCATGGAGTGCTTGACAGTATCAAAGGATTTTGATAAGTCAAGCGCCACCATCACTGTTCTATCACACGTCCGCTCCTGGGTTGAGCGCTGTTGTCGTGCTGTGCTGCTTGCGCAATCCATGCTGATGATCGGCAACTTGATAGCTATTTCTAATGCTGGGGAGGACTAAGGCCTCAAGGGTCTTCGCTACAGGCGACAAAAGCGAAATCGGCATGTACGATTCACATTTGCTGGCATCCTTGCTAGTAGCGGGACCACCCTGCCCATTTTCCAGACTTCGGGAACAATAAGGGTGGCTAGCGACAACTTTAGTGAGATACTCCACACCCGGCTCATCCAGCTGTTTCAACATTACCATGGAAATTCCATTGGCCCCAACGCTTTGGATGATTTAGCGTTCCCGATGGCATTCGCAACATCATCCATTGTAAACTGTGGTGGTTCATCCTCGCAGGAAGAGATCTAATGCGACGTAACTCTCTTCTCTTTGCGCTGTCACTCTCGGGGTGCTCGACAAACTGTCGATTGAAGTAACTTGCACACCTCTTCGGGTCAGTCAACGTAACGTTGCGAAACGTGGCTGAGGTCCTATCTTTCCTTCTTCCAGGGTTCGAGAGTGACTTAACCGTTGCCCACAATTCACCTATACCGGCTCCAATGTTGCAACTCTTCAGATGATTTAACCACTTGTTCCGCTTATGTTCGCCGACCAGCCTGTTAACTTTCAGTGTCAGCTCCCTGACTCTGGGGTTGTCGGGGTTGGTTCGACGAAGCTCATCACGCTCATTTGCATTCCGTCGCCGTTGCTGGGAAATTTGGTCTTACTTCGGGTATTCGACCAGCAGGTATATGGCGAGCGGCTGCAGCATTGATGATGTCTCGGAACGTCCTTTCCGCTACCCGAACATAAGAAGGATTGGGCAATTCTCTGAAGCGGTGATTGGTGAACTCTCTGAAACTCGTCCAATCAGCTATCCCATGATTGACGAATGTGCGGCGTTCAGAGGTGATGAAATCGGGTGGTCTGCTGATGGAGACAATTATGGGCAGATGGTCTGATCCAAGGGAAATGACGGATTGCCAGGTGACGTCATTTGTCAGACCAGGTGACACGATGGTTATGTCTGGCGAACTGTGACACGCTCCTCTAATTCTGGTAGGGGCGTCCTCATTGACCGAGCAAAACGTAGAGCTATCAATCTGCTCAGCCAGGTCGTTTCCGAGGACCGAATGCCACATCCCATGATGCGCATTAAAGTCCCCCAGGACAAGAAGAAGCGGGCTAATGTCAGGCTTATAATCTGAGATACAGCTATTTCTCGGCGGAATGCATGCAGCAACATAGTCCCTATCGTAGTCCCTCGCGTGGGCAAGTCCAGAGCAACCCCTTAAATGCACCCACTCCTGACATCTATTGCATCTCACCGAAGATTGGATATGGGTGAAGATGCGGATGTGACAAACCGAGCACAAATATATTGGTCCTGGGTTTTCCTCCGTCCCGCCACGTACCAAAAAAATACGGAGCAGACATTCCGAGATATGCCGCTCCCAGAACAGAAAAACGAAACAAATACAAACACATGTATACTGAGGTGGCAGCCGCTGACCGGAACACTGATGTTGTGTGGTTCCGGGTTTATCCAGTACAGAGAACCCGCTGCCGTGGGATTGTCTTTAATCTGTTGGTACCTTTTATTGGGGCTATACCAAAACATAGACCTATGTTGACCATATTTTGTGGAGAAGTTTCGTGACCATTGAAAACCTCATGTGTCAAATTACAGCTAGATCGGTTAAAAATTGCAGCTAAAATCCTCAAAATACCGAAAATCGGGGCCGTACCGTAATATGGGGCCTATACCAAAACAAGGACCTATGTTAATGATTTTTGGTGGAGAAGTTTCGTGACCACTGAAAATCTCATGTGTCAAATTATAGCTAGATCGGTTAAAAATTGCAGCTAAAATCCTCAATATAACGAAAATCGGGGGTACCGTTATATGGGGGATATTCCAAAACATGGACCTATGTTAATGATTTTTGGTGGAGAAGTTTCGTGACCAGTGAAAACCTCAAGTGTCAAAAATTACAGCTTGTTCGGTTAAAAATTGTCGCTAAAATCCTCAAAATACCGAAAATCAAAGGGTACCGTTATATGGGGGCTATACCAAAACATGGACCTATGTTAGTGATTTTAGGTGGAGAAGTTTCGTGACCACTGAAAACCTCAAGTGTCAAATTACAGCTTGTTCGGTTAAAAATTGTCGCTAAAATCCTCAAAATACCGAAAATCAAGGGGTACTGTTATATGGGGGTATTCCATAACATGGTCCTATATTGACGATTTTTGGTGGAGAATTTTCGGGACCACTGAGAACCTCAAATTTCAAATTACAGCAAGTTTCGTCAAAATATTGTAGCTAAAATTCTCAAAATACCGAAAATCGGGGGTACCGTTATATGGGGGCTAATGCAAAACATGGACCTGTATTGACGATTTTTGGTGGAGAATTTTCGGGACCACTGAGAACCTCAAATTTCAAATTACAGCTAGCTTGGTCAAAATATTGTAGCTAAAATTCTCAAAATACCGGAAATCAAGGGGTATATTCCACTCAACTGGCCCAACTGCTTAATCAAAGCACTCCTCGTCCCGATAACATATCAGGACAATGGCAAAACATTGCCAACTCCATGCAAGCAGCCGCAAAATCAGTACTTGGATACCAGAGACCTCCACCAAGGAATCCATGGTATGACCAGGAGTGTCGTGCTGCTACCGAAGAGAAAAATGCGGCATATAGGGCTACTTTACAATCAGAAGCAACGCGTAGCGCACGAGAGAGGTATCGGGAGAAAAGGAAAGAGGAGAAACGTCTTTTCCTCAGGAAAAAGAGAGAGATGAAAAAGTGAACAAATCGAGATGTACAGGAGACAGAATGAAGTGCGAAAATTCTACCAAAGAGTGAAACATCAAACTGATGGCTTTGGAACTGGCACATCCTCGTGTAGAGACCAGCAAGGTAATCTGGTAACTGAGACAGATAGTGTGCTCAGGATATGGAAAGAGCATTTTTCCAAAATGTTGGTATCCAATAGTAGCGAAGTCGACGAAGATACCACAGAGCCAATCCCAGAAGATGGTATTGAATGTATACCACCCGGCCAAGATGAGGTAAAGACAGCAATAAACCGGCTGAAGAATAATAAGGTCAGCCGAGCTGTTTAAAACCGGAGGCGACACGCTGATAAGAGGTAGTTTACACTATCTATCAACACGAAATAAAAACATTCCATATTTACCCACGGAGGCAATGTTGAGACGTAGTTTTTTTTTAAATTTTTGCTGGTGTGGACGCACAGAGTAAATAGCGTAAGGAAAATCTCCAATATTACACATATTAGCGAATATATAACGATGGAAAATTTCATGTCATATGACATTTACATATAGTGTAAACTACCCCTAAGGTGTATGCATCAGCTAGTTAGCTCCATTTGGCAGGAAGAACGCGTACCCGACGATTGGATCCTGAGCATCCTGTGTCCCGTCCATAAGAAAGGAGATAAGACTTTATGCTCCAACTATAGGGGCATAAGTCTTCTCCCTATCGCCTACAATATAGTGTCAGAGATATTGTGAGAACAACTAAAGCCCATGGTCAACGAAATAATTGGACCATACCAATGCGGCTTTAGACCTGGTAAGTCCACCATTGACCAGATATTTACCCTGCGGCAAATCCTGGAGAAGACCCAAGAGATGCAGATCGACACCTACCATATGTTTGTCGATTATAAAGCAGCCTTCGACAGCCCGCTGCGTTCAAAGGTATTCCAAGCCATGTCTGAATTTGGTATCCCCGCAAAGCACATCCGGCTTTGTTAAATTACTTTAACTGACACGAGATCCTCAGTTAAAATTGGAAAGGACCTCCCCGAAGAGTTTTGTACCAAAAGAGCTTTCAGACAAGGAGACAGCCTTTCGTGTGATCTCTTCAACATCCTGCTGGAAAAGGACATACGATAGACAAACGTCAAAAGAAGTGGCACAATCTACACCAATAGCCACATGTTACTCGCTTATGCTGATGATATAGACACTATGGGACGATAAGTAAAAGAAGTAACCGATACCTTTATGAAGGTCGAAGGAGAATCTGCTAAAGTGGGTCTGGCAGTAAACGGTGAGAAGACTAAGTTGATGGTGTCGACGCGCAATGCGTCTATTGAGCTCGGACCAACTGTGGAAGGTTCCTATCATTTTGAGGTAGTAAAAGACTTCGTCTACCTCGGCACCTCCGTAAACACAACAAACGACATCAGTTGTGAAATAAGAAGAAGAATTTTATTGGCCAACAGATGCTACTTTGGTTTAAGTAAACAGTTTAAAAACAAAGCCACATCTCGTCAAACAAAAATAACACTCTACAAAACACTGATACTACCCGTGCTGAGGTATGGCTCCGAAGCCTGGGTACTTGCGCAAGCAGACATGGCAGTGCTTGGTGTGTTTGAGAGAAAAATTCTTCGAAAGATCTACGGACCAATCTGCGTTGACGTTGAATATCGACGTCGCATGAACCACGAGCTGTATCTGCTGTACAACGACATCAATATAGTTAAACGTATCGATAAGCAGCGATTGCGTTGGCTAGGCCATATCATAAGAATGGGCGAAGATGAACCCGCTAAAAAGGCGTATAAATTGGAGCCGCTTGACGGTGCACGCAGAATTGGCAGGCCAAAGAATAGATGGCGCAAACAAGTGGATGATGAGATGACAAGGCACGGTATTCCAAAAAGCGAAGCACGAAACAGAGAGAATTGGAGATCTTTTCTTAGTTCGGTCTATGGAACAAATGTTCTGTAATGAGCCAGCTAAGTAAGTCGGCAAAGCCGACTGGTCATTTTTTAATTGTTTTTGTTTTTTTTTTTTCAAAATAAAACACATTGTTTCTTTTTTAATTTTATAAAATATATATTTTTTATTTAAAACTTATGTTGAAATTTCTATGACCTAAAACAGTTTTTTTTGATTTAATTTTTCCATTACATATCAAAACTTACAATAAATTTGTTTACAAATTTATTTTTAATTTTTTTTGTGAAATTATTTTGTTTTTGTTTTTTAAAAGATTTCAAATAGAAAACCAAAGAAATTATAAGGATATATAAAAAGGTATAGAAAGTATAAAGTATAATATAGGACCACTTCCATTGAAAATAATAATAAAAAAAATGAACAGAAAACCTTTTAGAAAGAGAATAAAAAATTATAATTTTTTCACAACAAAAAATTCCATAGTAACTTTATTTTTTTAACTAAATATTTTTGTGACTTATGGCTACATACAATTTGTTATTTTTCAAGTTTTTTTCGCTTTTATTTCTGTATATAAAAAGGCTTCAATGGGAATGTTTTTATTATTATGTTTTTATTTTTCTGTCATACAACACATGGATTGAAAAGTATAATTTTATTAATTTTGAAAAAGAAATATTTTAATATTCTTGGTTAAGATTTAGTAATGGCCTTTAGAAGTATTATGAAGAATTATTATGTCTGTTGAATCAAAAGTAGTAATTAAGATATTATTTCTATTTTATAAAATTTGTTTTTTTTTATATATAAAATATTACTGTATTTAGATTTTTGCCATTTTTTCAGTCCATGTGTCATAAGTATAAAATATTTGTTTTTTTTATTTTTTTAAATATATGTATATAAACTTATCGTATACAAAATATATTTTGTTTATGGATTAGTATTTTATAATATTTTTTTAACTTTATTTTCAATATATAAATGCAACATTTGTTTATTTATTGGTTTTTTAAGAAAATAATAAATAGAAAAATATGGCAAAATTTTTTTTATTATTAAAAATCTAATTTAAAAACACATTTTTTGGTAATTTAGCCATAGATTTTCATAAATAAAATCTATGCAAATTAATGTGTTGTGTGCGCGTAGTTCTGTTTTTTATTTTCTGTCTACTTTTAAAGTAAATAATTATTAAATTGAAATGTTTTATAATAAAAATGTTGCTAAAGTTTGTTTTCTTAAATTGTATATAAAATATATATTGTTGTTGTTGTTTTTCTTTTAATATATTCTTCATACATTGAATGCACTACGAACGGTGGGGCAAGTTGTCTGCACAATTTTTTCAAAGTTTGTTTTTTTTTCATACAAGTTTCAATTTTTTATTATTATTTATTTATAATTTTTTTATTATTTATTTTTATCAATATATTAACAATTTTTGAAAAGAAATATTCGTTTTCAATATAAATTTCTTAAAGAATTTCGAAGGTCATAGATTATATTTTTAATGTTATTTTTTTGTCCTTAAAGAAATAAAAAGAAACTAAGTTTCGAGTTGATGAAATTCAATAGTTTGTTTTTCAAAAAGCCCTTTAGAATTATAAATAAGAAATATTGAAAAAATTGCCGCCTACTTTTTTTCTATAGAAAAAAATTCACAGACCCTGGTCTGCTATTTTTTTCTATAGAAAAAAATTCAGAGAACCAGGTCTGCTATTTTTTTCTATAGAAAAAAATTCAGAGAACCAGGTCTGCTATTTTTTTCTATAGAAAAAAAATTCACAGACCCTGGTCTGCTATTTTTTTTTTTAGAAAAAAATTCACAGACCCTTGTCTGCTATTTTTTTCTTTAGAAAAAAATTCACAGACCCTGGTCTGCTATTTTTTTCTATAGAAAAAAATTCACAGACACTGGTCTGCTATTTTTTTCTATAGAAAAAAATTCACAGACCCTGGTCTGCTATTTTTTTCTATAGAAAAAAATTCACAGACCCTGGTCTGCTATTTTTTCTATAGAAAAAAATTCACAAACCCTGGTCTGCTATTTTTTTCTATAGAAAAAAATTCACAGACCCTGGTCTGATATTTTTTTCTATAGAAAAAAATTCACAGACCCTGGTCTGATATTTTTTTCTATAGAAAAAAATTCACAGACCCTGGTCTGATATTTTTTTCTATAGAAAAAAATTCACAGACCCTGTTCTGATATTTTTTTCTATAGAAAAAAATTCACAGACCCTGGTCTGATATTTTTTTCTATAGAAAAAAATTCACAGACCCTGGTCTGATATTTTTCACTGGTCTGCTATTTTTTTCTATAGAAAAAAATTCACAGACCCTGTTCTGCTATTTTTTTCTATAGAAAAAAAATCACAGACCCTGGTCTGATATTTTTTTCTATAGAAAAAAATTCACAGACCCTGGTCTGCTATTTTTTCCTATAGAAAAAAATTCACAGACCCTGGTCTGCTACTTTTTTCTATAGAAAAAAATACACAGACCCCGGTCTGCTATTTTTTCTATAGAAAAAAATTCAGAGACATTGGTCTGCTATTTTTTTCTATAGAAAAAAATTCACAGACCTTGGTCTGCTATTTTTTTCTATAGAAAAAAATTCACAGACCCTGGTCTGCTATTTTTTTCTATAGAAAAAAATTCACAGATCCTGGTCTGCTATTTTTCTCTATAGAAAAAAATTCACAGACCCTGGTCTGCTATTTTTTTCTATAGAAAAAAATTCACAGACCGTGGTCTGCTATTTTTTTCTATAGAAAAAAATTCACAGACCCTGGTCTGCTATTTTTTTCTATAGAAAAAAATTCACAGACCCTGGTCTGCTATTTTTTTCTATAGAAAAAAATTCACAGACCCTGGTCTGCTATTTTTTTCTATAGAAAAAAATTCACAGACCCTGGTCTGCTATTTTTTTCTATAGAAAAAAATTCACAGACCCTGGTCTGCTATTTTTTTCTATAGAAAAAAATTCACAGACCCTGGTCTGCTATTTTTTCTATAGAAGAAAATTCACAGACCCTGGTCTGCTATTTTTTTCTATAGAAAAAAAATTCACAGACCCTGGTCTGCTATTTTTTTCTTTAGAAAAAAATTCACAGACCCTGGTCTGCTATTTTTTTCTATAGAAAAAAATTCACAGACACTGGTCTGCTATTTTTTTCTATAGAAAAAAATTCACAGACCCTGGTCTGCTATTTTTTTCTATAGAAAAAAATTCACAGACCCTGGTCTGCTATTTTTTCTATAGAAAAAAATTCACAAACCCTGGTCTGCTATTTTTTTCTATAGAAAAAAATTCACAGACCCTGGTCTGATATTTTTTTCTATAGAAAAAAATTCACAGACCCTGGTCTGATATTTTTTT
Organism: Musca autumnalis; assembly: GCF_047663935.1. Classification (NCBI taxonomy): domain Eukaryota; kingdom Metazoa; phylum Arthropoda; class Insecta; order Diptera; family Muscidae; genus Musca; species Musca autumnalis. The sequence continues at coordinate 194,221,692 of NW_027411755.1, forward strand.
CTATAGAAAAAAATTCACAGACCCTGGTCTGATATTTTTTTCTATAAAAAAAAATTCACAGACCCTGTTCTGATATTTTTTTCTATAGAAAAAAATTCACAGACCCTGGTCTGATATTTTTTTCTATAGAAAAAAATTCACAGACCCTGGTCTGATATTTTTCACTGGTCTGCTATTTTTTTCTATAGAAAAAAATTCACAGACCCTGTTCTGCTATTTTTTTCTATAGAAAAAAAATCACAGACCCTGGTCTGATATTTTTTTCTATAGAAAAAAATTCACAGACCCTGGTCTGCTATTTTTTCCTATAGAAAAAAATTCACAGACCCTGGTCTGCTACTTTTTTCTATAGAAAAAAATACACAGACCCCGGTCTGCTATTTTTTCTATAGAAAAAAATTCAGAGACATTGGTCTGCTATTTTTTTCTATAGAAAAAAATTCACAGACCTTGGTCTGCTATTTTTTTCTATAGAAAAAAATTCACAGACCCTGGTCTGCTATTTTTTTCTATAGAAAAAAATTCACAGACCCTGGTCTGCTATTTTTTTCTATAGAAAAAAATTCACAGACCCTGGTCTGCTATTTTTTTCTATAGAAAAAAATTCACAGACCCTGGTCTGCTATTTTTTTCTATAGAAAAAAATTCACAGACCCTGGTCTGCTATTTTTTTCTATAGAAAAAAATTCACAGACCCTGGTCTGCTATTTTTTTCTATAGAAAAAAATTCACAGACCCTGGTCTGCTATTTTTTTCTATAGAAAAAAATTCATAGACCCTGGTCTGCTATTTTTTTTCTATAGAAAAAAATTTATAGAACCTGGTATGCTATTTTTTCTCTATAGAAAAAAATTCACAGACCCTGGTCTGCTATTTTTTTCTATAGAAAAAAATTCACAGACCCTGGTCTGCTATTTTTTTCTATAGAAAAAAATTCACAGACCCTGGTCTGCTATTTTTTTCTATAGAAAAAAATTCACAGACCCTGGTCTGCTATTTTTTTCTATAGAAAAAAATTCACAGACCCTGGTCTGCTATTTTTTTCTATAGAAAAAAATTCACAGACCCTGGTCTGCTATTTTTTTCTATAGAAAAAAATTCACAGACCCTGGTCTGCTATTTTTTTCTATAGAAAAAAATTCACAGACCCTGGTCTGCTATTTTTTTCTATAGAAAAAAATTCACAGACCCTGGTCTGCTATTTTTTTCTATAGAAAAAAATTCACAGACCCTGGTCTGCTATTTTTTTCTATAGAAAAAAATTCACAGACCCTGGTCTGCTATTTTTTTCTATAGAAAAAAATTCACAGACCCTGGTCTGCTATTTTTTTCTATAGAAAAAAATTCACAGACCCCGGTCTGCTATTTTTTTCTATAGAAAAAAATTCACAGACCCCGGTCTGCTATTTTTTTTTTCTGCATAATGCTATGCATTGGGTGCGTTGTGTTGACTCCTTTGTATGACTCCTAAAAGTATGCTTTGTTTTTTTTCATTCATAGTAATCTCTAGCATTAATTTCTTATTCAATATTTCTCTTATTCCTTAAAATAATTCTAATGGGCTTTTCAAAATTTAAACAAAACAAATTCTAAAAACTAAAGAGTATTCATGTTGTTGTTGTTACTTGTTGTTGTTCTTAATAAGTTGACTTTTAAGCAAATGATGCTCATATAAATTAAAAAAGAAATAGTTTTAAAACTATATAAGTTGTATTCGATAAATATATATAAAAATAAATTTCAATCACAGTTGTTTGGGCGGAATTATAAAGATATATATGTGTATGTGTGTGCGTGCTTTAAAAGTTAATGATATAAAACAAATGCGGGTGCGTTTGGGGGTTAATGACAAGTTATAAATTCATAAAAAATCGTTACGATTTGGTAGAAAAAAATTAAAAAAAAAGATTTTTTGTTTTTTAAACTATTTTTATAAAGAAACGGTACTTGTGTATGACACAAGTTGGACGTTATGGTCTTTATAAAAATTTCTAATAATGTTTCTGTTGTTGTTGTTTTAAATTATTTGAAATAATCCGTATTTTATACTTGAGTATTATTGCAAGTTTCTTTTCCAATGGAATTGTTGTTTTTTGTTTTAAGAATTATTTTAAGATTGTAGTTGTTGTTGTTGGCTTTTTTCCTAAAAGTGACTAGATTTAGTTTGTTAGTTATTGTAATTGTTGTTTTTGTTTGTTGTTTATATGTGTATATTCGGCTTTTATTTGAGGTTAACGTTGTTAAGTTGTGTATGTATTGTAGTTTACTTTAAATTATATATAAAATCTTGTATTCATTTATACATAACTCTTAATGTCTGTCACAATTTTATTGTTTGTTTGTTTTCTTCACTTTTATATATTACACGGATTTTTTTGTTTGTTTTAAAAACACAGAGAGAGAGTTTTAAAGCTTAAATGGCTCATTAGGAAAAGTCAGTTAATAAAGTTAGAGATGCAGCTTAACGCCTTGACTATGTGATTTAGGAATGTTATTGTTGCTGTTGTTGTGATTTTTTATTTACAATAAAAATTTATTTTTTATTTTTTCCACTTTATTCATAGAATTTTGTATACGTAGAAAATATATAATAAGCATCATATAATGATGATGTAGTGCTAGTTAGCTAAAGAGCTTCAGTCATCTAGTATAGATGCCGGTTTTTGTGAAAATACTTGTTATGGATCTTCTTGTCTTTCCCTGTAATCGTTTTTGTTTTCTAAGGGTTGCCATACTTTTTATTGCTTTCACAACCTAAATGTATGCCTTTTTTGTATTTAGCGTTTGAGCAACCTAAATGTATGCAACTATAATACTGTTCTGTTGCATTCTGTGTATATGCCATTTCGTTCATTGTCCATACTGAATTTTGTTCTCATCAAGATGACCAACCAGCAGGCATCTTAAAACTATACTATTGTACTTATTAAAATCCTTATAAAAGATTTTTCTTATATTGTGGAAAGTTGCCTTAGTCTAACTAATGTTACTGAGACTAAATACACTTCTTTGATGGCCCGCCATCTGATAAGCTCAAAATGAACAGTTCTTTTTTATATCAGTTCTCTCCTTTTTCAGTTATATGTTCTCCAAAATCTGTTCCCCCCATTTAGAACATTTCAGTTCTTATTGTTTACCCATTATTCCAAGTCTATGCAAGTTCTTAAAGGCCTTACTATTCCTCCAACATCCCATAATAAATTTGGAATTATATCAGCAGTATACACATTCTTCGCCTAGAGGTATGCTACATATTATTTCCTTTGATACTTCAATTTTTACAAATTTCTGTAAATTACAAAGTTCTCTTCTATAGAAGAAAATCTAGGAGATTTTTTCCTAAAAATAATTTCCGGACCCGGTCTGAGGGGTTTTTCGATAGAAACAATTCCGGGGCACCTGGTCTGAGGTTTTTTTTCTATAGAAAAAAATTACAGACCCATGGTCTGAGTGTTTTTTCTATAGAAAAAAATTACAGACCCATGGTCTTAGGTTTTTTTTCTATAGAAAAAATTACAGACCCATGGTCTGAGGTTTTTTTCTATAGAAAAAAATTACAGACCCATGGTCTGATGTTTTTTTCTATAGAAAAAAAATTACAGACCCATGGTCTGAGGTTTTTTTCTATAGAAAAAAATTACAGACCCATGGTCTGAGGTTTTTTTCTATAGAAAAAAATTACAGACCCACTATAGAAAAAAATTACAGACCCATGGTCTGAGGTTTTTTTCTATAGAAAAAAATTACAGACCCATGGTCTGAGGTTTTTTTCTATAGAAAAAAATTACAGACCCATCGTCTGAGGTTTTTTTCTATAGAAAAAAATTACAGACCCATGGTCTGAGGTTTTTTTCTATAGAAAAAAATTACAGACCCATGGTCTGAGGTTTTTTTCTATAGAAAAAAATTACAGACCCATGGTCTGAGGTTTTTTTCTATAGAAAAAAATTACAGACCCATGGTCTGAGGTTTTTTTCTATAGAAAAAAATTACAGACCCCTGGTCTGAGGTTTTTTTCTATAGAAAAAAATTACAGACCCATGGTCTGAGGTTTTTTTCTATAGAAAAAAATTACAGACCCATGGTCTGAGGTTTTTTTCTATAGAAAAAAATTACAGACCCATGGTCTGAGGTTTTTTTCTATAGAAAAAAATTACAGACCCATGGTCTGAGGTTTTTTTCTATAGAAAAAAATTACAGACCCGTGGTCTGAGGTTTTTTTCTATAGAAAAAAATTACAGGTTTTTTTCTATAGAAAAAAATTACAGACCCATGGTCTGAGGTTTTTTTCTATAGAAAAAAATTACAGACCCATGGTCTGAGGTTTTTTCTATAGAAAAAGATTTTTTGACATTTTTCCCATGGTCTTAGGTTTTTTTTCTATAGAAAAAAATTACATACCCATGGTCTGAGGTTTTTTTTTATAGAAAAAAATTACAGACCCATGGTCTGAGGTTTTTTTCTATAGAAAAAAATTACAGACCCATGGTCTGAGGTTTTTTTCTATAGAAAAAAATTACAGACCCATGGTCTGAGGTTTTTTTCTATAGAAAAAAATTACAGCCCCACTATAGAAAAAAATTACAGACCCATGGTCTGAGGTTTTTTTCTATAGAAAAAAATTACAGACCCATGGTCTGAGGTTTTTTTCTATAGAAAAAAATTACAGACCCAGGGTCTGAGGTTTTTTTCTATAGAAAAAAATTACAGACCCATGGTCTGAGGTTTTTTTCTATAGAAAAAAATTACAGACCCATGGTCTGAGGTTTTTTTCTATAGAAAAAAATTACAGACCCATGGTCTGAGGTTTTTTTCTATAGAAAAAAATTACAGACCCATGGTCTGAGGTTTTTTTCTATAGAAAAAAATTACAGACCCATGGTCTGAGGTTTTTTTCTATAGAAAAAAATTACAGACCCATGGTCTGAGGTTTTTTTCTATAGAAAAAAATTACAGACCGATGGACTGAGGTTTTTTTCTATAGAAAAAAATTACAGACCCATGGTCTGAGGTTTTTTTCTATAGAAAAAAATTACAGGCCCATGGTCTGAGGTTTTTTTCTATAGAAAAAAATTACAGACCCATGGTCTGAGGTTTTTTTCTATAGAAAAAAATTACAGGCCCATGGTCTGGGTTGTTCTTCGTATCCCATTTCGAGTTTTTATAAAAGGAACACTGAGTAATTATGCATCGCCTAAAAGTATGCAACCACATTGTAACGTTCATAAGGGAAACGTAAGCTCTTGCAGTTTGGGCAAAAAACATCATCAAAATAGAGTGGTGGTGACTATGCAACAATTTTCTTCGCTTTGTTTTTGTTTTTTTTCGAAAGGTAAAGCGAGCGATTCGTTAATTCTTCTTTCCAAACATTTACTAACTGACTTCTCTTGTTTTTAATAGAAGTTTAAAAAAATATACTCGGGAAAATTTCTTGTTTTCTTTTATATTCCTGTGGCAGACGCTGAAAATTCCATAACATTTTGAGCTAATGGAAAGCAAATAAAGTAAAGAGGACCTTTAACTCCACTCTCTTCCAAAAAAACTCAAAAAATGTTTCTGAAATTTTCAACCTCCGTCCCAAGGTATATAGGGGAAATTTTTGATGTAGCCTATTGAAATAAAAAAATAAAATCTTTTATAATTTCCACCACAAAAATCATTACAATTTCTTCTAAACGAAGAGAAGATTGAAATATATTTTTATAAAAAATATCTGAATATAAATTAGGGTTACCCAAAAGACAATCAAGGAAGCATAATGGAAGACATTACTTTACAAGTAAAAGTAAAGTCATCCATAAACATCCTCAATGGTCTTTTGGGCACCCTTTTAGAAATGCAAAACCAAAGACCAACTTACATTTGTTATACTCTTGTTTCTTATTGATGGCAAGGATTAAGTGAAGATAACTTACTTCACTCTTTTCCCATGATGTGTGGAATAACATTAAAGCATGACCTTTTTCTTCTTGTCAGAAATCTACTATTAACGAAAACGAATACCTTTCATTTGTTTGGGGGGAGGGGAAGCTTTGTAGCTTGTTTTTGTTATATTATTATGATGAAACCTTGATTGAAAATTGTCACTTGTGGCCACCGGTTATCAGATGTTGGAGTTCATGTTGTTGTTGTTCCAGTTGTTTACGTATGAGAATTATAACTTTTATGATGTTTCAATACAGCCGGATCCATAACATAATTATTAGCTTCAGCCAATTGCATTGGCAATGGAGGCAATTTATCATTTGGATGACGATGTGGTATTGATGTTTTGCGGGTCTTGGCCATTGTGGTGGAACTGGTGTTGCTTGTCAAGTTTTTTGTGGCCGATACCGAGGCTGAGGATGATGTTGCTGTGCCGCCATTGTTATTGCTTGATGGCGAACTTGTTACCCCACTATTGGCATTACCATTAATTTCCGTACTACCAGGTGGTGTTGAACTTGTTGATGATGCGCCACTACTACCTGTTGTACTACTACTTTGGGAATCCTTTTGCTTTGAACCTTTGGCGGCGGCTGTTGGAGCCAAAACTTTGGTTTGTTTTAGCAAAGAACGATCATTACATAGTGCCGATATTAAGGGTAAATCCAAATGTTTACTTTTTTCTCTCAGCAGGGCGATATCAAATTCACTTGGTGGTGTCTGCTGCGAGTGATGATTTCCTCCAGCAGCTCCACTTGATGTTGTGGAACCAGTAGTCGAACCATTTGTTGTTGCTGTTGCCAAGGCAGTACGATTTGCTTGTTGTTTGGCAGCCTGAACAGAGGCCTGTAGTTGGGCAATAATATTACTTTCTTGACAACGTCCCAAGAGAAAATCATGTTTGGGTCTTTCACCAGCCCATTGGGCACCACTGGATGTTTTGGTCATATGACTATTAATGCCACGTGGAACGCTAAGGGTAATCGGCTTGCGTGGTGGCAATTGATTGCTGCGAAAAATTGACATGGAATCCTGGGATTGCTGATGCTGTTGGGCAGCACTGGTATTGCTGGTGTTGTTGTTGTTGCTATTAATTATAGTTTGGCTTAGTGGTGTGGGCTTTGAAGGTACTGCAAAGAGAGATTAAAAGATTTCATTTAGAAATGTGGTTGTCAGTTGCATAAATAAATATTTAACCTAAAAGTATGCAATGATTATTAGCCTAATTTCAAAAGATTAAACCTAATTTACCCAGACGACAATTAAACTCTAAAATATACAATATAAAATATAAAATATAAAATATAAAATATAAAATATAAAATATAAAATAAAATATAAAATATAAAATATAAAATAAAAAATATAAAATATAGAATATAAAATAAAAAATATAAAATATAAAATATAAAATATAAAATATAAAATATAAAATATAAAATATAAAATATAAAATATAAAATATAAAATATAAAATATAAAATATAAAATATAAAATATAAAATATAAAATATAAAATATAAAATATAAAATATAAAATATAAAATATAAAATATAAAATATAAAATATAAAATATAAAATATAAAATATAAAATATAAAATATAAAATATAAAATATAAAATATAAAATATAAAATATAAAATATAAAATATAAAATATAAAATATAAAATATAAAATATAAAATATAAAATATAAAATATAAAATATAAAATATAAAATATAAAATATAAAATATAAAATATAAAATATAAAATATAAAATATAAAATATAAAATATAAAATATAAAATATAAAATATAAAATATAAAATATAAAATATAAAATATAAAATATAAAATATAAAATATAAAATATAAAATATAAAATATAAAATATAAAATATAAAATATAAAATATAAAATATAAAATATAAAATATAAAATATAAAATATAAAATATAAAATATAAAATATAAAATTTAAAATATAAAATATAAAATATAAAATATAAAATATAAAATATAAAATATAAAATTTAAAATATAAAATATAAAATATAAAATATAAAATATAAAATATAAAATATAAAATATAAAATATAAAATATAAAATATAAAATATAAAATATAAAATATAAAATATAAAATATAAAATATAAAATATAAAATATAAAATATAAAATATAAAATATAAAATATAAAATATAAAATATAAAATATAAAATATAAAATATAAAATATAAAATATAAAATATAAAATATAAAATATAAAATATAAAATATAAAATATAAAATATAAAATATAAAATATAAAATATAAAATATAAAATATAAAATATAAAATATAAAATATAAAATATAAAATATAAAATATAAAATATAAAATATAAAATATAAAATATAAAATATAAAATATAAAATATAAAATATAAAATATAAAATATAAAATATAAAATATAAAATATAGAATATAAAATATATAAAAAATATAAGAAATATAAAAAATATAAAAAATATAAAAACTATAAAAAATATAAAAAATATAAAAAATATAAAATATAAAATGTAAAATATTAAATACAATATTTATATTAAAAAGTTTTTGAGGAAAAGTGTCAATTTAAATGACGCTTCAAGTGGTAGTTTTGGGGGTTGTCTGTCTCAATAGCTTTTGAGAGTTGTCTTGTTTACCCATCATTTTATATAGTGTTCGAACTTCCAACTCCTCCTTTTTAAAGGCGGAATGGATTCTAATTTGATGTTAGTTTGAACAAGTAAAAAAGTATCAGTCGGCTTTGCCGACAGAGATATACCCTCAGCCTGTGTATATTGAAACAATTTTTTCAAAAAAAAAAAACGCATGTATTTAGGGAGTTTTAAAAATTATGGTACCAGAGGGGTTTTTTACAACTTCAGGGATGTTTGCTCAGGAAGTATGGACTTGCCCCTGAAACAACTTTTACCATCGCAATTGAGGCAGCGAATGCAAGTTGCTTCAACAAAAATCAAAGTGATTCGAAAGCAGGTCTTAAAGTGAACATGTATCCGAAATTTTGTGTGGGAGGTACCGGATGGAGTGGACAAATATAGTCCATATTTGAACCTGATCTATATCTGGTAGATATATTAGGATGTGTAAAGTATGGTCCAATTCGGCCACTCTCTTCAAGAGTTATCGTACGCACAATTTTTCCGAACATTTTTGAACTTTTGTGGAGGAGGTACCTGAAGGAGTGGACCGATATGGCATATCTTTGAACTTAAACTATGTTTGGACAAAATATTACTAAGGCCAAACCAACCAAACCAACCCAACCTCCTCACACGGTGTCATAGGGGTTTTTTGCAACTTTCAGGCTATTTTCTCAGGAAGTATGGAATTATACCGTCTTATGGAGGGCAGTGAATACAAGTTGCTAAAGCAAAAATCAAAGCGATTCGAGAGATGGTCCTAAACTGAACTTTTCCAAAATTTTGTGTGGGAGGTACCCGACGGAGTGGACCAATTGAGTCCATATTAAAACCTAATCTAAGTCTGGTACACGCTCCACGATGGGCAAAGTATGGACCAAATCGGTTACTCCCTTCAAGAGTTATCGTGCGCACAAATTTTCCGAACATTTTCGAACTTTTGTGGGAGAGGTGCCGGAAGGAGTGGACCGATATAGCTCATCTTCGAACTTAAACTAAGTTTGGGCAAAATATTACGAAAGCCAAAATTTGAACCGAATCGGTTCATCCGTCCGAGAGTTATCGTGCGCTCCAGCCAGCCAGACAGACAGACAGACGGACGGACATTGCTCAATCGACTCCAAATTGTCTGAAACACATTTCGTCCTAACATACTTGGGGTCTAAAACCATTATTTCGATGAGGCACATCAGCATAAATGCTGAGGGTATAAAAAAACACTTGTTCTGTTTCGCCTAAAAGTATGCCGTATAAAACACTGATTGATAACTGATCATTAAGAACCCAACCACCGATCATTAAGAACCCTGGCCTTTGAAACATCATTCAATTGCTCTGAAGAACCTTCTAATTTGATACTCACTTGGTGGTGGTTTCTCCGTTGGCGTTGGCATTGGTGGTTTTTTCAAACGCCTATCCACATAGGGTGGTGGTGGTGGAGGCGGCAAACGTTTCACTTTCGGCAACGAATCAAACGTATTCAGAATGTTATCATCTGAACGTGATCGAGCGAACAATGATGCCGTCATATGTGTTGAGCCCGATGAGGAATTCACAACAGACATACCACCAGCAGCAGCAGCGGCGGCTGCAGCTGCCGCAGCAGGATGCAGTGGAGGCGGTGGTGGTGGTTCATACGAAGAACACATACTGGCCATTGATGGACTATACATTGGCGAATAGGCACTTGGTAATTGGACATAAGTGTCGGATAGATTTTGTGTTGAAGCATAACGTGAATGGGTGGTCAGAGCCAATGGCAAATATGGAGTGCTACGATATATGGCATGACCTTTACACGCTTCATAGGCTTGATGGTGGTGGGAGACTGCTGCTGCAGCGGCGGCATGATGATGATATGCGGCGGCTGCCAAATAGGGATGGTGATGATGATGGGCATGTGGCGGTGGTGGTGATTGGGCCATGGCCGCAAGCATGGAACCTTGTTTGGCATCTAGGTACTCTTGCTGGCTAACCGCCGGATCTTGTAGAGGATAAATGACATAGTCAACATCACTGTAGAGCTGTTGTTGGTACAATTCCAACTGCTTGTGGGCCAATGGTGTGGTATATAAGCTGGCCAATTGGTTGGGTGGTGGTGGCGGTGGTTGTCTGGGTAGACTGGGTGGTGGTGGAGGCAAATACTGCCGGGGTTTTATTACCGGCAGTAGTACACATGTCCTGGGTGCTGGCTGTTTTAATTCCGTGGGATAGGGTGGTGGTGGTGGCGGCGGCTGTTGTTGATGGTGATGATGATGGTGCAGCGAAGACATACTCTTGTGACCACCATGCAAGGAATAAGGATGATGCAATGGTATACCCATGGAGCTGGGCAATACCCCACCACCCCCCGCTGCTCCACCTCCCATTGATGTCACTGACATCGTTGACGAATGTGTGGGTGTTGTGGGCGTCGAGGCATTATGCATTTGCAGATTTAGTGATGCCTGGGAGCCACTTACATAGTTGGAATTAGGAACCGAAAGTTGTGACAAATGACTGGGTAAATGATGGCTACATATCGATCCAGTAGAAGAGGCAGCTGAGGAGCAATTTGTGGGTGCTGCATAGCTAGGTTTGGCATTCTCATTTACCACCGAGGTGTGAGCCTTGAGAATATTTATTTGTGGCCTTGTGGTTATAAAACGGGCGGTGATTTCTTCCGATTTCAGGGATGTCATTGAGCCTCCTACATTGGGAAACCCGTTTGTGGTGGGCGATTGGTTGAGGGAGGAACTTGAAGAGGCTACCGAAATAAGGGATGTAGGTCTGGGTTTAGATGCCAAGGGATAGGGTGGTGGATTACGTCTTTTTATGACAGTGGGCGTTGGTGGTGTGGGTACATTTATTATCTTGGGTAGTGGCTTCGTTTCCATACTTGTAGTAGTTAATGGCACATGACTGGGAGTGTTTGATTTCAACGCCATGGGTGGTACTACTGCTGGAGGCAGGGTGGTGCTATTTTGCGGTGCTACGCTTGTGGCTGTAGTTGTTCCAATGGGCGGTCCACACAGCCCTGTGGTTTTATGCCTAGCATTATAGGGTGGTGGTGAACGCATTTGTATATTGCTCAAACTGGGTATGTTGCTGTCGACACGTTTGGGTGGTGCCGGTGGGTCTGTGGGCAGTAGATCACTTATTAAATCCTCAACATGATCCTCGGTGGGTGCTGTATCCTGATGACCTTGGATATATGACTCTCCCGACATTGACAGCGGCAACGTGACATAATCACAATCCGAATCCAAGGTATGGGAGACGGTTTTACGATTGGGATAAGAACCACGACCCACAATTAGCTCCGTTAACTCCTCCGCCGAGAGCAGGGAATGTTTATTGTCTGTGGGATCACTGCCATCACCGCGAAATGAATCACTTGTACTGACATTCGAATCGGATCGCAAACGAAAATCAGAATTTTTCAAACGTTTGCCACGATAGATGTTCTCTACACCCCCGTTCCGCCGCCCATCTACCGAGTCTTGTAGTTTGTGCTCCTCGTTAATGGTGGAATTTGATGGCTGAAAGATACCATAATGGGAACTTTTTTCCGATTCGGCCATTTCCGATGACTGGCCCGTCATTTCACTGCTATGCATGGTATAGACTCCAGATGTTTCGGTGGGAGCCACAGCGTGGGCCAAGGTATAGACACCCGAAACACTTTCATTTTCATCCTGATTGGAGGGTATGAAATCATGATCAATACAGGTGGACTCGGGTTCAGATAAGGTAGAATTTTGTGCCGTGTGACTGAAACCCAATTCCAAACTCGACGATGTGGAGGTTTTCCTTTGATGGTGGCCATTGGAATCGGATGAATTGAGGGCATTTGACGACCGGACCGCCAATGTTGCCAGGGATGTGGTTTTGTCATTTGCCGTAGAAGAGGCCACAACAACGGTGCTGCATGTCGACGAACACTGGGAGCCAATGTTGTGTTGGGAAGATGGCGAGTCAGTTGAAGAATCGGTGTTATTGCGCTGGCCTCCCGCTGCCATGGGCACGGAAGACGAACCACTTGTCGAGGTGGAGTTGCCAGTTCCCGAGGAGGTATTACTCAACTCGGTAGGTGATTCCCGTTGTTTTTGGGCCTGTCTTACCGTCAATGCAGCCAGCTGCTCTTCCAAATCTTTAAGGGATACCTGTCCCACGGACGACGTTTGCCTACTAACACTGGGTCTATCTAGCAAATGGGCCAAGGCCAAACTCTCGGTTGAAGGCGCCGCAATGGGGGCCGGCGGAGAATTGATCATTATCTCCAGCTCATCTTCGGAATGCACACGATCACTGACAATACCCGAGGTGGTGTTGGAACTGGTGCTTGAAATAACCGAAATCCTTTGATCGCTTTTGTTTTTATACGTTGGCAAGTGGAGGCTACGCGAGTACACATAACAGGCATGCAAACAATTACTCTCCTCCTCCTCACGTTTAATTACCTCCTTTAGACGTGCTGCAATTTTCATGCTAAACTGATGGGTCTCCTTGCACAGGGTCAGCAACATTTTATTCTTCTCATCCGATGTGGCAAACAGGGTTATTTTACTTTCTCCCGAACGGATTTCGAATTTCTTACGTTCAAAGGACAATTTTGTTATGTTGGGCCATAGAAATGTAATCTGTTGTTGTTGGCCATCGGGGCCGGTTGCACCACCAAAAATCTTAATACCCTTGGCATAGACCACAAACCAAGAATTCCCAGGACCCAATTCATTTTTACTCATACGCATGCGAAAAGTGTGGGCATTAATGCACTCATTGACCAGGCATGCCTGTTGAATGTAGTGGAGCTCTGCATCAGCTTGTGTTAGGCCCCGATTTTCACGATGACAAGCCCTCAATGCACTGGCAGCCCAGGCAGTCCGCAAATGTTCCGGTAAGTAATCTTCCAAACGAAAATAATCAGAACATGAAGAACTGGCATTGGTGGATACCGTTGAAGCATTTGTCGAAGCATTACTGGGACCACGACTTATCGACGATGATGAGGAGGAAGAGGGTGAGAGTGGAGATTTGCCAGCTGCTCCCAAGACACGCTTTAAACCATCCATGCCGGTAATATTTTCTCGAGTTGAGGCCATATAACTGGATAAACGTAGAACACGCTCATTTACCATATTAGCACGTTTACTAATCTTTGGTAAGGTTGTTGTTGCTGTTGTGCTAGTCGCCGATGATTTGTTTAAGGATTTGTGTTCTCCATTGTCTGTTTTATTGTCTCCACCGCCACCACCTTGGCCACTATCGCTGGATGTTTTACAATCCCCACTACCGCTAACTCCTCCAGATGTACTATTAGCATTACCACCTCCACCACTGCCACTGCTGCTGGGTGCATCTCCCAAATCCGCCTGTAATGCCAAACCCGCCAACAGTATCATCGATTGTTCTGCATATTCTCTTGGTATGTCACGTTGTAGGGCATTGTATTTTAATTGTAGATAATAATTGTGTCGCGTTGTCTCATCTTTTAACATGAACGGGCTCTCGATATAAAATTGCACCCGAAAATGTAACTCCAGCAGTGGCCGGCCATTGGCATCGAGACCCTGTAAATGAATGAAGAAAAGTAAGAAGTGAGTCTGGGAATAATTGAAAAATATTTATTGTGGGACTTACATGAGTGTGTGAGGAACGCCAACTTTTTGGACCATATTTGGATAGTTTGCTCTCTGGATCGGCAAACATGTATTCGCCATCTGGAAGAAGAAAGAAAGGAGAAATACAATTAATAGGAATATTTTAAGGTATTTTAGGGAATAATAAGAGTAGAATGTCTATCTATATAAAATAGTCCGAAGATGAGTGACTGATCAGTAATTTATCGGCAAAATGGTTGAAATTTTATAAAAGAATTATTTTGGATAACCTCTGGAAGTTTTCCTTCTATAAAAAATCTGTATTGTTTAGCAAATAGCACACTTTTTCTATATAAATAAGTCAAGTGCTGAGTGACTGGTCGATCATTAACTTATTTGCAAAATGCTTGAACTAAGGATCTTGATAGGAGGGTCACTATTGCTGTGAGTTTTTTATCCCTCTAAAATGTGTAATAATACAAAAATGTCTTTGGTTATTTTTAAATGCAATCTTTACTTTGTGTGTACCACAAGAAATGTAAATTTTTTAGCATTTCTTTTAAAGTGCAGTATATCATTAGGCGTTGAGAATTTATAGCACTACGGAACAAATTACGTTCTCCAAAAATAATCCTAAAATCCACGACCTCTAAAAATAATCTAAAAAATCCACGACCTCTAAAAATAATCTTTAAAAATCCACGACCTCTAAAAATAATCTAAAAAATCCACGACCTCTAAAAATAATCTTTAAAAATCCACGACCTCTAAAAATAATCTAAAAAATCCACGACCTCTAAAAATAATCTTTAAAAAATCCACGACCTCTAAAAATATTCTTTAAAAAATTAACGACCTCTAAAAATATTCTTTAAAAAATCAACGACCTCTAAAAATATTTTTTAAAAAATCCACGACCTGTAAAAACATTCTTTAAAAAATCCACGACCTCTAAAAATATTCTTTAAAAAATGCACGACCAATAACAATATTCTTACAAAATCCTCTACCTCTAAAAGCATTCCTTAAAAAATCCACGACCTCTAAAAATACTCTTTAAAAAATGCATGATCTCTAAAAATATTCTTTAAAAATTCCACGACCTCTAAAAATATTTTTTAAAAAATCCACGACCTCTAAAAATATTCTTTAAAAACTACACGACCTCTAAAAATATTCTATACAAAAATCCTCTACCTCTAAAAGTATTCTTTAAAAAATCCACGACCTCTAAAAATATTCTTTAAAATAATCCTCCACCTCTAAAAGTATTCCTTAAAAAATTCAAGACCTCTAAAAATATTTTTTAAAAAATCCACGACCTCTAAAAAGTTCTTTAAAAATCCACGACCTCTAAAAATATTCTTTACAAAAAGGCTCTACCTCCAAAAGTATTCTTTAAAAAATCCACGACCTCTAAAAATATTCTTTAATCTAATCCTCCACCTCTAAAAGTATTCCTTACAAAATCCACGACCTCTAAAACTATTCTTTAAAAAATCCACAACTTCTAAAAATATTCTTTAAAACATCCACGACCTCTAAAAATATTCTTTAAAAAATCCACGACCTCTAAAATATTCTTTAAAAAATCCACGACGGCTAAAAATATTCTTTACAAAAATCCTCTACCTCTAAAAGTATTCTTTAAAAAATCCACGACCTCTAACAATACTCTTTAAAATAATCCTCCACCTCTAAAAGTATTCTTTAAAAAATCAACGACCTCTAAAAATATTTTTTAAAAAATCCACGACCTTTAAAAATATTCATTAAAAAACCCGCGACCTCTAAAAATATTTTTTAAAAAATCCACGACCTCTAAAAATATTCTTTAAAAACTGCTCGACCTCTAAAAATATTTTTTACAAAAATCCTCCACCTCTAAAAGTATTCTTTAAAAAAACCACGACCTCTAAAAATATTCTTTAAAATAATCCTCCACCTCTAAAAGTATTCCTTAAAAAATCCACGACCTCTATAAATATTCTTTAAAAAATCCACGACCTCTAAAATATTCTTTACAAAAATCCTCTACCTCTAAAAGTATTCTTTAAAAAATCCATCACCTCTAAAAATATTCTTTAAAATAATCCTCCACCTCTAAAAATATTCTTTAAAATAATCCTCCACCTCTAAAAGTATTCCTTAAAAAATCAACGACCTCAAAAAATATTTTTTAAAAAATCCACGACCTCTAAAAATATTCTTTAAAATAATCCTCCACCTCTAAAAGTATTCCTTAAAAAATCCACGACCTCTATAAATATTCTTTAAAAAATCCACGACCTCTAAAATATTCTTTACAAAAATTCTCTACCTCTAAAAGTATTCTTTAAAAAATCCATCACCTCTAAAAATATTCTTTAAAATAATCCTCCACCTCTAAAAGTATTCTTTAAAAAATGCATGACCTCTAAAAATATTCTTTAAAATAATCCTCCACCTCTAAAAGTATTCCTTAAAAAATCAACGACCTCTAAAAATATTTTTCAAAAAATCCACGACCTCTAAAACTATTCTTTAAAAAATCCACGACCTCTAAAAATATTCTTTAAAAACTGCACGACCTCTAAAAATAATCTTTAAAAAATCCACGACCTCTAAAAATAATCTTTAAAAAATCCACAACCTCTAAAAATAATCTTTAAAAAATCCACGACTTCTAAAAATAATCTTTAAAAAATCCACGACCTCTAAAAATAATCTTTAAAAAATCAACGACCTCTAAAAATAATCTTTAAAAATCCACGACCTCTAAAAATAATCTTTAAAAAATCCACGACCTCTAAAAATAATCTTTAAAATATCCACGACCTCTAAAAATAATCTTTAAAAAATCCACGACCTCTAAAAATAATCTTTAAAAAATCCACGACCTCTAAAAATAATCTTTAAAAAATCAACGACCTCTAAAAATAATTTTTAAAAAATCCACGACCTCTAAAAATAATCTTTAAAAAATCCACGACCTCTAAAAATAATCTTTAAAAAATCCACGACCTCTAAAAATAATCTTTAAAAAATCCACGACCTCTAAAAATAATCTTTAAAAAATCCACGACCTCTAAAAATAATCTTTAAAAAATCCACGACCTCTAAAAATAATCTTTAAAAAATCAACGACCTCTAAAAATATGCTTTAAAAAATCAACGACCTCTAAAAATATGCTTTAAAAAATCCACGACCTCTAAAAATAATCTTTAAAAAATCCACGACCCCTAAAAATAATCTTTAAAATATCCACGACCTCTAAAAATAATCTTTAAAAAATCCACGACCTCTAAAAATAATCTTTAAAAAATCCACGACCTCTAAAAATAATCTTTAAAAAGTCCACGGCCTCTAAATAATAATCTTTATAAAATTCACGACCTCTAAAAATAATCTTTAAAAAGTCCACGGCCTCTAAATAATAATCTTTATAAAATTCACGACCTCTAAAAATAATCTTTAAAAAATCCACGACCTCTAAAAATAATCTTTAAAATATCCACGACCTCTAAAAATAATCTTTAAAAAATCCACGACCTCTAAAAATAATCTTTAAAAAATCCACGACCTCTAAAAATATTCTTTAAAAAGTCCACGACCTCTAAAAATAGTTTTTAAAAAATCTACGACCTCTAAAAAAGTCTTTAAAAAATCCACGACCTCTAAAAATATTCTTTAAAAAATCCACGACCTCTAAAAGTATTCTTTAAAAAATCCACGACCTCTAAAAATAATCTTTAAAAAATCCTCTACCTCTAAAAGTATTCTTTAAAAAATTCACGACCTCTAAAAATAGTCTTTAAAAAATCCTCTACCTCAAAAAGTATTCCTTTAAAAATTCACAACCTCTAAAAATATTCTTTAAAAAATGCATGACCTCTAAAAATATTCTTTAAAATAATCCTCCACCTCTAAAAGTATTTCTTAAAAAATCCATGACTTCTAAAAAAATTATTTAAAAAATCCACGACCTCTAAAAAAATCCCCGAACTGTAAAAAATTGTTAAAAAATTCATGACCTCTAAAAATATTCTTTTAAAAAATCCAAATATTAGCCAAAAATGATTTTCCACAAAAAACAATAGAAGACCTAATAACATCCGAGTCTATGTTGTTCTATATATTGGGGCACAGAAAGGTCTTTAACAATAAGAGAACCTCTGTTCTTGAAGCCGAACATAGAATCGACGATTTCAAAGCGCCTTTTACATCGACTTTCTATATGACTTCCTCCACCTAAGTTTCCACTTCCAAATTTTGGCCTTCCTCTTGTGCCACATAACATTAATAAACTACAAAAACAACAACATAACATTAACAAGAGATTATAATCTCAAGGGCATGACCGACCTTTAAAATGTTGTTAAGCTGTTAATGTCAAAAAATAAACAGAAATACATTTACAAAAAATTACCACAACAAATTAAAATAAACAAACAGATGAACCAACTCCCCCGCTGGTTACCGGTTTTGACAATAAACGTCATTATCATTGTCATTATTATTAACATTATCATGAAGAAAAAAATGACTAATAAAAAAATTACACACACAGAAAGATCAAAACAACTCACTCACGTGTTGTATAAATTATCTTTTCTTTTTTTTTTGTTGAAAATAACAACAAAATAAGTTTTGTTTTCCACACACAACTTCTGTTATCTATAACCGTTTCCACACACGAGAGGTGTGCGATAGTTCGGCCAAACCTTTCCATTATGAAATTTGTCAATAGTATTCCCCAAAATAGTAATTTTTTAAACCAACATCTCTTTCGAGTTTATTCCACATTCGTGATTTTCGTGCCCTGCCATTTATTTTTAAAATTAATTTGTTGTTGTTCATTTTTTTATAATGTAAAGAATTACAAATATATAATGATATGAACGCCATTTATGCATATGAAATAAGTTCCCGATTAGAAGCAAATGAACAACTTTTAAAATTTAATTTACTAAAGTGGTGCAGAGTAGGTTTTAGTGGTATTTTCCATGAATATTGGATAAAATGTTCGACAACATCAACATTAAGCAGATGCTACAGAACTGCAATGGTACACATTGGACTTTTCTATATATCTTTTATAGAAGAAAATCTCTTAGGAAAACTCTTCTTAATGGGTCTTCTATAGAGAGAATGCCTAATAATGGGATTCTCTATAGATAGAATCACTTCCGAAAATAGTCTTCTATATACATATAGACAGAATACCTCCTAAAGGGCCATCCTATAGATAGAACACTTCCTGAAGGGGTCTAACATAGACAGAAGACCTCATAAAAGGGTCTTATATAGATAAAAGATATCTTAAAAGTGTCTTTTATAAACAGAAGACCTCCTAAAGTAGTCTTCGGTAGGTAGTATACCATCTAAAGGGCTATTCTTTACATGGAATACCTCCCAAAGGGGTCTTATATATAAAGCACCGACTATAGGGGTCTTATATATAGAGCACCACATAAAGGGGTCTTACATAGATAGAATACCCCATAAAAGGTTCTTCTATAGATATCTCTTAAAGTGGTATTCTATAGATAGAAGACCTCCTAAAAGGTTTTTCTATAGAAACAAGTAAAAAAGTATCAGTCAGAGATATGTATACCCTCAGCCTCGGACCTAAAGAAAAGAAGTTACACACAATATTTCTGACGTCTATATAATACGATGTACAACGTTTGGATGAAATCGGTTTCTCCCTTGGAGGGTTATCCTGTACCGTTATAATGGAGAAACCAAAAAACCAAAGGTTTTCGAAGTCCAAATGTTGGTGCTATTCGGCTTATCCGTTCGAGAGTAATCGTGCGTTTCAGCCACTACAGATGGTGCTATAGGGGTATTTTAAACCTTTCGGACTAATTTCTCAGGAAGTATGGACTTTCCCCTTAAAAAACGTGGACTATATGGGTCCACTCCTACTTCCACATAAAACTTGTGACGAGTGCAGTTTAAGGCCTGCTCTCAAATCGTTTAGCTTCCTCTTTTAGCAACTTGTATTGGCTGCCTCCATTACAAGTTGCTAAAAGAGAAAGCTAAACGATTTGAGAGCAGGCCTTAAACTGCACTCTTAAAAAATTTTATGTGGGAAGTAGGAGTGGACCCATATAGTCCATATTCGAACCTGATCTATGTCCCGTAGAGATATTACGATATGAAAAGTATGGAAAAATCGGTTACTCCCTTCTAGAATTATCATGCGAACAATTTCTCCGAACATTTTCAAACTTTTGTTGGGGAGGTACCTGAAGGAGTGGACCGATATGGTCTATCTTCGAACTTAATCTAAGTTTGGACAAAATATTTTGAACGCCAAATTTTCGACCTAGTCGAGAGCAGGTCCTAAACTGTACTTTTCCGAAATGTTGTGATAGAGATAGTGTCCATAGTGGAATCTCATCTATGTCTGGTAGAATTATCACGATGTGCAAAGTATGGACCAAATCGGTTACTCGCTTCAAGAGTTATCGTGCGCACAATTTTTCCCAACATTTTTGAAGTTTTGTGGGGGGGTGGGGGTATCTGAAGGAGTAGACCGATATATCTCATCTTCTTATCGCCAAATATTGGACCAGATCGGTTCATCCGTTCGAGAGATGCTGAGGGTATAAAAAGGCATCTCAAAGGGTTCTTCTTTAGATAGAAGATCTCCAAAAGCGTTTTTTATAGATAGAAAACCTCCTAAAGCAACTTAATCTATAAAAGAATATTTCTTTTATAATAAAGAGGGTGTTCCTAAAGGGGTCTTCTAATGACAGAGGACCTCCTAAAGAAGTCTTCTATAGATAGAAGCCACCTAAAGGGGTATTCCTTAGATAGAAAACCTCTTAAATTGCTTTTTTCATAAGTAG
This sequence comes from Musca autumnalis, assembly GCF_047663935.1. Taxonomy (NCBI): domain Eukaryota; kingdom Metazoa; phylum Arthropoda; class Insecta; order Diptera; family Muscidae; genus Musca; species Musca autumnalis. Next base: position 194,242,710 of record NW_027411755.1, read on the forward strand.
AAGACTTCCTAAAGAAATCTTCTAGAAAGAGGTCTTCTATAGACAGAATACCTACTACTAAATGGGTCTTCTATGGAAAGACAACCTCCTAAAGTCGTATAGAATATCTTTTAACGTCTGGATCTTCTGTAGATAGACGATCTGCTAAAAGGGGTGCAATATAGATAGTAGACTTCTTAAAGGGCTTTTCTATACAGTAGTCTTCTTTAGATCTCCCAAATGGGTATTATACAGATAGCAGCAAAAACAGACGACCTCCTAAGGAAGTTTTCTATAGAAAGAAAAAACCTACGGGGATCTTCTTTAGATAAAAGGCCTGCTAAAGGGGTCTTCTGTAGAAAGAAGACCTACTAAATGGATGTTTTACAAATGAAAGGTCTCCTAAATGCGTCTTCTATAGATAGAAGATTTCCTGTAGATATAAGACCTACAAGCGGGATATTCCGTAGATAAAATATCTCTTAAGGGGGCCTTCTATAATAGAAGACCACCTAAAGAGGTCTTCCATAGATAGAAAATCTCCTACAGAAGTATTCTATGGATAGAAGACATCCTAAAGGCATCTTCTATAGATACACTATATCTTAATGGGGTCTTCCATAAATAGAAGGTCTCCTAAAAGGGAACATTCTAGATAAGATTCGTCCCAAAGGGGTCTTTTATATATAAAAGACCTCCTAAATGGGTCTTCCATAGATAGGAGACCTCTTAAATTGGTTTTCTATAAGGAGAACATCTCCTAATAAAATCGTCTTTAGGTAGAAGACATCCGCAAAGGGGTCTTCTATAGAGAGAAGACCTCCTAAATGAACCTTCTATAGATAAAAGGCCTCCTAAAGGGGTCTTCTGTGGATAGAATGCCTCCTAAATTTGTCTTTTACAGATGAAAGGCCTCCTAAGTGCGTCTTCTATAGATAGAAGACTTCCTGTAGATATAACGCCTACAAGAGGGAAATTCCGTAGATAAAGGATCTCTTAAGGGGGTCTTCTAAAACACTGTGCAACATTTTTAAGGTGATCTTGTGCAAACAATTCGAACTGAGGATTTTTTGAAAGTACAGACCCAAACGACAAGAAACCCTAGTTGGGTTTTGTTGTGTCAGATCCAGCTCAGATTTTATGGCCCCATAAAAACATGGTTAAATATTGAGTTTTGAGAAATTCGGGGCTATATCTCTGAAACCAATGCGAATCTTCTTCTGACCTCTGAAACAAATTTGTAGATAAGGACAAGAATAAACTATTTGGAGAAACAAAGAACTCGAAAAACTACATTTATTGCCTCAAATTTCAAAACATATGCAAAAATTCCACAATTATTAAACATTTCGCACCGTATCTCCAAAACCGTTAATTTTTTCTGAATATTTTCTTTTGGTAAAATATTCCCTGGAATGCAATACACAACTCTTCAGCACATGTCATTGTTGTAAAATGTTTCTATGCCGTTGTTTTCAGTACATTTTTCAACGTCGATTTAATAAAAATGTCAATAATGTAGTGAAATCCGAAATGCGAGAATAAACTGTTGGTGTGAACTGTGTCTGAAATATGTGTTGTAAAAGATATAATGCAAAATACCGCTGAAACAACATGAAGTAAGCATTTTAGAGTTTCAGAATGTTCTAAAGAATTGTTGAGAACTTTATTTGGAAGATTTTTGCAAAAGGTTACTTGATTCAACTCCCAATAGTTTAGCCGATACTGACCAGAATTTTAGAAATTATGTAAAATTTTCTACATTTTATAGATTTTGATGCCCTAGGTGGAGTTTTTCTTATGTGGTTTTTTCAAAAGATAACTTCTACTAGCTTAGGGATACAATATTGCTAAAGACAGCAAGGAAAAATTCCTATTCGTTTCTGAGATAAAGGCCTGATAAATGCAAAAAAGTGTAGATTTAGCCCGGTTTAGATGAGGCCATAAAATCCGAACTGGTCTTCTTTAGATAGAATATCTCCCAAAGGGATCTTATATAGATAGAATACCTCCTAAAGAAACTTTTGCTATAGATTGAAGACCTTATATTTCTTCTTTAATAAAAAAGGGTCCCCTAAAGAAGTCTTCTATAGATAGAAAACACCTAAAGTACTCTTCTATAGATGAGAGACCTCCTAAAGGGTCTTGTGTAGATATAAGACCTCCTAAAGAAATCTTCTATAGTTAAAAAATCTCCTAAAGAAGATTTCTGGAGGTAAAAGACCTCCTAAAAGCTTCTTCTATAGAGAAGATACAAAATCTCTAAAACGGAGTTTTGCATAAATGAAAGACCTTCTAAAGAAGTCCTATATAGGTCGAAGACCTCCTAAAGTAGTCTTCTACAGCTAGAACACCTTCTAAAAGGATTTTATATATGCAGTCTTCTGTATATAGAAAACACGTTCAATAATCTTCTATAGATACAACACCTCCTAAAGCGGTCTTCTAGAAATCGAAGACCGCCAAAAGAGGTTCTAAAATGTTTTCTATATATACAAAATCCCTAAAAGGAGTCTTCTATAAACAGAAGACTTCCTAAATCAGTCTTCTACATTTAGAAGTGCCCCTAAAAGGGTCTTCTAAAGATACAATATATCTTAAAGGGGTTTTCTATAGATAGAAGACATCCTAAAGCATTCTTCTATAGATTGAGTACTTCTTTAGGAAGAACACTTCTATAGCAGGAAGACATCCCAAAGTAGCCTTCTATAGGTAAAAAAAAAACCTCCTAATAGGGTAGATAGAAGTCTTCCAATTTGTCTATAGTTTAAAAACTTCCCAAAGTGTTCTTCGATAAGAGAATATCTCCTAAAAGGGTTTCTACAGATAGAAGGCAGACCTCAGGGGGTATTCTTTAGATAGAATATCTCCCAAAGGGGTCTTATATAGATAGAAGAAGGGATCTACAATATATCTAAGACCTTCTTTAATACGTTTGCTAAAAGGTTATTCTATAAATAGAAGACTTCTATAGAAATCTTCTATGGGTAAAATACCTCCTATATAAGTCTTCTATATGTAGAATATCTCCTTCTATCCACGCCTATAGGCCTTTTGAGGAAAAATATTCTTAAAAATCTAAAAATTAAAAATAGTCAGAAAAAAATGAAAACGTCTGATCATAACTCAGATCTTCCTTAAAAAACAAAAAAACAAAAAAAAACATAAAATACATTTGAAAAATATTTCGAAATTTTTAATTACCGGAAATCTATAAACTCCTCAGCACACACAGGAACATTCTCTTATGAAACAATTAGCCTCTTCCGTCACATTTCTAAATAACCTAATGATACCATTCTTTTATGTACCTAAATAAAACCACAGTGGCCGGGTCTCAAATCAAGCACTGCTTGTGTGTATGTTGTCTGGAATTCTTCAAAGGTACATGGCATTCCAAAACCGAATGGTATTTCTGGAGTACAATGGCAAAAAACCAAACAACAATCAACTTGATGCCAGAAAAAAAGGCTACTCAATAACCAAAACCAAAGGAGAATGGACCAAAAATAATCACACCTGCCTTTTTGGCTTTGGTAAAATCACAAAACACACACAAACCCTGACAAAACAGCAATTGAAGAATTTGTGGATGTTATGGCTGGTACTGCTTAGATTTCACCACGGGGGATATTTGTTAGCATTGTCCAATGCAGAATTTGGAAACAAACAACAATTTTGAATTTGTATGATTTTATTCACATGCAAGAACAATAACAACAATCCACATACATATAAAAATTACATACAAACCCAATACACAATTTCAAATTGAAGGAAGAATAACCGCTGCATAAAAAATATTTTACTGAAATTTTTCACCATGTCCCCAAATGCACAACAATGTATGTTCATATCAGTTTGTGCATTTTTTTCATCTTGTTCGTGGTTTTATTTTTGGTTTGTCTTCTATTTCTTTCCAAACAAAATTTCTCGTGGTATGTCTCCAACCTGTTTCTGGTTTTTGGCCATCATCAACTATAGGTGACAGTATCAGCAAGAGAATATGTTATAGTTTGAGACTGCAGATGACAGTAGCAATGGCGGCACCAACCGCCGTCCGCCTGGAGAGGCATGTCCTCAGGTTGGTTATGCGGTATATTATTGATAGACATACATTCGAATAAGAGAAGGACAGATGATTGATTGGACGTTTAAGTTAATTAAATGATCCGACTCTCTTTACAGAAACCTCTTTAGGTGGTATTCTATCTACAGAAAACTCCTACGGAAAAGCTTCTATATGAAGAAGGCCGCTTATGAGGTCTCCCATATACAATTTCTCGATGTATATAATTTCTCTTTAGAAGGTCTTATATCCACTAACGTTTTCTTTATCAAGTCTTGTATCTATTGAAGACCCCTTAAGTATAGAATGGCTCATTTGGAGATTTTGCACATATAGAAGACTTATTCAGGAGGTCTTCTTTTTATAGTAGGCTACTTTAGGAGGAGCCCTCCCCTGTTAGAGTTCTTCGATCTATAGAGTATCCATTTAGAAGGTCTTATATCCACAAAAGTTTTCTTAAGGAAGTCTTGTATCTATTGAAGACCCCTTAAGGAGTTTCTATATCTATAGAATGAATCATTAGGAAATCCTCCACATATAGAAGACTCATTCAGGAGGTCTATTTATAGAAGGCTACTTTATGAGGTATTCTATCTACAGAGGACCCCTTTAGGAGCTCTGATATCTTTATAAGTCCCCATTAGGAGGTCTTCTAGATGTATCCTGCTTATAGAAGGCTCCTTTTGGGGGTCTTCTATCAAGAGAGGTCTTCTTTAGAAAGTATTCTACATATATCAGAGACCTCGGAGGTCTTCTATCAATATAAGGCCCTTTAAGAGATATTATATTTATAGAAGGCTATTTTCTGAGCTCTTCTACCCATATGGAACCCCTTTAGAAAGTCTTCTACCTATTAAAGCTCTGCTATCTATATAAGTCCCCATTAGGAGGTCTCCTGTTCATAGATGGCTCCTATTGGAGGTCTTCTATCTATAGAGGACTTCTATAGGAGGTCTTCTACCTATAGAAAAGCCCTCGGAGGACTTCTATCTATACAAGACACTTTAAGAGGTATTATATTTATTGAATGGTATTTTCGGAGCTCTTCTACCCTCTCTTCTATCTATTGAAGACCCCTTAAAGAGTTCTTCCATCCATATAATCCCTCATTTGAAGATCTTCCACATATAGAGAACTCATTCAGGAGGTCTTCTATTTATAGAAGGCTTCTTTAGGAGGTCTTCTATCTACAGAGCACTCCTTTAGGAGGGCTTCTATCTACGAAGGTCCCATTTAGGAGCTCTGATATCTATATAAGTCCCTTTAGGAGGTCTTATGTTTATAGAAGTCTCATTTAAGAGGTCTTCTATCATTATCAAACCCCCGTAGGAGGTGTTTCATTTTCAGAAGTCTCTTTTAGGAGGTTTCTATTTGTAGAACTCTTTTATCTAAAGAGGACCCCTTTATGAGGTCTTCTATCTGTAGAAGAACCCTTTAGGAGCTCTTCCATCTATATATCTATATATCATGTTTTCTATTTTTAGGAGGCGCCTTTCAGAGGTCTTCTATCTATACAAGACCCCTATATGATCGTTTCTATCTAAATAAAACCTCCTTTCAGAGATCTTCTATCTACATAAGACTCCTTTAGGAGCATTCCTATCTGTATAAGACCCCTTTATGAGGTCTCATTCTATATAAGACCCCTCTGGAAGCTCTTTTATTCTTCTGTTTGTAGACGGCTCCTTTATGAGGCCTTTTATCTTTATAAGATCCCATTAGGAGGTCTTCTATTTTTTAGAAGGCACTTTTTGGAGATCTTCTATCTATAAAATACCCCTTTTAGAGGTATTCTATCCATATGGGACCCATTAGAAAGTCTTCTATCTATTGAAGACCCCTTAAGAAGGTTTTCCATCTATAGAACGGAGATCTTCCACATATAGGAGACTCATTTAGGAGGTCTTCACTTTATAGGAGGTTACTTTAAGAGGTGTTCTATCTACTGAGGAACCCTTTAGGAGGTCTTCTATCTACGAAGGACCCCTTTAGGAGCTCTGCTATCTATATAAGTCTTCTTTAGGATGTCTTATATTTATAGGACGCTCTTTTAGGACGTCTTATATCTACAGAGAACCCTTTAGGAGGTCTTTTATCTAAAGGTTCCTTCATGAGGTCTATCTATTATCTACAGGGGACCCCTTTAGGAGGAGAACCCTTTAGGAGTTCCTCTATATATATATATACAATACCTCTCTCGAAGGTCTTCCATTTATAGAAGTCTCCTTAGGAGGCCTTCTATCTTTATAAGACGCCATTAGGAGGTCTTATATGTATAGGAGGCTCTTTTAGGGAGGTCTTTTTTATAGAAGGTTCCATTAGGAGCTCTTCTATCTATAAGAGTTCCCTTTAGGAGGTCTTCTAACTACATGAGAACCTTCTATATCCAGAGGACCCAGTTAGGTGGTCTTCTTACAATAGAAGAACCCTTTTGGGACTTTCTTATCTATAAAAGACCCCTTTAGGAGGTATTCTATCTTTATAAGACCCCATTAGGATATCTTCTATTTTTAAAAGGCGGCTTTCGGAGATCTTCTATCTATATAAGATCCCTTTAAGAGGTATTCCATTTATAGAAAGCTATTTTCGAAGATCTTCTACCCATATGGGACCCCTTTAGGAAGTCTTCTATCTATTGAAGACCCCTTAAGGAGGTTTTCCATCTATAGAACGCCTTATTCGGAGATCTTCCACATATAGAAGACTCATTCAGGAGGTATTTAGTTTATAGGAGGCTACTTTAGGAGGTATTCAATTTCAATTTCAATCTTTTATCTACGAAGGACCTCTTTTGGAGCTCTGCTATCTATATAAGTCCCCTTTAGAAGGCCTTATATTTATAGGACCCTCTTTTGGGACGTCTTTTCTCTACAGAGAACCGCTTTAGGATGTCTATATAATACCCTCTGGGAGCTCTTCTATCCATATACGACCGCTTTATGCGGTATTGTGTTTATAGAAGGTTCCCTAATGAGGTATATCTATTATCAACAGGGGACCCCTTTAGGAGGAGAACCCTTTAGCAGCTCTGCTATATATACAAAACCCCTCCCGAAGGTCTTCCATTTATAGAAGGCCCCTTAGGAGGCCTTCTATCTTTATAAGACGCCATTAGGAGGGGGGTCTTTTTTATAGAAGGCTCCGTTAGAAGCTTTTCTATCTATATGAGATCATTTTAGGAGGTGGTCCATCTACAGAGGAACCCGTTAGGAGGCCTTTCATCTATAGGGGATCCCTTTAAGAGCTATTATATATATAGAGCAAACTTTTAGGAGCTCTGTTATCTATATAAAATCCCTTTAGAAGGTCTTCTTTCCACAGAGGACCCCTTTAGGAGGCCTTCCATCCCCAGAGAACCCAGTTAGGTGGTCTTCTATCCATAAAAGAACCCTTTTGGAACTCTCTTATCTATAAAAGACCCCTTTATGAGGCTCCATTAGGAGCTCTTCCATCTATATGCGATCCCTTTAGGAGGTTTTTTTTATTTATAGAGGACTCCTTTAAGAGGCCTTTTTATATATTGGAGAACCTTTATTAACTCTTCTATCTATATAAGATCCCTTTGGGAAGTATTCTTCTACAGAGGATGCCTTTAGGAGGCCTATCTACAGAGGACCCATTTAGGAGGTCTTCTATGCGTAGAAGAACCCTTTTGGAAGTGTCTTATCTATAAAAGACCCCTTTAGGAGGTCTTCTATTTATACATATGGCCCATTTATGGGGTCCTCTATCCGTAGAAGACCACTTTTGGAGTTCTCCTATCTATAAAAGACCCCTTTAAGAGATCTTCTATGTTCAAAGACCCCTTTAGGAGGACTTCTATCTATAAAAGAACTCTTTAAAAGGTCTTATCCCCAGAGAAGATCCCTTAAGGAGGTCTTCCATCTATAGGATACCTCTTAACTGGTCTTCTATCTATGGCAGACCTCAGACTTTAGAATAGCCCATAAGGAGATCTTCCAACTATAGAGAATTCCTTTAGGAGGTCTTCTATATATTGAAGACCCTCTTCAGATGAGTCTCTTATATATTGAAGACCCTCTTCAGATGAGTCTTTTATATATTGAAGACCCTCTTTAGATGCGTTTCTATATGTTGAAGACCCTCTTTAGATGGGACTTCTATCTATATTATGTTTTTTTAAGAAAATTTTTTGAGCCATCAAAAGGTCCTTTAGCGTGGACTCTATGCTTAAATAGTAATAAAAATTATATACGATTGTAACTATTCCTAATGTTGGCTATTTGGCCTCGTCAAACCCAACACCAATTTCACAGCTAGTTGTTGGCTACTTTTAATTCTTAGCGCTGTGCTGTTCTTCAACAGAACTGAACTGGCTGTTCTATTTTCTTGTGGCGCCTTTCAAATACCCGTTTCCCCATTCAACAACAGCAAGCCATAAAGGCAACAACAACAACAATGGGGCCTTCGACAGTAACATAATTGCTGCAAAAAAAAACCAACCTTATCGCTACTGATCTACAAAAACAAAACGAAGTGAAAAAAAAAACACCAAAATGAAAAATAGTACAACAACTAGTCAACAACAAACTTTCTAATAAACCATAATTTGTATGAAGAGCGATATATGCATATTTTTGCTTGTATGTAATTATGAGCGAGCGTTTTCTTTTTTTTTGCTTGCCATGTTTTTTTCTATCTTCCATGGCTTGGTGCTTGTTTTCAATATTATCTTTAATAATATTTTAATATTTTGTTGCTTGGCGTTTTTTTTACAAATTATGATAACAACAATAACAAGAAGACAGGCTGGAAGGCAACCAGGCAGGCAGGCCGACCGGCACAGGTTGTTTATCCACTGGCAAAAGAGAAGGAGGAGGAGGTGGAGGCAGAGACAAAAAATGATCTTGGCCTCGACCAAAAATAAGACAACAGCCTCTACAGCATCAACATCCACATCACTGATGACGGTGAAGATGATGTTGGTGATTATCAGTTTGACGTTTATAATAATGGAGTTTTGTGCAAGTTGTTGTTGTATGTTAATAATAGCAACAAAAACACAAGCAGCAGCATGATCATCATGAAGAAGAAGAACGACAACAAATTATATATTAATAATAAAAATACCATGTCATCGATTTGCTGATGAACTACTTTAAGACATCTTCGGTTGGTTGTTTTTTAAACGAACGAACCCAACCAACTTCCAAACAACTTCGAACCAGGCATGCCACCACCAAACATATAGAGAACCACCTTGTCATCGCCAGCCAACAACCAGCAATCCAAACTCTACTACAAAAATCAAGTGTTATAACAACCAGCCAGCCAGCCACACAGCCAAAGAGGAGTTCGCGCGCATGCGCACCTTTTTTCGAAGCATACGGCATACAAGCCGCACCACTTTCTATAGTTTTGTCGATGAGATTGTAGATTCTTGCTCTGCATGTTGGATTCCAATCTTTGTGTGTTGTGTTGGGCTATGTGATTGTTGCTTGGATATGATGGTGTAGGTATGTGTGTCCAAAGTGGTCGGGCCTTAGGTTTTTTTGTGTTCTGTGCTGATTTAGAGTTTTTTTTTTATTTTTTGTAAGAAGCATTCACTTTGTATGTGTGTCGTTTTTAATGGAATCTCCAGCTACTGGTGCTACCCGTTGGTGTTTTTTTATTACTTTACAAATCCAAAAAAGTAAAAAAAAAATTGCAGGTTTTTTAAGGCAGCACGCGTCTTGTACAGCTTCTCAAACATATTAGCGCTTCAACAAAACGTGTGGTGGTTCATCTTATGTTGCGTGTGTGAAGAGGTAGTTGGAGGGGATAAGAGGTACATAAGGCTTAAAGGCACAATGAAACAAATCATTACAATGCTACTGAGCTGGAGAACTGAAGTGACTAGCAGATCTTCTATAAGAACATTTTTTTACGTTTACGTTTTTAATTTTATAATATTTTTTGAGGACTCAAAGCGTTGTAAACGTGGATTTTCAAGAAAGGAAATACCGAGCCTTTTAGATAAAAATACGCCAAAGGCAATATAGGGATGTAGTATTCCAAGCGTTGAAGAACCAGGTACCTGGGTATTTTTTTCGATAGAAAAAAGTGTCTTCAGCGTCCTAAGGAATTTTTTTCTATAAAAAATTTCCTCAGTGTCCTTAGGGATTTTTGGCAATTTTTTGATATAGAAAAAGTCTCCTGTTTTTTTTTTATAGAAAACGTGTCCTCTCGGTCTTGAGGCTTTTGTGCTATAGAAAAAGGTGCCCATTGAAATTTTCGATGGAAAGAGTCCTCAGGGTCCTGAGTGTAATGAGTATTTTTACTATAGAAAAAAACCCTCCTCAGTATCCTGAGGAATTTTTTGTAGGTCCATAGGGTCCTAGGGATTTTATTTAGAAAAACTATCTTTAGGATTTTCTTCTATAAACAAAACTCTCCTTAGGATCCTGAGGAATTTTTTTCTGTAGAAAAAAACTCTCCTCAGGTTCCTGAGGACTTTTCTCTATAGAAAAAACTCTCCTCATTTTTTCCTATAGAAAAAACTCTCCTCAGCGTCCTGAGGAATTTTTTTCTATAGAAAAAACTCATCAGCGTCCTGAGGATTTTTTTTTCTATAGAAAAACACTCTCCTCAGGGTCCTGAGGAATTTTTTTCTATAGAAAAAACTCTCCTCAGGGTCCTGAGGATTTTTTTTCTATAGAAAAAACTTTCCTCAGGGTCCTAAGGAATTTTTTTCTATAGAAAAACCTCTCCTCAGGGTTCTGAGGAATTTTTTCTATAGAAAAACCTCCTTATGGGCCTGAGGAAAAATTTTCTATAGAAAAAACTCTCCTCCGGATCCTGAGGAATTTTTTTCTATAGAAAAAACTCTCCTCTGGGTCCTGAGGAATTTTTTCTATAGAAAAAACTCTCCTCTGGGTCCTGAGGAATTTTTTTCTATAGAAAAAACTCTCCTCTGGGTCCTGAGGATTTTTTTTCTATAGAAAAAACTCTCCTCTGGGTACTGAGGAATTTTTTTCTATAGAAAAAACTCTCCACAGGGCCCTGTAGAATTTTTTTGCTATAGAAAAAACTCTCCTCAGGGCCCTGAGGAATTTTTTTTATATAGAAAAAACTCTCCACTGGGTCATCAGGATTTTTTCTATACAAAAAGTGTCCTCGGGTATCTGAGGATTTTTTTCTATAGAAATAAGTCTCTTCAGGGTCCTGAAGATTTTTTTATCAAACAATTTTCTCAGTGTCCAGAGGAATTTTTGTGGAGTGTTTGCTATGGTGCTGAGCATTTTTTTCTATAGAAAAAAGTCTGTCTTGAGTTTTTTTGCTGCCTCAGAATTTTCTATATTGTGATCTTGTGGTTTAACGTCTATTCGAGAATTCTTTTGAAATGTTTACCAAGGGCACCCCTTGTGGTTCGGTTTACAGCGATATAATGAGTTTCATGGGCAAGTCCATATTTTCGACCACAATAACCCAAAAGCTCCTACGTTGACCAATATAAATGACGGGTTTCATATTTTTGTATTTGTTTTTTATGACATGAATGAACTTCAAGAAATCACCCATTCTTCTTGACGCCTTAGCCAATCCATAACACAGACACTTCTCTCTGCTGGTCAAGCCATTAAAGTTTGGGTTATGTTTAGTTCAGCGGAAATATTATTATAATTTCAAATTAAAAGAAAAAATGTTCCAAGAGCAAACATTCATGTCCCATCTATAGGATTGGACATGTCTTAATGCACCATCATTCACAAGAAACTGAAAATTCTCCAGGAATTCAACAAATTCAAAACATCAAGGTCATGATTTTTTTCTACTTCGTAGGAAGTTTTCATCATTATTTTAAAGCTCACCGAAAAAAAACACCTACATCTACTTGGAAAGTCAAGGAATTCTCGAAAAACAAGCACAACCATCAACGCGGGACATCGTCCAAAAAAAATGTTAAAAATCAACAACAACATCCTGGGCCAAACAACAAAACACAGACAGTCAGACATAAAACTAATCAGACTTTTAAATTAAAACACATTTTTTCGGGCTATAATTTGATGGCATGAAATTTCCGGCCGTCCAGCCAACAACAGCAAGAAGAAGAAGCAGCAGAAAAAAACATATCAAATAAAAATCCATCCAACCATCCTACCAATCTACAAAAATGTTTATGGACGACACAATGGATGATGACTACAACAACAACAAAAACAATGTTAAGTTTTGTTGAGGAAACCTGCAACAACACTGAAACATGAACATTTACAGACAAAACAACAACCATGATTCCTGAACCACAACAACACCTTGTGTCATTCATGACAGTATGACATGTTGACGGATGGATAGTTGGGTTGATTCGAAGGATGGATGGGCGTCAGATGGTTACAATCTAGAATATGTAACCATTTTTGTGGATTCTGCTAACTATTACAAATCTATGGGGGACGCATTTGGTAAGGATAGCTAAAGGAGTTACATGGAACCTAATATATCCGTCAGAGAATCTAATACACTTTCCACCCACGTCGAAAATAGTTTATCCATTTATGTGGATAATATTTAATCCACAAACGTGGATAATAGTTTATCCAACAACTTGGATAATACCTTATTCACCAACGTGGATAATATTTTATCCACCAATGTGGGTAAAAATTTATCCACACACGTGGATAATATTTTATCCACCAACGTGGATAATATTATATCCACCAACGTCGATAATAATTTATCCACCAACGTGGATAATATTTTATCCATCAACGTGGATAATATTTTATCCATCAACGTGGATAATATTTTATCCACCAACGTGGATAATATTTCATCCACCAACGTGGATAATATTTTATCCACCAACGTGGATAATATTTTATTCACCAACGTGGATAATACTTTATCCAATGTGGATAATAATTTATCCACCAACGTGGATAATATTTTATTCACCAACGTGGATAATACTTTATCCAATGTGGATAATAATTTATCCACCAACGTGGATAATATTTTATTCACCAACGTGGATAATTTATCCACCAACGTGGATAATATTTTATCCACCAACGTGGATAATATTTTAACCACCAACGTGGACAATATTTTATCCACCAACGTGGATAATAATTTATCCACAAACGCAGATAACATTTTATCCACAAACGTGGATAATAATTTATCCACAAACGCGGATAACATTTTATCCACAAACGCGGATAACGTTTTATCCACCAACGTGGATAATATTTTATCCACAAACGTGAATAATATTTTATACACCAACCTGGACAATATTTTATCCTCCAACGTGGACAATATTTTATCCACCAACGTGGATAATAATTTATCCACCAACGTGGATAATAATTTATCCAATGTGGATAATAATTTATCCAATGTGGATAATAATTTATCCACCAACGTGGATAATTTATCCACCAACGTGGATAATTTATCCACCAACGTGGATAATATTTTATCCACCAACGTGGATAATATTTTATCCACCACCGTGGATAATATTTCCTACACAAACGCGGATAACATTTTATCCACAAACGCGGATAACATTTTATCCACCAACGTGGATAATATTATCCACCAACGTGGATAATATTTTATCCACCAACGTGGATAATATTTTATCCACCACCGTGGATAATATTTTATCCACCACCGTGGATAATATTTCCTACACAAACGCGGATAACATTTTATCCACCCACGTGGATAATATTTTATCCACAAACGTGAATAATATTTTATTCACAAACGTGGACAATATTTTATCCACAATCGAGGATAAAATTTTATCCACAAATGTGGATAATAGTTATCCACAAACGTGGATAATAACATATCCACCAATGTGGATAATAATCTATCCACCAATGAGGATAATAATTTATCCACCAACGTGGATAATATTTTATCCACCAACGTGGACAATATTTTATCCACCAACGTGGATAATAATTTATCCAATGTGGATAATAATTGATCCAATGTGGATAATAATTTATCCAATGTGGATAATAATTTAACCACCAACGTGGATAATAATTTAACCACCAACGTGGATAATATTTTATCCACCAACGTGGATAATATTTTATCCACCACCGTGGATAATATTTCCTACACAAACGCGGATAACATTTTATCCACAAACGCGGATAGCATTTTATCCACAAACGCGGATAACATTTTATCCACAAACGCGGATAACATTTTATACACCAACGTGGATAATATTTTATCCACCACCGTGGATAATATTTTATCCACCAAGGTGGATAATATTTTATCCACCAACGTGGATAATATTTTATCCACCAACGTGGATAATATTTTGTTCACCAACGTGGATAATTTATCCACCAACGTGGATAATATTTTATCCACCAACGTGGATAATATTTTATCCACCAACGTGGATAATATTTTATCCACCAACGTGGATAATATTTTATCCACCAACGTGGATAATATTTTATCCACCAACGTGGATAATATTTTATTCACCAACGTGGATAATAATTTATCCAATGTGGATAATAATTTATCCACCAACGTGGATAATATTTTATTCACCAACGTGGATAATTTATCCACCAACGTGGATAATATTTTATCCACCAACGTGGATAATATTTTAACCACCAACGTGTACAATATTTTATCCACCAACGTGGATAATAATTTATCCACAAACGCGGATAACATTTTATCCACAAACGCGGATAACATTTTATCCACCAACGTGAATAATATTTTATCCACAAACGTGAATAATATTTTATTCACAAACGTGGATAATATTTTATCCACAAACGTGGATAATATTTTATCCACAAACGTGGATAATATTTTATCCACCACGGTGGATAATATTTTATCCACCACGGTGGATAATATTTTATCCACCACGGTGGATAATATTTTATCCACCAATGTGGATAATATTTTATACACAAACGTGGATAATATTTTATACACAAACGTGGATAATATTTTATACACAAACGTGGATAATATTTTATCCGCAAATGTGGATAATATTTATCCACTAATGTGAAAAATATTTTATCCACAAACGTGGATAATATTTTATCCATAAATGTGGATAATGTTTTATCCTCTAACGTGGATAATATTATATTCACCAATGTGGATACTAATTTATCCATCGAGGGGGATACTAATTTATCCACCGATGGGGATAATAATTTATCCACCAACAGCGTGGATAATAATTTATCCACTAATGTGGATAATAATTTATCCACCAATGTGGATAATATTTCATCCACCAATGTGGATAATAATTTATCCACTAATGTGGGTAATAATTTATTCACCAATGTGGATAACAATTTATTTCCGAATGTACATAGATAATAATTTATCCACTAATGTGGATAATAATGTATCCACCAATATGTTTATCCACCAATGTGGATAATAATTTGTCCACCAATAATTTATCCACCGATGTGGATAACAATTTATCCACCAATGTGGATAAAAATTTATTCCCCTATGTGGATTTATTTCCCAATGTGGATAATAATTTATCCACCAATGTGGATATCAATTTATCCACCGATGCGGATAATATTTCACCCACCCATGTGTATATAAATTTATCCAACGATGTGGTTAATAGCTTATCCACCAACCGTGTGGATAATAATATAACCTCCAATGTGGATAAAAATTTATCCGCCAATGTGGATAATAATTTATCCACCAATGTGGATAATATTCAATCCACAAACATGGATTATATTTTATCCACAAACGTGGATAATATTTTACCCACAAACGTGGATAACATTTTATCCATTAACGTGGATAATATTTTATCCATTAACGTGGATAAGATTTTATCCACCAACGTGGACAACATTTTATCCACCAACGTGGATAATATTTTATCAGCCAACGTGGATAATAATTTATCCACCAACGTGGATAAAGTGTTATTCACAAACGAGGATAAATTTTATCCACCAACGTGGATAATATTGTATCTATTAACTTGGATAACATTTTATCCACCAACGTGGATAATTTTTTATCCGCCAACGTGGATAATAATTTATCCACCAAAGTGGATGATATTTTATCCACAAATGTGGATAATATTTTATCCACCAACGTGGATAATATTTTATCCACCAACGTGGATAATATTTTATCCACCAACGTGGATAATATTTTATCCACAAAGGAGGATAATAAATAAATAATCTCGAATAATAATTCATCCACAATCGTGGATGATATTTCATCCAATGTGGACAATATTTTATCCACCAATAGTGTGGATAATAATTTATCCACCAATGTGGATAATAAATTTTTCACCAATGTGGATATCAATTTATCCACCAATGTGGATATCTAATTATCCACCATTGTGGATAATAATTTATCCACAAATGTGGATAATATTTCACACACCAATGTGGATAATAATTTATCCACAATCGTGGATAATATTGTATCCAGAAATGTGGATAATATTTTATCCTGAAATATGGATAATATTTTGCCCACCAAAGTGGATAAAAATGTATCCACCAAAGTGTACAAAAATTTATCCGCTATAGTGGACAATATTTCAGCCACAATCGCTCTTCACTTTATTCAATTCCGAAATTTCCACCGACAAGAACACAAATTCCCCCCAAAAATACCAAAATCTAACCTAACACCTTTACCAAGTTTGTATCTTAAGTCTTTTGTTTTTTATTGGTTGCCTGTACCTTCTCTCCTCTGAGTGAACCAAATAAACTTGAAACTATTTGACATTCCAATTAAATATTAATGTCGATATTGACAAATTTTTGTTGAAAATTATATATTGTCTTTATTTTTAGCATCACAACACGAAAAAAAAAAAAACGATAAACGAACAACAGCAACAATAACCTATCAAAAACCTTCCAACTAAAAACCACCATCATCAATTTCTTCATCTTCAACTTCATTTTTTTTTTGGTGTGCGACTGAATGTTTGTCTTCATTCCTTCAAGAACTTAGAAGAAGTTTGTTGTCTGCAAAAGTAAAAATTCTTTACCCGCATTTACAAAAAAAGCAAAAAAAAAATTAAGAAAAAAAAAATTTTTTTTTGTTGTAGAGTATCCCGAAACCCTAATGCCATGGCATATCATTACAAAGAACCATGATGTTCGAACGAAAGGAGAACCTGTATTTAATATAGAATTCTTGTTGTTTCTTAGGGAGGAGGAGATGGAAGAGAAAAAGAAGCAGAAGGCATTGAAATAAATGTGCTGCTTAGATGTGTGTGTGTGTGTGTGTTCGAAGATACATTCTATGCTTGCCCGAAAGGCTTGAAATATCAGCAGCACCAGATTGATACTGGTTCTTTTTCTTTAGTTTTGTTTTTATAAAGAGAGGTCGTTGCTGGTGTGTGGAGGACAAAAAAAGGCAGATAGAGAAAAAAACCAAACGACCCAGCTATAAACATGCCAGAGGATGTTGCGGTGCGAACGAGGACGCTTATGACGATGCTATGAAGCAAACGAGCAGATGATGATCATCATTGGGTGGATGATGTCGATGATGATGCTGTTCGTGGCGAAGATTATGCTGCATGATTATTGCATGCATTTAAAGTTGTTTTTTTTTTCAAAAACATTATGAACACTCAAAAATACATACATACCAACCAACTAAAGATGGTTTTAACTACGGCAGGGACGAATCGTAAACACGCTATACAGAGAACTTTCAGAAGATGTTTAGAATGTTTTTTTTTTTCGTTAGAAGACCTTTAGTAGATCTTCTTCTATTGGCAAAAGACCCTTGGAAGGTCTTATATTTGCAGACGACCTTTGGAAGATCTTTTATCAGTAGAGGACCCTCTAAAGGTCTTTTGGCGATAGAAGACTTTAGAAGGTATCATCAGAAGACCTTCCATTTTCAATTTTTTGAAGGTCAGAAGAAGACCTTTAGAAGGTAAGAAGACCTTTAAAGGTCTTTTGACTACAGAAGACTTTAGAAGGTCTTGTATCATCAGAAGACCTTTAGAAGATCTTCGATCTCACGATCTTTAGAAGGTCGAAAGGACTTTTAGAGGGTCAGAAGGCCTTTCGAGAGTCTTCCATCGTAAGAAGACTTTTAGAAGGTCAGACAACCATTAGAGAGTCTTCTATCGTAAGGAGACCTTTAGAAGGTTAGAACACCTTAAGGAAGTCAGAAAACCTTGAGAAGGCCTTCTACTGTCAGGAAGTTTTTAGAAGATCAGAGGACCTTTAAAAGGTCAGTAGGCATTTTGAAGTTCAGAATACTTTAAGAAGTCCTTCTATCCCCAGAAGGTGAGAACCTATGAAGTATGTCTAAAAGACCAAAAGGATGCCTTTTCCCGCAAGAAAACCTCAAGAAGGTCAGAAAACATTTTGAAAGTCTTCTACTAGAAAGTCTAAAGACCTTTAGAAGGGTTCTATTGCTAGAAGACCTCAAGAAAGTCTGAACAGAACATTAAACATTAAAAGAACTTTAGAAGGTCAGAAAACCTTTGGAAGGTCAGAAGAACTTTAGGTGGTCAGAAGACCTTTAGGAGGCCAGAAGACCTTTAAAAATATATAAAACATTTAGATGGTAAGATGAACTTTAGAAATTAAGAACCCTTTAAGAAAGTCGGAAGACCAAGAGACGGTTTGCTCGCGCCAGAAGACCTCAAGAAGCTCAGAAAACCTTTAGAGGGATTTCTATCACCAAAAGACCTTTAGAACGTCAGAAGACATTTAGAACCTCAGAAGACCTTTAGAAGGTCGGAAGACATTAAGAAGATTAAAAGTCCAACAGAAGGTCTTCTATCGCCAGGAGTTCTCAGGAAGGTCAATAGACCTTAAGAGGGCCAGAAAACCTTTAGAAGGTCTTCTATGGGCTTCAAGAAGGTCAGAAGACATTTCGAAGTTAAGAAGAAGGTCGGAAGACCAGAAGAAGGCCTTCTCCCACCAGAAGACCTCAAGAAGGTCAGAAAACCTTTAGAAGGTCCTAAGAAGGTCGGAGTACTAAAAGAAGGTCTTCTCGCGCCAGAAGACCTGAAGAAGGTCAGAAAACCTTTAGAAGGTCTTCTATGGCCAAAAGACCATTAGAAGGTCAGGAGACATTACAAAGACCTTCTAGAAGGTCACAAGACACTTCGATGGTAAGAAGAAGGTCGGAAGACCAAAAGAGGGCTTTCTCCCGCGCAAGAGGGTCAGAAAACCTTTAGAAGGTCCTCGCGCCAGAAGACCTGAAGAAGGTCAGAAAACCTTAAAAAGGTCTTCTCACACCAGAAGACCTTTAGAAGGGCAGAAGACATTTAGAAGGTAAGAAGAAGGTCGGAAGACCAAAAGAAGGTCTTCCCCACCAGAAGACCTCAAGAAGGTCAGACAACCTTTAGAAGGTCCTTAGAAGGTCGGATGACTAAAAGAAGGTCTTCTCGCTCCAAAAGATCTGAAGAAGGTCAGAAAATCTTTTGAAGGTCTTCTATGGCCAGAAGACCTTTAGAAGGTCAGGAGACATTACAAAGGCCTTCTAGAAGGTCATAAGACATTTCGATGGTAAGAAGAAGGTCGGAAGACCAAAAGAGGGCCTTCTCCCGCGCAAGAATGTCAGAAAACCTTTAGAAGGTCCTCGCGCCAGAAGACCTGAAGAAGGTCAGAAAACCTTAAACGCCAGAAGACCTTTTGAAGGTAAGAAGAAGGTCTTCTCCCACCAGAAGACCTCAAGAAGGTCAGAAAACCTTTAGAAGGTCCTTAGAAGGTCAGAGGACTAAAAGAAGGTCTTCTCGCGCCAGAAGATCTGAAGAAGGTCAGAACACCTTTAGAAGGTCTTCTATGGCCAGAAGACCTTTAGAAGGTCAGGAGACATTACAAAAGTCTTCTAGAAGGTCAGAAGACACTTCGATGGTAAGAAGAAGACCAAAAGAAGGTCAGAAAACCTTTAGAAGGTCCTCGCGCCAGAAGACCTGAAGAAGGTCAGAAAACCTTAAAAAGGTCTTCTCACGCCAGAAGACCTTAAGAAGGGCAGAAGACATTTAGAAGGTAAGAAGAAGGTCGGAAGACCAGAAGAAGGTCTTCCCCACCAGAAGACCTCAAGAAGGTCAGAAAACCTTTAGAAGGTCAGGAGACATTACAAACGCCTTCTAGAAGGTCACAAGACACTTCGATGGTAAGAAGAAGGTCGGAAGACCAAAAGAGGGCTTTCTCCCGCGCAAGAGGGTCAGAAAACCTTTAGAAGGCCTTCTATCGCCAGAAGACCTTTAGAATATTAAATTGACTTTAGAAGGCCAGAAGACCTTCAGAAGTTCTTCTATCCAAAGAAGTTCTTTAGAAGGTCAGAAGACTTTAAGAAGGTAGGAAGATCATCAAGAGGGTAAGAAGACCTTTAAGAAGGTAAGTAGGCCTTTTAGAAGGTCAGATCTACTAAAGGGTCTACTATCGCAAAAAGATCTTAAGAAGGTTGGAGGACCTTAAGATGGTCAGAGGACCTTTGAAAGTTCAGAAATCCTTTAGGAGGTCAAAAAACCTTAGAAGTTCAGAAGAGCTTTAGAAGGTCAAAAGACTTTAAGAAGGTCTTCTAATTCCAGACGACAGTTACAAGGTCAGAGTGAATTTAAAAGGTCAGAAGACTTTAAGAAGGTCAGAAGATCTAAAGTAGGTCAGAAGACCTTAAGAAGGCCAGAAGAAGATTAGAAGGTCAGAAAATCTTTAAGAAGGTAAGAAGACCTTTCAGAAGGTCAGACCTTCTAAAGGGTCTACTATCGCAAGAAGATCTTAAAAAGGTCGGAGATGGTCAGAGGACTTTTGGAAGTTCAGAAAACCTTTAGGAGGTCAAAAAACCTTAGAAGTTCAGAAGGTTTTAAAAAGATCAGATGAGCTTTAGAATGTGAGAAGACCTTAAGAAGGTCTTCTACTTCCAGACGACATTTACAAGGTCAGAATGCATTTAATAGGTCATAAGACTTTAAGAAAGGCAGAAGACCTTAAGTAAGTCAGAAGACCTTAAGAAGGCCAGAAGAACTTTAGGAGGTCAGAAGATCTTTAAGAAGGTAAGAAGACCTTTTAGAAGGTCAGACCTTCTAAAGGGCCAACTATCGCAAGAAGATCTTTAAAAGGTCAAAGGGCCTTAATAAGATCATAGGACCTTAAGAAGGTCATAGGACCTTAATAAGATCATAGGACCTTAAGAAGGTCATAGGACCTTAGGAAGTTTAGAATACCTTTAGGAGGTCAAAAGATCTAAGACGTTCAGAAGGCTTTAAAAAGTCAGAAGACCTTAGAAGGTCGTCCATCGTAGAACGACCTTAATAAGGCCCTAAGACCATCAGAAGATTTTCAGAAGGTCAGAAGACCTTTAAAAGATCAGCAGAACAGTAGAAGGTCAGAGGACCTTTAAAAACCCGAAAGAACTGTAGAAGGTCAGAAGACCTTAAGAATTTTCAAAAGGCATTTCAGAAGGTAGGAAGAACTTTTAGAACGTAAGAAGACCTTATAGAAGGTCAGAGAATCTTTACAAGGACTTCTATTGGCAAGGGATCTTCAGACGGTCTTCTATCGGCAGGGGATCTTTAAAATTTCGCCTATTGACAAAATACCCTTGGAAAAATTTCTGTCTGCAGAAAACCTGCCCTTAACAGATTTTCAACAGATCTTCTGCAACAATATCCGGTTGTAGGGTGTAAAAGAATTTTTAAGGAAGAAGAGTAGCAAACACCAACGAAAAAGGCCAAACTGCACCTCCAACAATAAGATGAAAAACAACAACATCATTGAAGACATTATACGTACCCAGCAAACCAAATGTCGGATGTCCGACACGTCTGAACAATTTCGGAAGCAACGTGGTTCAGATTTGTAAACGATTTTTCGGAGCGGAAATAGTTCAGATTTTGTACCGATCTCGTTCCGATTTCGGAATGAATGTCGTAAAGAAATTTCTTTTCCGAATTTCCCAAGGATTTTCTTCAGATTTCGTTACGAAATCGGATCGAAATCGATACGAAATTATGTCAACCACTTCATACAACTTTCGTTAAGACATCGTTACGATTTCGGATCAGACATCAGACGTATCGTTCGAATTTCAGATTTTGTACCGATCTCGTTCCGATTTCGGAATGAATGTCGTAAAGAAATTTCCTTTCCGAATTTCCCAAGGATTTTCTTCAGATTTCGTTACGAAATCGGATCGAAATCGATACGAAATTATGTCAACCACTTCATACAACTTTCGTTAAGACATCGTTACGATTTCGGATCAGACATCAGACGTATCGTTCGAATTTCAGATTTTGTACCGATCTCGTTCCGATTTCGGAATGAATGTCGTAAAGAAATTTCCTTTCCGAATTTCCCAAGGATTTTCTTCAGATTTCGTTACGAAATCGGATCGAAATCGATACGAAATTATGTCAACCACTTCATACAACTTTCGTTAAGACATCGTTACGATTTCGGATCAGACATCAGACGTATCGTTCGAATTTTGTTCCGATTTCGTTAAGATGTCGGTACGATTGGTTTACTGGGTATATACCCATGTCTGATCCGAAATCGTAACGATGTCTTAACGAAAGTTGTATGAAGTGGTTGACATAATTTCGGAACGAAATGTCGGAGCGACATCGGATCGATTTCGGTCCGATTTCGTAACGAAATCTGAAGAAAATCCTTGGGAAATTCGGAAAGGAAATATCTTTACGACATTCGTTCCGAAATCCGAACGAAATCGGTACAAAATCTAAACTATTTCCTCTCCGAAAAATCGTTTAGAAATCGGAACGAAATCTGAACGACTTTGCTTCCGAAATTGTTCAGACGTATCGGACATCAGACATTTGGTTTGCTGGATACAAACATACATATGTATGTATGTGTGTGCAACCAACAGACCTTAAGAACGTTTAAAGATTTCAAATTTCACTTACACACAACGTTACATAAGCAGAATATGTTTATGAGCCTATGTATGTATGTACGAATGGACAGACAGAAAGAAGGACGTATAACTTCCAGCCTTCTGATGGCAATGGGAGATTTCATCATGATGCTGGTGGTTGGAGGGAGGGAGGTGGGGGGTAACAAATATTGGGATACCATAAAAAAGATAGACGGACATTTTATGAATAGACAGACAACAAAACAGATGGACAGACTCTGTGGACGGACGGGCAAACATAAGACGCGTGTTCAGTAATTCAGGTAGCTGTTGTGCATTGCTTTAATACAACCGCAAGCAAGCGTGCCGTTTGATGCTTTTTTGAACAGAGTGCACCGAGAAATACACACACACACACACACCCCAACGCAAGGGCACTCGCAATGCAATGCAGAAGCATTTGCAGTTTGTTTTTGAACATAAAGCAGCATCCCGAGAAGATCTACGGCAACAACAACAAAAAATGGATATTAAAGAACGTAAATTTTTTTACTTACAAAAAAGATGTTTTCAACGTTATTGTTGTGGCATGCTTCGTGTAATAATAAGAAAAAAACCAACAACATTAACAACTACAATATTAAATTTGAGTATAAAAATATTCAGAAGAAGTTGAAGAAGAACAGAACATTCCTCTTCTTCTTGTAGCTCGAAGTGTGTATGTTTGATTTTTAGGCATTTTTTGTTTGTTTGTATTTGTGTTTCGGGTTTGTTAAACTTGCATACCAGTTAAGCCATCCACAACAGCAACATTTTTCAGATTGAAGTGGAAATTTTGCCAATTGGCATTTCTTTCCTGTTTTCAGTGCCGATACTTGCTTCTGTGTTGAACAATTTTTCTGTTTTCTTTTGGAGGATTCATTGGGGGCTTTTGGAGTTTTTGAAGGAAGAAAATGTGTAGATATATTTTAATAAGAAATCAGTGGGCTCTTTGAGTAAGGACTAACTTGTTGGACTCTCTTTTAAACATCACTAATCATAGTTATGTCCTGGGACCGGGCTAGGTGTCCAGGCTGTTAGTATTTTTTTTTTAAATAATATCTTCTTGAAGGAGGATAAGGAATATTATTGAAACAAACCTATTCTGAGAACCAAATAAGGTATTGTAAATCAGTATAAATATATATTGTTGGAGCAACCATAAAGATGTTCGTCTATTGCCAGAAGACCATGCTAAGATCACCAAAAGTAAAAGATCTTTATAAAGTCTCCTGTGGGCAGAATATATTTAGAAGGTTTTCTATTGTCAAAAAACCTTTAGAAGGTCTTATATCTTCAGAGGATCTTTAAAAGTTATTTTATCGTCAGATTATGGGATTCTGTAACTCATTTTTGCTGTTACCGACAAAAATCGGTAAAATTAAATCGCAAAATTATGACTTAAAACATAAAGAATAGTTGGCATAACTGTTTGTGTCGGTAGAGGCTAGCGACTACTTTTTGTTCATCGTTAACTTACCGAAAAATTTCGATAATTATCGAAATTATTAACATTTTAATTTTACCGACAATTATCGATAACAGCAAAAATGAGTTACAGAATCCCACTACAGGTCCCCTAACGTCAGATGACCTTTTGGAAGGTCTTCGATTTTCAGAATCGTTTAGACGAATACTTCTCTTCTACCTATATTTATTCCCTGCACCACCTGTGGGTGACGTAGGGGATGGAAGATACCAAGGAACGCTCCTGACCGGCTTTAACATGGCAAAGCCCAGGATTTATCTTGGTCCCTCTTTCATCTCAAGTGGACACTGACCTCCCCGTGGTGTCACCTGGGGTAGCTGTCTTTAACACCCGTTAAAGGTAGTGAGCTAACATGTGCCGCGCGTTCACCCATAAGAACGTTAAAAACTTGGGTTTGGGCGTCGGGTTAGTAACCCTCCCCTAGAATAAACAGCCTACTATGAAAAAACGAAAGAAAAGAAAAACAAACCCCTCTAAAGTTGACGAACCGCGCAAACGTTTTAAGGACCATGATCTGCGAATCTGCAACTGGAATGTTCGCACTCTTTATAGAGAAGGTGCAGTCTTCGCATTGGCAGACGTACTTGAAAAGTACAAGGCCGATATTACTGCCATGGAGGAAATACGAGGGATTGGGAAAGGCGTCACAACAACACCTAAAGGTGACGCACTGTATTATAGCTGCCATGACGTAAAGCATGAGTTTGGTTGCGGATTTGTAGTTAGTCAGAGACTAAAACATTTGGTATCCAGCTTCACCCCAGTGAATGAAAGACTTGCTGCAATTCGAATAAAAGCTAAATTCTTCAACATCAGCTGTATTTGCGCTCATGCTCCCACTGAAGAAAAGGACGAACAGACCAAAGATATATTTTACGAGCGCTTAGAAGAAACATATGACCGTTGTCCTGCCCATGACATTAAAATCATTCTAGGCGCTTTTAATGCCAACAGTCGGGTAATTCAGCCTCCACAGTGAAACATCTGACAATGGTATGAGGCTGATAGACTTTGTAGCTGCAAGGAACATGGTAGTTAGCAGTACCAGATATTCATAAGGGCACCTGGCTGTCGCCAGATCAAAGAACAAGAAATCAAATTGATCACGTTGTGATAGTTGGAAGACATGCATCAAGCGTGTTGGATGTACGATCGTTCCGAGGAGCAAATATAAACTCGGACAACTACCTTGTTGCAGCAAAGGTACGTGCCAGATTAAACGTAGCAAACAAAGTGCGAACAAACACAACACGGAAGTTGGACATCGGTAAGATGCAATCACAACAGATAGCCACAGCATATTCCACTCAACTGGCCCAACTGGTACATCCTCCTGTAGAGACCAGCAAGGTAATCTGGTAACTGATACAGATAGTGTGCTAAGGATATGGAAAGAGCATTTTTCCAAACTGTTGGTATCCAATAGTAGCGAAGTCGACGAAGAAACCACAGATCCAATCCAAGAAGATGGTATTGAATGTATACCACCCGGCCAAGATGAGGTAAAGACAGCAATAAACCGGCTGAAGAATAATAAGGCAGCATGAGC
This sequence comes from Musca autumnalis, assembly GCF_047663935.1. Taxonomy (NCBI): domain Eukaryota; kingdom Metazoa; phylum Arthropoda; class Insecta; order Diptera; family Muscidae; genus Musca; species Musca autumnalis. The sequence continues at coordinate 194,268,690 of NW_027411755.1, forward strand.
TGATGGCCTACCAGCCGAGCTGTTTAAAACCGGAGGCGACACGCTGATAAGGTGTATGCATCAGCTAGTTAGCTCCATCTGGCAGGAAGAACGCGTACCCGACGATTGGAACCTGAGCATCCTGTGTCCCGTCCATAAGAAAGGAGATAAGACTTTATGCTCCAACTTTAGGGGCTTTAGACCTGACAAGTCCACCATTGACCAGATATTTACCCTGCGCCAAATCCTGGAGAAAACTTAAGAGATGCAGATCGACACCTACCACCTTTTTGTCCATTATAAAGCAGCCTTCGACAGCCCGCTACGATCAAAGGTATTCCAAGCAATGTCTGAATTTGGTATCCCCGCAAAGCTCATTGGGCTTTGTAAAATGACTCTAAATGACACAAGATCTTCAGTTAAAATAGGAAAGAACCTCTCCGAAGAGTTCTGTACCAAAATAGGTTTCAGGCAAGGAGACAGCCTTTCGTGTGACCTTTTCAACATCCTGCTAGAAAAGGTTATACGAGAGGCAAACGTCAAAAGAAGTGGCACAATCTACACCAATAGCCACATGTTACTTGCTTATGCTGATGATATAGACATCATGGGACGTTCAGTAAAAGAAGTAACCGATACCTGTATGAAGGTCGAAGGAGAATCTGCTAAAGTGGGTCTGGCGGTAAACGGCGAGAAGACCAAGCTGATGGTGTCGACGCGCAATGCGTCCATTGAGATCGGACCAACTGTTGAAGTTGGTTCCTATCATTTTGAGGTGGTAAAAGACTTCGTATACCTCGGCACCGCCGTAAACACAACAAACGACATCAGTTGTGAAATAAAAAGAAGAATTGTATTGGCCAACAGATGCTACTTTGGCTTAAGTAAGTCCCAATTTACATTAGGCGAGTTTACTTGCGGCAATTGGCAGTTTGATGGAAAAAGAGGTGAGGTATATGGTAACCCTTTGCCTCTCAACACCCTCTCTCACCCACAAACTGACAATTGCCGCAAGTAAACTCGCCTAATGTAAATTGGGACTATGCACTTTAAAAACAAAGCCAAAAATAACGCTTTACAAAACACTGATACTACCCGTGCTGATGTATGGTTCCGGAGCCTGGGTACAGCCTGGTTCACAGTGGTGTTGGTCTTATAGGCGGGCCCGCCCAACTTTGATCTTTTCCTTACTGGTTTATCTTTATACTTTCGTAAGATGTTTGGTATTGAAAAGGGGGGCGGTACCTCCCGATTTTCGGTATTTTGAAGATTTTAGCATCAGTTTTACATCGAAATGGCTGAAATTTGGTGTATAGTCTTCGTTAGGCGTATACAACATTTTACCTGAAATTTATAGGTATAGGTTCACGACTTCATATGTCCCCCATAGAACGGTACCTCCCGATTGTCGGTATTTTGAAGGTTTTAGCCTCATTATTACATCGAAATGGCTGTAATTTGGTATTTAGTCTTCGTTAGGGGTATGCAATTTTCTACCAGAAGTTTATCGGTATAGGTCCATTCCTACATATAGTCCCCATAGAACGGTACCTCCCGATATTAGGTGTTTTAAAGGTTGTGGCCTCAATATCCCACCGAAAAGGCTGAAATTTGGTATTTAGCCTTAGTTGGGAGTATAAAACTTCCCACTTGAAATTTGTCGCTATAGGTCCACGTCTTCATTTTGAAGGTTGTGGGCTCATTATTACATCGAAATGGCTGAAATTTGGTAAATAGTCTTCAATGGGGGTATAAAACTTTCCACCTGAAATTTGTCGGTATAGGTCCACGTCTTCATATAGCCCCCATAGAACGGTACCTCCCGATTTTCGGTATTTTAAAGGTTGTGGCCTCAGTATCCTATCGAAATGACTGAAATTTGGTACTTAGTCTTCGTTGGGAGTATAAAACTTTCCACTTGAAATTTGTGGGTATAGGTCCACGTCTGCATATGGCCCCCATAGAACCGTACCTCCCGATTATTTGTATTTTGAAGGTTGCGGTTTAATATTTCATCGAAATGGCTGAAATTTTGTATTTAGCCTTCTGTAGGGGTATAAAACTTTCCACCTGAAATTTGTCGGTATAGGTCCATGTCTTCACATAGTCCCCATAGAACGGTAACCCTGATTTTCTCTATTTTGGTTATTTTGCCTCATTATCCGAAATGGCAACAATTTCGTATTTAGTCTCCTTTTTATTCATACCGGCAAATATTTGTCGGTTTTCATATAGACCCTGTAGAATGGCAACTTCCGATTTAGAGAATTTTAGAGATTCAGCCTCATCATTCCGAACCGAAATTGCTGACATCTGGTTTCAATAATGTGTATGGTGTACAGTATAAAAGTCTGTCATATTCAACTTACCTATCAATACCGCTAAACCGAATAGTTCGGTATCTAGCATGCCTTGTGTGGCAAAATGTAAACATGTTTGCGTATACACTTCTCTCACTCGACTCTTGGCATCGACTAGGAAGTATAAAGTTTTGGGTTGTTGATTGCCTAGAAGCCTGTAAGAGAAAAAGAAGAAGAGCATGAAAATATAATTAAAAATAAATATAATAATACATTTATGGATATAATAACAAGTAAAGATCGGCGAGCCGCAAAGTCTATGCTTTGACTTGTAAAAGTCCAAGATTCTTAGTGGTTCCCCGTGAAGTCATTAGATGACAAACGTCGTGGTGCTTTGCAGAAAGAAAGGAGTTTATCCATTGGTCTATGATAGGAAACTTATCCCAAAGGTCTCTAAGGTGAATTAAATTTACCAGGTGGACATGAAAAAAGGGGATTTAACACTTCCAAGGATGCGTAATAGGATAGGTTGAAAGATCCATTCCCCCCATTGTCAAAAGGAACAAGTAAAAAAGTATCTGTCGACTTTGGCGACAGAGATATATCCTCAGCCTGTGTGAATTGAAACATCTATTTCCCAAAAAAACGTATGTATTTAGGGGTCTTCAGAATTTTGGGCGTATGAAGATATGTATTAGGTTAAAATCTCAAAAGTTTTGCGAGGGAGGTGCCTAAAGGAATGGACCGACATAGTCCATTTTGGAAGTGTGCCTTATTTTGGAAGTCATTCCTCTTGATTGGACCATTATAACAGGAAGCATGGACTTGTCCACGAAGAACATCATATCGCTGTAAACAGGGCTATTAGGAGTACCTTCGTTAAAAATTTCCAAAGGATTCTCGCACAGACTCTTAATCCCACTTAAACAAAAATGTTGATCATTTGTGTGGGTGGTAACCTAATGAATGGGCCTATAAGGCCCACTTTTGATCATAAACTTAGCTTGGACAAAACATTTCGATATCTAAAGTTTGAAGCAAATCGGTTGTTCCGTTCAGGGACGTACGCAGGGGGGGGGCACGGGGGGCCCGGGCCCCCCCCGAAATGGTTTGGTCGAACAAAATTTTTAAAGCTACTGTAACTAGTTATTATATGTTTTTCTCATAAAAATGTTTGTATGTTTGCAGATTTCAAATTAAAACTTTTATTTTCTTAAGTCTCTGAACAAAAAATGTACATCATTAACAAGTTTTGTAAGAAAGTATTTTAAAAATTTTTATTTGTATGCTGTTTTTGAGAGAAACTTCCAATGAAATATGAATTACTTCTTCATGTCATATCTTTCCACTATCAAATGCGAATTCCTTAATGAATATACTCCAAGTTTATTCATATTCGAACTAAATAGAGCCCTCGAGGCTTAAAACTCATCCTCTAAAAACAAAAATAAAGAGTTCAGTATTGTGGGAATGGAAGTATATGAAAAAATGTCTTTTGGATAAAATGTATGTAGGGTCGGTCCTTCCTGGTCTACATCTTGAAAGCCAATTAGATATTTGTTTACTGCCATCGCCAAAACTTTGTTATTCGATTTTAGACAAATTTGCTGCTAAACAGTATGAGGAAATATTGAAGACAAATGAGTTTTTGTGCGTCACTTGATTTTTTCCTTATCATCACCGAAGTATATTTGTAGCTTCAGACTTTAAGGTTACGAGATTATGAATACAAATAGGTCTCATCAAAATAATGATTTTAGACTCCACATATCGAACCTAATATGGACAATCTCGGTCCACTCGCAAAATTAATTCCAAAAGTACATCAAGTTCCAAGAGAATATGTTTAGACAACATCTTCAGGTCCTCATACAAGTCTAACATAACTGCAGTTTAAAGATTGTTCAAGGATCCTTTGGACTTTTTGTAGTCTTGTTTACAGCGATATCCTACGGTGACCAACTAAAATAGCTTATGGGCGCGGTAACTATCAAGAGGAGTGTATCTCAAAATAAGATCCATTTCTAAAATTAATTAGCTTATTACACTGTGCCACAAATTGGAACTCAAGATCTGTGTGGTGGAAAATTCCTTCTGGAGATGAAAGCCCTTAGTGGGTATATTAAGAACCCAAAAGAAACTTTTCCACATAGGTCAAGATTCTGAGATATCGCGCAGTTATGCCATAGGTCAAACTAAGTCCATCAAAGTGTTTGTCATCGAGTCCAAAAACTTCTAATCGTACAATTAAGAAAAAAATATAACGCTTCTTTTTTAACATTATATTAAAAGTAAAAATAATCCTGGTATCAGACTCTAGAGGCCCTGTGCTCCTCAAGGAGCTAAACGGAAAAGAATATGATCAGACTCTATCTCTCCCGGTAAATAACACTGTGCAACATTTTTAAGGTAATCTTGTGCAAACAATTTGAAGTGAGGATTTTTTGAAAGTACAGACCCAAAGTACGAAAGCCCTAGTTGCGTTTTGTTGAGTCATATCGGGCTTGGATATTATGGTCCCATCTAAACATTGTTAAATATTGGCATTTTAAAGCAACACGGGGCTATATCTGTGAAACCAATGCAAATCTTTTTCTGACCTCTGAAGCAAATTTGTAGACAAGGGTCAGAATAAAATATTTGGACAAATAATGAACTGTAAAAACTACATTTATTGCCTTAAATTTTATAATATATCTAAGAATTCCATAATTTGTATAGATTTCGCACCATATCTTAAAAACTGTTAAATTTTTCTTAATGTTTTCATTTGGAAACATATCAAAGACAACGGCAGCCGATATTCTTAAAAATTCGGCTAAGATCATCGAAATAGTAAAAATCTTGCTATAGCAAAGACAACGGCAATTCTTTGTGGTTGTAAAATTCTGCGATAAACTATAACGTGGGCATGTATGATTAAAAACTTCAATATACTAAAAACGGGGCGTAAATTTTACATGGCGACTTTACCGAACGTGGCCCGATATTGTCTATTTTCAATTCTAAATATACTACACGGTGATGTTGAATCAAATTTAAATGGAAGGTGCTTACACCTGGGAAGTTTTTGCGGATTCTGAAACTACAGTGTTCATAGAGGAGAAAAATCAAAAAACAAAAAAACGGTATTTTCGTAGGTTTTACCATTTTTGAGATATTAAAGTTCAAATTGGGACAATGCACTGACTCTATCGCCCCCTTATAAAACAATGTTATGAAGGGAGCGCCTTAACTAACTTTTAGTGAAAACCGCTTACACAGGGAAGTTTTTGTGAATTCTGAAACAACAATGTTCATAGATGAGAAAAATCCAAAAACAAGAAAAAAATCGCTGTAGGGATTTAAAAAAAAAAAAAAATTGATAGCTACAACATTTTTTTTTATTCCCATTTTGATAGGACTTGCGGCTTCCAAGCAAAATCGCATAAACTTAAACTACCCCTAAAAATGTCAACTTGAATCGCGATTTTTTTAAAAAGCGCTCCGGCGATTTTTTTGTTTTTTGATTTTTCTCATCTATGAATTTTGTAGTTTCAGAATCCGCAAAAACTTCCCATGTGTAAGCACCTTCCATTTAAATTTGATTCAAGAGCACCGTGACTACTCTGCAAATATTTAAAATTGTATCCTAAATATTTTGAATTCTTTCTATTGAATTTACATACTTTGAACCAGTATCATCTATATATATAAAAATGGTGTAAAAAATGTATAGTAATTCATAAAATGAGAACGGCTAGGCCGATTTCTGTAAAATTTTTTGTCAGTTATTCGCATTTTCGAGGAGAAGGTCTTTACGGAAGAAAATTTTGGAAAATCCCTCTGGAAAAGTCGGAAAATTAGAAAAATCGAAAATTGAGTTTTTGTATGAAATTTTATTCCTTAATAGCGAGACGAAGTTCGCCGGGTCCGCTAGTTTCATATAAAATTCGAAAAATCGAAACTTTTTGGCTCATTTTAAAGTACATGTAGAATAGAATATGTGCCAAAATTTCCAGTCCATCGGACAAAAATTTACCGAGATATTAGCTTTCGAAGGGAAACATTTATTGTGTTTTGTATGTAGCATAGAAACTAAAAACGTCTTTTCCTCGAAGTGGCACTTTTGAAAGCGGTGCTTTCTTTGTTAAAATCGAAATTTTGATTTTAACTGTTCAAAATGTATAAAAATTGATTTTTTTTAATTCCGTTTCGATAATGGAAAAGATTATTAGGTTCGTAATGATCCAACAAAAATATATGCTGATCGGTTTATTCTTTTTCAAACCACAGTGGTTACCGCAAACTGCTTTAGTAAAAACAGTGCTTAACAGGCAGGCATTTGTCAGAAAGATTTTTCAAAAAAAAAAAAAAAAAACATTAGAAGGTAACTCAAGGTTTAATAGATGTCTTATAAAAAATGCATGCAAATGGCTTTTCTGATGCTTGTAAGTGGCCATAACCCCTTTAAATAGCTGTACGTAACGCTACACAACATTTAATTTTTTTATGATTTTTGGTCAAGTTGGGCCCCCCCCGAAATGAAATCCTGCGTACGTCCCTGGTTCCGTTTATGAGACATTTCGCTTATCACTTTAGCGGATATTTTCGAATATTTGTGGGGGTGGTACCGGAAAGAGTGGACCTATAAGCACCATCTTTGAATTTCCTCTAATATTCGAAGAAATATTACGATATGCAAAGTGTGGACCAACGCAGTATTCGGTTCGGGAGTTGTCGTGCGCAGCAGCCACTACACATGTTGGCCGTATGGTTTTTTACAGTTTTCGGGCCATGTTCTCAAAAAGTATAGACTTGTTGTTGTAACAGTGTTTGTTATTATGTTTGTATGTTCGTTCTTCTGTTCAATCTGGCTCTGTGTCTATCTCCAGTTCCAGGAAAGTGGCTGCTTCGATGGGATGTAACCACAGATCCACTGGAGTTAGATGAGTAGGTTTGGCTGGGCAGTTGAAAAGGTATTTTGTGTCGTGCGGGCCCATACCACATACTGGGCAGATGTCTTGCACAGCGCGGTCGATTTCCGCCCAATAAGAATTTAGGCGACTGCAATATCCCGAGCCAAAACTACTCTAGTTTGTCGTGGCAGCTGACGCTCCTCAGTTGCAATAGATGGGGGATGTATTTCGAGGACTTTATTCACACAATAATTGCTTAAGGCCTTGGCAACTGCGTCCGTGTGAATACTATTTAAACCTGCTTGATATGCTTGTTCTCTCCTGTATCGTTGGACCTCTCCCTCTAGAGCATGGATATCCTTCCTGATCTGCCTAAATGTGTCGGGCCTACCCACAAGATGATGATTGGGATGGCTCACACGGTACATCCAAGCAGGTACTGCAACGAAAGCATCAGATTGTGTTGCTTTACTGGAAGAATCTTTGCCTCCTCATGTAGATGGTCGACTGGAGGGCGGCATTCTGCCAAGTTTGAATCTTTTTTCAATTCATATCACATAATCTCGGGTACCAAACTGGCGCCGCAAAGCTTACCACAGGCCGACCTATCGCGTTATATGTGGTCAACAAGGTTTCTTTATCTGCACCCCATGTGCTGCCGGCTAGGGACTTGAGGACCTTGTTCCTACTTTTTAGTTTGTCGCAGATAGCTGTGGCGTGCGCGCACGACGTGAAAGTAGTATCGAATGTGACCCCTACAATTTTGGGGCAGTTCGTGGTCGGAATTCTGCTACCGTCGGCCACGACGGTGGCCGTTGATTTTGTGGCGGAAATCTGCATATTCCTCGAATGGAAAAAGGTGGTAAGATCGGTTAAATAGATATTCAGCCTCTCACAGATGTCATCAGGATAGGTACCTGACGCCAGGATCATGTAATCATACGCATACGTTACGATATCGATGCCGTCTGGAGGGGGCGGAATACAGGAGAGGGAGAGGTTAAACAGTTCCGGAGATATCACCCCACCTTGGGGAACTCCCTGTTTCACTCTACGGGGTTTGGACTTCTTGTTCCTGAATTCCACGTACGACTGGCGTCCACACATATAATTGACTATCCAACGTTTCAAGCTTGGCCGGAGGGTTGGCTGCTCAATGTTCTCAAACAGCTTGGAGTGCCTGTCTTTATCAAAGGCTTTTGATAAGTCAAGCGCCACCATCACTGTATCATCACTGTGTGGACTTGCCATACTTCAGTGCAACCTGTTGCAAGAAAAATCAAAACTATTCTAGAGGAGGTCCTAACCTGCACTTTTCCGAAATTTAGTGTTGGAGGTATCCGAAGGAGTTGGCATATTCTAACCTGATTTGTGCCTCGTAAAAATATTACCATGCCCAAAGTATGGACCAAATCGGTTACTGCCTTCGAGAGTTATCGTGCGCGCCATTTTAGCGAAAAGTTTTGAAGTTTTGTGGGGGAGTTACCTAAAGGAGTGGACCGATAAGGCCGTCTTAGAACTTAATTTAACTTTGGCCAAAATATTACTATTGCCAAATTTTGGATCGAATCGGTTTATCTGTTCGAGAGTTACAGCGCGCTCCATTCACTTCTCATGGTGCCATAGCGGGTTTCATTTCATTTTCTCAGGAAGTATGGACTTGCCCCATGAAAAAACTTGCACCATCGTAATGGGTGTAGCGAATACAAGTTGCTACAACAAAAATCCAAAGGATTCGAGAGGAGGTCTTAAACTGCACTTTTCCGATATATTGTGTGGGATGTACCCGAAGCAGTAGATATAGTCCATATTCGATCTTAATCTATGTCTGGTAGAAATATTATGGACCAAATCAGTTAGTCCCTTCGAGAGTTATCGTGCTCATAATTTTTGTGAAAAAATTGAACTTTTGTGGGGCGGTAGCCGAGGGAGTGGGCCGAAGTGGCCAATCTTACAACTTGATTTAAGTTTGCGCAAATTATTACGATTGCCAAATTTTGGATCGAATTGGTTTATCCTTTTGAGAGTTATCTTGCAAGGCATCCACTACACCTGCGGGGGGTTTACAACCTTCAGCGGGAGGGTTTACAGCCTTCAGGCCATTTTCTCAGGATGTATGGGCTTGCCTCTGAAAGAACTTGCACCGTCGTAATGGGGGTAGCGAATATAAGTTGCTACAACAAAAATTCAAAGGATTCGAGTGGAGGTCTTAAAGTGCACTTTTCCGATATGTTGCGTGGGAGGTACTGGAAGCGGTAGATATAGTCCATATTCGATCTTAATCTATGTCTGGTAGAAATATTATGGACCAAATCAGTTAATCCCTTCGAGAGTTATCGTGCTCATAATTTTTGTGAAAAAATTGAACTTTTGTGAGGGCGGAACCCGAGGAGTGGGCCGATGTGACCCATCTTAGAACTTGATTTAAGGTTGCGCAAAATATTACGATTGCCAAAGTTTGGTTTATCCGTTTGAGAGTTATCTTGAAATGAATCCACTACACCTGGTGCCATAGCGGGGGGTTTTACAGCCTTCTGGCCATTTTCTCAGGAAGTATGGACTTGCCCCTGAAAAAACTTGCACCATCGTAATGGGGGCAGCGAATATATTTTTTTAAAGAATATTTTTTGATCGATCATCAAGGCGTGGCATTTTTAAAGAATATTTTTTGATCGACCATCAAAGCGTGGCATTTTTAAAGAATATGTTTTGATCGACCATCAAGGCGTGGCATTTTTAAAGAATATTTTTTGATCGACCATCAAGGCGTGGCATTTTTAAAGAATATTGTTTGATCGACCATCAAGGCGTGGCATTTTTAAAGAATATTTTTTGATCGACCATCAAGGCGTGGCATTTGTTAAAGAATATTTTTTGATCGACCATCAAGGCGTGGCATTTTTAAAGAATATTTTTTGATCGACCATCAAGGCGTGGCATTTTTAAAGAATATTTTTTGATCGACCATCAAGGCGTGGCATTTTTAAAGAATATTTTTTGATCGACCATCAAGGCGTGGCATTTTTAAAGAATATTTTTTGATCGACCATCAAGGCGTGGCATTTTTAAAGAATATTTTTTGATCGACCATCAAGGCGTGGCATTTTTAAAGAATATTTTTTGATCGACCATCAAGGCGTGGCATTTTTAAAGAATATTTTTTGATCGACCATCAAGGCGTGGCATTTTTAAAGAATATTTTTTGATCGACCATCAAGGCGTGGCATTTTTAAAGAATATTTTTTGATCGACCATCAAGGCGTGGCATTTTTAAAGAATATTTTTTGATCGACCATCAAGGCGTGGCATTTTTAAAGAATATTTTTTGATCGACCATCAAGGCGTGGCATTTTTAAAGAATATTTTTTGATCGACCATCAAGGCGTGGCATTTTTAAAGAATATTTTTTGATCGACCATCAAGGCGTGGCATTTTTAAAGAATATTTTTTGATCGACCATCAAGGCGTGGCATTTTTAAAGAATATTTTTTGATCGACCATCAAGGCGTGGCATTTTTAAAGAATATTTTTTGATCGACCATCAAGGCGTGGCATTTTTAAAGAATATTTTTTGATCGACCATCAAGGCGTGGCATTTTTAAAGAATATTTTTTGATCGACCATCAAGGCGTGGCATTTTTAAAGAATATTTTTTGATCGACCATCAAGGCGTGGCATTTTTAAAGAATATTTTTTGATCGACCATCAAGGCGTGGCATTTTTAAAGAATATTTTTTGATCGACCATCAAGGCGTGGCATTTTTAAAGAATATTTTTTGATCGACCATCAAGGCGTGGCATTTTTAAAGAATATTTTTTGATCGACCATCAAGGCGTGGCATTTTTAAAGAATATTTTTTGATCGACCATCAAGGCGTGGCATTTTTAAAGAATATTGTTTGATCGACCATCAAGGCGTGGCATTTTTAAAGAATATTTTTTGATCGACCATCAAGGCGTGGCATTTTTAAAGAATATTTTTTGATCGACCATCAAGGCGTGGCATTTTTAAAGAATATTTTTTGATCGACCATCAAGGCGTGGCATTTTTAAAGAATATTTTTTGATCGACCATCAAGGCGTGGCATTTTTAAAGAATATTTTTTGATCGACCATCAAGGCGTGGCATTTTTAAAGAATATTTTTTGATCGACCATCAAGGCGTGGCATTTTTAAAGAATATTTTTTGATCGACCATCAAGGCGTGGCATTTTTAAAGAATATTTTTTTGAACAAAAATACATGGACAGACGTGCATAAACAGACTCAGAAAATGATTCTATGTATATCCCGAGAAGGAACTATGGGTCTATACATAATACCCCTTACCACAATGTGGTGTAGGGTATAAATAGGGCAGCTTAATATCAGTTTTACTGTTTTAAAATTTGAAACAGTATGTTTATATAATCCCCTCAAACAAGGCTTGTTCAATAAGTTCATACATAAAAAACAAAAGACTTAAGACACAAACGTTTTGGACCACCCATTGACTTTTCATCACCGTAAGAGGAAATTAAAAATTTTTATGTATTTATTTTATGACCATTTTTATTAATTTTCCAATTGGAAAATATTATTTAAAACAATCACACAATCGCTTACCTTAGTGCTAAAAATCTTGAGCCCGGTGATAGCTGTTCGGCCGAGGACGCGCATACTTCTAATGGCGCGCTGACAGTACAAAACGCTCGCATGCTGCATCGTTATTTGAATGCAACAAAATCGTTGGAAATATTTGTCTAAAAATAAAAAAAAAAAAACGAAATGAAATGAAAAAAGAAAGAAATGGAAATAAAAATGAACATACATAAATATAAGAAGTTACTGATAAAAGTAAAACAACAACATTAATAGCAATAATAAAAGCATAAAAATTAATGACTACAGCAACAACAATAACAAATGAAATAATATTAATAATATTGGATAGGGAAAAAGTCGGTGTGTGGAATGTTGGAATTTTTACAATCCCTGCCTCCCTCCCCATGACCATTCATGTAAGTGGGCCATAAAACAAACGAACAAATCAAAGGTAATTTTATGATATTTTAAACAACACTATTTTCTTATTTATGAGCCGGCAAAAGGGGGCCATAAATTAATTTTCAGTTATCTTTATTTATTAGAAAATATAAATAACCCAATGCAGCAAGAACAACAAAGGGGCAAGTGAAAATTTCTCCAATACCTTTTTGGAAAAAAGACGTTGTTTTAATGGCAATTTTGAGATAATTTTGATTTGGTTATAATTTTTCCTTTTTTTGTTGAAAGAAAACAAAGGGCCCTGCTTCAAAATCCCATAAAATTGTTTAATGGTAACCAAAGCAACGGTAGTAATAAAAATTTAGTACCTTTCAAAATTTATATATTTTAAATGGTTGATAATAAAATAAACATTGTCTTTAAATCAAAGATAAATTCGATCAATATCATTAACAAATATTTGCTACCTTCTGCCTGCTGTGCAAAACAATAACAATTTTAATTGTAATATTTTTTCTGTAGACCATGTTAATTTGAAGGCAATTCCACTCTCCAGTTTTATGTTCCCTTATATAATTGTTAAATTTCAAAATTATTCCACAAAAATTTAATATATATAAGGGTCCATAAAACTTGAAGTAGAGTCGCCTTAAAATTGACGATCAATATATTGCTGATATTTTTTTCAAAATATTTTTTTTAAATATTTTTCAATGTCGATTTTTTTTAAATATTTTTTAAATTGTTTCTCTTTTAAATATTTTTTTAATATTTTTTAATGTTGATTTTTTAAAAATATTTTTTAAATATTAAGTATTTAAATTTAAGCTTCGTTAAATAATACCAATATTTATACAAAATATTTATTTATTTTATCTCAAATTTTCATGAAATATTTACTCGAGTATTTTTTTTGTAAAGTATTAAGAGGAATGTCGAATGAAGAAAGTTCGAAATAGATTTCTTATCAAAAGAAATTGTTTTTTTCTTCGGAGATCTATGCATAAATTAAATAAAACAAAAAAACACACAACATTTGTAAAACAACAACAAAATACAAGTGTTCATTCAAATATAAGCTACTGGAAATATTCAAATGCAAACTAGAAAATATTATATTAGGAAATAGATAAATAAAAATGCATTTTAAAGTCAGTTCCCAATAATGGGAAGATTGGACATTTGGGAGACATTTGAAATTTGTAATATTTTTTAAACAACCGTCAGAATTTCTTAGAATATTTTAATTATTTTTTTAATTTTAAATACTCGTAGATTTGTTTTTAATATTTTTCAACGACCAATTGACCAGTTTTCCCACTTTGATTAAAAAAAATGTTCATCGATAAATATTTTTCAACGGACGAACGGATTTTTTTTCAAATATTTTTCGAAGTGAATTTTTTGTTAAATATTTTTTTAACGAGATTTTAAGAAAAAAACAGTCAGAATTTTTTAGAAAATAATAATAATAATTGTTCCACAAACAACCCCTAAGGGACAAGGGAGACTTCTCTCATATCAATGAGTGCACCGCAATTCATACTAGCTCATTGATATGGGACATGCAGTTTATCGCCGAGTCTGAACGGCATGTCTAAGACACCACTTTTGTAGAGAAGTTTTACATGGCTGGAATACGCAGGAAATGTCGCCAACATTACTGAGGGGTATTTTGCCACCGTTGAATAGTGTTTTGATGTTGCCTGGGCGGGGAATCGAACCCACGACCTTATGTGTGCAAGGCAGGTGTGCATACCATTATTTTTTTAATGTTAAATACTCGCAGATTTGTTTTTAATATTTGTCAACGACCAATTGACCTGGATTTTTAACAGTTTTTCCACCTTGATCCAAAAAAAAATTTCATCGTGCGTTTAAAAAAAAAAAAATAAACGCGATTTTTTTAACATATTTTTTAACGAACGAACGAGTTTTTTAAATATTTTCCGATGTGAATTTTTTGTTAAATATTTTTTCAACTTTTTTTAAGAATATTTTTCAACGTGGATTTAAGAAAAAAATTAATATATTTTCAACGTAGATTTTTTTAAATATTTCCGCCGGTGGGTTTTTTTAAAATATTTTTATAATTTATTTTGCAACGCGGTTTTTTTAAAAATATTTTTTACATATATTGCAACTTGGATTTTTATAAAAATATTTTTTTTATTTTTCAGCGTGAATTTGTTTAAAAACGTTTCCTATTTTTCAGTGCGAATCTTTTATTTTTTAGTGTGATTTTTTTAAAAAATATATTTTTTCAGTGTACATTTTTTTTTTTTTAAATATTTTTCATTGTAGATTTTTTAAACATTTTTCAACGTGGAGTTTTTAAAAACAGCTTTAAGTAATTTTTTTTTTAATATTTTTCAACGTGGATTACATTAAGATAATTTTTCAATGTATATTTTAAGAAAATTGTCCAACGTGTATTTTCTTAAGATTTTTTTTTAAGATAATTCATAAGAATATTTTGATTTTCTTAAGAATATTTTGAACGTGGATTTTTTAAGTATTTTTTTTTAATATTTGTTTTTTTTTTTAAATATTTTTTAAATGTATGTCAACGTGGATTTTTTAAAATATTTGTTTAATATTTGTCAACGTGTTTTTTAAATATTTTTTTTTTTTGTAATATTTGTCGAAGGAGATTCTTGAATATTTTTTGATATTTGGCAATGTGTATATTTTTAAATATTTGTCAATGTGGATTTTTTAAAATATTTTTTTTTTTAGTATTTGTCAACAAGGATGTTTTTTTAATTATTTTTTTATTATTTTTACGCCAACCCTCCTATTTTTTTTTTTGAAATATTTGTCAAAGTGTATTTTTTTAATACTTTGCACCATGGATTTTTAAAAATATTTTTTTAATATTTTTCAACGTTGATTTGTTTTTCAAAATATTTTGTAAATATTTTTCAATGAAGATTTTTTTTTTAATTTTTTAAGCCAGCTTTTTTAATATTTTTCAATTTTTTTTTTTATTATTTTTCAACGTTGATTTTTTTGCAAAATGTTCTGTAAATATTTTTCAATGAGGATTTTCTTAAATATTATTTTAAAATTTTTTCAAGGTCGACATTTTAAAATATTTTTCAATTTGTTTTTTCTTTAAATATTTGTCATCATTGTTTTTTATTATATTTTTCAACGTAAGTGTTTTTAAAAATATGTTTTAAATATTTTTCAATGTGAATTTTTTAATAATAGTTTTGCCCTTTTCTTCTTTCAAATGCATTTTGTTTTGTTTTCTACAACAACAATGGGCATTAAAAAAATCATAATTTTTAATATTTTTAATGTGGATTATTAAAAATACTTTTTAAATGTTTTTCACTACAGATTTACTTAAATATTTTAACATAGTTTTCAACGTGGATTCTTTTCTAATTTTTTTCCACTTAATTTTTTTTAAAAATATTTTTTAGCATGGATTTTTTTTAAATATTTTTCAACATGGTTTTTTTTAAATATTTTTCAAACGTAGATTTTTTATATTTTTTAATGTGGAATTTAAAAAAAAAAATTTGTTAACGTGGATTTTTGTAATACAATTGTTTTAAGTAGTTTTCAACGTGGGTCTTTTTTAATATTTTTCAACTTGGAATTTGTTTATATATTTTCATGGTGGATTTTTTTAATATTTTTCATCGTGAATTTTTTTATATATTTTCAACGTGGATTTTTGTCAATATTTTTTAAGTGGATTTTTTTAATATTTCTTTAAATATTTTTTAACGTGGATTTTTTATTATTAAATATTTTTTATATTTTCAACGTGGGTGTTTTATTATTTTTCAACGTATATTTTCAAGGTGGATATTTTTAATAGTTTTCAACGTGGATCTTTTTATATATTTTCAACGTGGATTTTTTGTCAATATTTTTTAAAGTGGATTTTTTAACATTTTTTTAAATAATTTTAACGAGGATTTTTTTAATACCATTTTTTTAAATTTTTTTAACGTGCTTTTTTTATATTTAATAACATTTATTAACGTGGATTTTTTTAAAATATTTTTTGAAATGTTTTTCAACGTGTTCTTTTAAATATTCTTTCAATGGCCAATAAGAGTTAATATTAAAAAAATTAAAAACGAATAAATGTGGATTTAACGTAGATCTTTTAAAAATAAATTTTTATTTTTTTAATTTTTTAACATAGCTTTTTTCAAAATATTATTATTATTATTATTTTTATTATTATATTAATTATTAACGTGGGTTTTTTAATATTTTTCAATATGAGTGGATATTTTTTATTATTTTTTTTCAAACCCCGAATAGTCGTGGATTTTTTACAAAATTTTAGAGGTAGATTTTCTAAAGATAGTAATATTTTTCCATTTTTTTTTTCAAACTTTTTCAATGTGGATTTTTTTAAATATTTTTTTAACGTGGAGTTTTATTTTTTTTTTAATATTTTTTTCAAGCGAAAATCTCTGAATATTTTATCCAAACTCGGTTTATAATATCATCGAAAATTGTGGGTATATCCGAGCATCCTGAAAGGAAGAAAAAGTCCATAGAAGACTTTTGGATGGCCGGTCTTCTGTCTATAGAAGACCTTTGAAATGTGTTCAGTCTTTCGAAAGATGACCTTTGGAAGGTCTTCTGTTAATAGAATTAAAGGGTCTTCTATAATTGGAAGGATTTCTGTCTTTAAAATACCGTTGGAAGTTATTCTACGAGTATCTATGGAAGACTTTTGGAGTGTCTTCCGTCTATAGAACAGTTTTAGATGGTCTTCTGGTTATTGAAGACCTTTGGACATTTTTTGAAGGTCTTCTATCTATGATAGAGGTTTGCTTTAAAATACATTGGAATTGCTTTCTGTCTATAGAACACCTTTGAAAGGTCTTCTTTGTCTCTAAAAACATAAAACCGTATGCCTTTCTGAAGAAGACATTTCAAAGAAGAATTGTGGAAGGTATTTTGCCCTTCTATGGAAGGTCTTCTATTTATGAAAGTCCAATGTGGGGCCTTTTATCTTTGTAGAACATTTAAACTGTCTTCGATCTATAGAAAACATCTTGGGAAGTTTCTATCTGTTAAAGTTTTTTGAAAGATCTTTGGGAAGTCTTTCTTTTATGAAAAACCTTTGCAATTTCTTCTGTCTACAGAATACCATTCTCGGTCTTTTGAAAGACCTTTGGCGCATCTTCAGTGTATACAGACTTTCCAAAGTCTTCTTTTTATGAAATACCTTTGTAAGCTCTTCTGCCTATGAAAGGAGACAGTTGGAATGTCTTTTATCAATAGAAGACTTTTGGAAGGACTTTTGTCCACAAAAATCTTTGCAGAAAAGCTCTTTGTACCAATTTCCATTTCCACTTTCCTGTTAATGCGCTAATAATTTTAAAATTTAACGACATTTTCCATTTATCCGACATCAACTGTATAATGGAATGTATTTCAAAATAGATTTTTTGTCATGTTTTCTGTTTTTTTTTTGTATTTTGTTAGAAAAGCTCCATCGAAGATTGTGTTTTAGACCTGTCCGAGACATAACAGACAGCTTTGGCTTATTAATATTCATGTCTAGTACACGAGTGGAGAAGGCAAGTGAGAGAGATAAGGTAAAACAGAAAACAGAACTATAAGACAAGCCGTTCCATACAGAGTGTTGGCCTTATGGTTATTTTTTCTATGGATTTTTCTGCTTCTTCTTCTTTTGCCTTTTCTATAATCAATCAATATAGGTATGACATAAATTATATTTTATTCAGGCTTTAAGCTTAAGTACCAAACCTATAAATATGTTTGTAGAGAGTTGCGGAGGGAGAGGGAAGGGGTGAATCAAAGAATAAAAATTATAGGTTTAGATTAAATTTCAATCACTCATTTCACATTTTGTAGAGTTTTCTGAAATATTTATGTAAATTTGTTCAAATGCGCCTAAGGTTCATTTTTTGTTGCTGTTATTCAAAGTGTGGTGGCGTCAACAAATTTGTTTTTTCATGTTAAACTTATTGCTAATGGTATGCCCTGATAAGGAAAGAGGGGACGATCTCTTGGACTTTCACAATTTGTAGTGAATTTTATTTTGGGGTAAAATTCAGTATTTACTGGCCTTGATGAAATAGAAATAGTGTCATCTATTAATCACAATAATGGCTAGATTTTCGGCACAGAAATGCGTGGAGAGGAGTGTAATTTGGAAGCTGTGAGAATATTTTCATTTGGGCAATGTGATTTATATTTTTAAGAATAGTTTTATGAATATTTTCTGAGCTCAATAGTAGGGGTATTTAAAAAATTGTAATGACCAGATGAAGCTATATAATTGTGGATTCCTTAAGAAATCCTCTATTGTTCGATGTATAAAGAATATTTTTTATATCCAATTATGATACTATAAACGTGGATTTTCCATATCTCATATGTATTTTTGACACAGTATTCGGCATTTCTTTAAAAGGTAAAACCTAACTTTTTTTCTTGTCCATATTTAACCGTTTGTTTTTGTTTGCTAATATGTATTAAATAACATTCTAACAGTTTAACCAACTTGACCGATATTCTTAACACTATCTTTCTCCTGCTCTTCTTCCGTTATTACTAGTACAACTATTATCACCAAATTGCTGACTCACAGAAAAAAAAGTTGTGGTTCCCCGCCCCCAAAATAAAGGTATTTATTGATTTTGATGGATGACAATTTTATGTGTTTCCCCCGCACACACACACACATCGTACTCATGTATAAGAAGAGATAACAACTATTTGACATCCATAACAAAAAGGCCGATTTTGTTCAATAACAAAGAATTCTGGTTGACCTACAGCAAAAAGCCAAACAATTTCTAAGTACGTACACACACGAGTAATTTCCCTCATATGTGGGAATACTTTGATTCTCAAAGATGTTTGGTAGGCGGTTTGGCTCACTGTTGCAATAATCGAAAGTAAATTTTTCTTCCATGCACGATATTTCTAAAAACATGAGATTAACCTCTAATACCATCAATCAGGTGAAGAAGCTCCGGTTAAAGATCTTTAAAAGGCGTTCTTCCCATTTAATTCCTGTACGGACCAAAGAAGTTCTCTCTAACATATGTCCCAAACATATTTTGCAGCAAACATATATATGTTTGCAACAGTCCCAAACACAGCATATGTATGTTTGGGTCCAAACAAATATTTGTTGGAAATATAAATACAAACGCAAAAGCCACAAAAAACACACACACATTTATAAATGGCGATGGTTGTTTCTTTTATTGAAATGCATTGAAATACCAAACACAAAAGCAACAACAGACGCATAGATATATACAGTGAGTCACAGTCAAAAGTACATTTCCATATCCATTTAAATTTCTTACATTAAAAATGCGATTGCTAAGAGTTAATTAATGAAAGTGATTTTATTCTTTTTTATATTTTTACATTACTGTCTTAACTTAAAATTAATAAAATTATATTGGCAACAAAAACAGAAGCAATAAAAAACAACCTCGATTTCTAACTCACAGGAAAAGGTATCAACACACTAAAAGTTTTGTTAAACAAAATGGGTTGCTTAGGTGTTCAGTACTTGGTATGATATTCTTTGTTATCTTTTACAGCTTTTAGCCTTTTCGGCATATATTTAACTAAATTTTCGGTGCAAGAAATCTGAAATTTTCCCCATTCTTCTTGCAAGGCATTTTTCAGGCTTCCTATGTTATGACTTTTAACATTTGTTTCCAAAATACCCCATAAATTGTCTATAGTAATCAAAGACGGGGATTGGGGAGATGTTTGAATCACTTTTGGACTGTTATATAGCATCTATTCTCGAACAATATGTGATTTGTGCTGGGAGTCATCATCTTGATATAATTGGAATGTTGTTCCCAATCCTATTTTTTCAGCGCTACATTTCAAATTATCCTTCAGAATGTTTAAATAACACTATGCAACACTGAAATGCAAACAACTTCTAGTATGCATTTTTTGAAAGTACATATTTAGACTACAAAAACTCTAGTAGGGTTTTGTCGTGTCAGATCCAGTTCGGATTTTGTGGCCTCATCTAAACCGGGCTAAATCTACACTTTTTTGCATTTATCCGGCACTTATCTCAGAAACGAATAGGAATTTGGCCTTGCTGTCTTTAGCAATATTGTAGCCCCTAAACTAGTAGAACTTATTTTTTGAAAAAAAAAAAACACATAAGAAAAACTCCATCTAGGGCATCAAAATCTATAAAATATAGAAAATTTTACATAATTGCTGAAATTCTGGTCAGTATCGGCTAAACTATTGGGAGTTGAACCAAGTAACCTTTTGCAAAAATCTTCCGAATAAAGTTCTCAGCAATTCTTTAGAACATTCTGAAACTCTAAAATGCTTACTTCATGTTGTTCCGTAGTATTTTGCATCATATCTTTTACAACACGTATTTCAAACACAGTTCACACCAACCGTTTATTCTCGCATTTCAGATTTCACTACATTATTGACATTTTTATTAAATCGTCAATGAAAAATTTACTGAAAACAACGGCATAGAGGCATTTTTTGAAGAGTTGTGTATTACATTCCAGGGAATATTTTTCCAAAAGAAAATATTCAGAAAAAATTAACGGTTTTGGAGATACGGCGCAAAATATATAAAAATTGTGGAATTTTTGCATATATTTTGAAATTTGAGGCAATTAATGTAGTTTTTCGAGTTCATTATTTCTCCAAATATTTTATTCTTGTCCTTATCCACAAATTTGCTTCAGAGGTCAAAAGAAGATTCGCATTGGTTTCAGAGATATAGCCGCGAATTTCTTAAAAACCTCAATATTTAACCATGTTTAGATGGGACCATAAAATCCGAGCTGGATCTGACACAACAAAACCCAACTAGGGTTTCTTGTCGTTTGAGTCTGTACTTTAAAAAAATCCTCAGTACGTATTAATTGCACAAGATCACCTTAAAAATGTTGCACAGTGTAACACATCTTATCCAATCCATCTTAATCAAAATGATTTTTTGATTTCCGGCAATCGTTGTATGGCGTCCCATGGTTTTAATTCGAAAAAAAGTATCTCTCAACTGGCAAACTTATGCGGAATGTGTAAAAAAACTATTGCAATATTAGGTCTGTCTGGTTACTTTCCCAGCAAGAATGCCTAGCAAGAACTTTCTTTACAACTTACTTTTATTCAAAATATACGGGAACGACAAAATGGAAAAAACGTTAAAAACTGGAAAAGATGTCAAAGTCGGCATACCAGCCAATTAGAAGCCGGTAACCACGTTATTAATTTTTACTCGCCCAAATTTGTCGTTAAAAACGTTTTAAAGAGAACGTGCTTCAGCGTATTGTAAAAACTTTTTAGTTCTGGAACACAACTTTTTTGTGTAAACAAATTAATTCCAGCAACAATTTGTACAAATTGTTACAAATTTTAGTGTAACCTGATAGACGTATTTGCTTGTAATTTCAACACAAGAATAACACTTAACAGTTATGAAATTGTAAACATATGTTTAGGTCAAACTTATATAAGTTTGGGTGCAAATAAATATTAGTTTGGATGAAATATATGTAAATACAAACCCACAAAAAAAAAAAAACAAAAACAGACAAATATACACATTTAAAAATGGTGGTGATTGTTTATTTTATTGAAATGCATACACGCTGAAAAATATATCGTCGGTGTCATGCTTAAGTGTTCCATACGCCATTTGTCTGATTCGAGAAAAACTCAAGTTAATGTTTTAGTTCATACATAATAGATGTGGCGCAGAAACCCAATACTTTAAGAGCTCAGTTCTACTTAACTAAACTCAAAGAATATATTGGGAGTTTATTTTAGTCAGATATCTGTTATAGTCTACAAGTTATGGCCAATTTTTGTAAATGCAAAAGGTTGTTGATTTGTTCCATAGGATCTTTTTTCATGTTTTTGGTAATTTATGTCACATGGAACACTTTATGTCACATTTTAACAAACAAACTTTTGATCAATTGTGTTCCACATCCGTTATGTGAAGTGCTGCTGTAGAGCTGAAAATTCGGGGTCTTCAATAAAACAGTTGCAGTAGAAGAAAAATGCTTTAGGGACCATTGTTATATGTTTCATTTACATTTATTTAACGAGTGGACTCCTCCTCGTTCGAAAAACACAATTTTTATTAGCTTATTTTTATTGTCTTATTTCATAGTTTAATTTATTCGAAAAAGCAATAATCGTTTTTTAGCAATAGAATTCTATTTTAATTCATTTTCTGACATTTTAATTATCTTGCATGTATTTTATTAAGCGGGAAGTTTTAGATTTAAGCAAACATTAATTTTAGTTTCATATAACAATACAACATTTTAAAATATCTTGATTTAAACTGTATTCTTCTTCAGTTTTTAAGCCTACTCCTTTAAAACAATTTGTTCCATGCGCCACATTGTTCGTAACTTGACAAAATTGGGCAATTTTTTTGTCCCAAACGCCATTATTTTTTGAGAGGAACAATTCGTTTTTGTCTTTTTTTGTTCCATACGCCAAATGGTATGGATATGGAACAAAAAAGTTCAAAGTTCTTTTGTTCCATACGCCAGACTTTATGGATATGGAACAAAAAAGCAGATTTTTTGCGTCCAAAGTGGATATGGAACATATTAACATTTCTATATCTCAAAAACTATAAGAGATAGAGGAAAACCGACTAGAAATTCAGAAAGAGCAGGGTTGGAAACTTTTGAAAGGTACCTGTAACTCAAAATGTCAAATATGGCGTATGGAGCACTTAAGCATGACACCGACAATATGTTAGAAATATGTTTGGATCCTGATTTGGGACTGATTGCAAACAAATATATGTTTGGATCCAAACATAATTTTTTTGTGTCCAAGCAAATATGTTTTTGCAACATTTTGTAACATATCTCAATTTAATTTGGGTACCAACATATTTTTTATGTTAGAACATATTTTTTATGGGTGGAGAGGATTTTTGTCAAAGAGAGTAACAAAAGGGATCTCGCAGCTGCGGAATACTGGTTTATAATAAAGAGCTGTGTGCCTGATGTAATGCGTAAAACACGTGTGTTTCGTGCTTTATTATTTTTACCCAACGTAGCAAGCGAAGAGGAAAAGAAAAAAATGGTATTAATTATGTTGGTCTTTTTCATCAGTATTCTAGAGAACATCGCTGAGTAAAGACGGTAAAGCGAGTGAATAAATCAGTGTTTTGTCTTTTCTTAAAGAGATTGTGCTATTTATTACATTAAATGTCCAATACAAGTTATAATTGCTCCAAAAGGTGAATGGAAATATTTTATTGGACAAGGAAGAAATCGCATTTAATATTGGTAATTACATCAATACATTTTGCATATACTACATACATACTCATATGTATATTTGAAATATATATGTACTTATTTATTACAATATATATAATCATTTGATTCCAGATGCCGATTTCCCGCTGATGATTTCAAATTTGAAGAAAATGTGTTTTATTTCATAACTAAGAAGAAGCGTTCAACGATGTTTCTATATAATTTTTTTCTTTTTAAAAGAGCGACTTTTTATAATTTATTTCATTCAGTTTTACTTTTATTAAAGTGTGTTATGTATTTCCTTGGAATTTTTTATGTACCTATGTGTCTTTGCTTTTTTCTATGCCCTTCAATAAAAAAGACCCCCATTTATAAATGTGTTTACATGTTAGAAATAGCCAGTGTGCGCTTGCTGAGAGCAAGTGAGCATACATTTCAATGTGTGTTCACATTGACATTTACGCTCCCTTGCTCTCAGAAAGCGCCCAATGGGGCATGTGTTTGTTTTTTTTTGTGGCTTTTGGGTTTGTATTTGTTTGTACCCAAACATATAATTTGTTTGCAATGCCTGAAATCGGGTGGTACCGTTATATGGGGGCTATACCAAAACCTGTACCTAAGGTTGTCTGCAAGCTACAGAAAAAATGCCTGCTTGTGGAAGAATAAACAGCAACAGCAACAACAACAACAAACAACGAAACACAAGCGTTTGGACGCATACACATCACTAAAACAAAATCAAACTTTTTCACTCTCCCGTCGTCACTTCTGCGTGTTCTATTGACCCATATAAATTAAGCGAGAGCTCTGTTGTTACGCTTTTTGACAAAAATCATCTCTCAAACCATAAAAATATGTTCTAACAAAAAAAAAAAAAAAAA
Source organism: Musca autumnalis (assembly GCF_047663935.1). Taxonomy (NCBI): domain Eukaryota; kingdom Metazoa; phylum Arthropoda; class Insecta; order Diptera; family Muscidae; genus Musca; species Musca autumnalis. The sequence goes on from NW_027411755.1 coordinate 194,293,010, forward strand.
AAACAAAATATGTTGGTGTCTAAAAAAAAAATAAGATATATTACAAAATGTTGAAAACATGTATTTGTTTGGATCCAAACATATATTTGCTTGCAACCAGTCCCAAACATATATTTATTTGGTTCCAAACACATATCTAACATATATTTTTCTGTTTGAAGCATTGTGGCGTTTTTTTTATTGGGATAGCGTTTGCAATTTTGTTTTTTCAAAATAGTCTGGCTTAATCCCATTGTTGTTGTTTTAATATTTTAAAACAACTGTTTTATTAGTGGAAAAGATTTGGCATTGTTCGCCAAGGAGTAAGGCAGGGAATACTATAGTTTCGATCCACGCCACTGGATCTCATCAGTTCCCTTGTTTCTTGTTTGTGGATATTCTCCACCGAAGTTATTTTTCAATAACTTCCTCAACAAGAAACTTTTTATGCCCAACATGGTACAATAATACAGGTAGCATTATCAAGCCAGCTGATGGTAACATAATGTGTCAATTGCATTGAATTGATGTCAAATTTTGACATCTTATGTTACCAACAATTGCCGATGCGGCTACTTGTGTATTTGTACCATGATACCCAAACATCAATCGTCAGCTCGAAGTATAAAGGTAAGCGAAGAAAAAGGTTCAATGAGAAGTTTTTCCTTGGCAACCTCATACAACTCCGACGAAAGTGTCTGCGAAAACAATTCAAACCTCTTCCACTTGTATGTGTCGTCGAATTTAGACGAATGCACACACCAAAATTTGGTTGGTCTGCTTTACAGCAAAAACAACACACGTCGTGCCAGTGTCTTCAATTTAAAGCATTGTGGCGTTTTTTTTTCTGTGTGTAGGTTTTTGGCTCTATCACCAAAATCTATAGGGTTTTCCTTCTCCAGAACTCCCATTAACAGCCAAAATTTCGTGACCATAAAAATTGCAACCTGTAGCGAGATAACAAGGTTTATATAGACAGACGAACGAACACACATAACCACATCAACACAGACTGACGAGACATTCTATCTGGTGTATATAAAAGTGGTTCTACGACTATTATTTCGATATGTTAAACACATTTGTGCCAAAACACACTTATAGCACCAACCGCCCCCCTCCCCCCACAATTAGTGGTGTAGTGTATAATTCGATATCTGTTTCTTCAGTTACAGGCTGAGGGTATTTAGCTGTCGACAAAGCCAAGTGATTCTTTTGTACTTGTTTTAGTAAAAGAAGCTTTGATAGTGTCATTATTGACGGAAATTTTAAAGCCGAGTCATTTTCTTAGTTCATAACTAGTACCTCGCCCAAACTGGATGAAATGTTGGCATGTTCACACACCCATAGTACACACAACACAAACAAAACATGCCAAAGTAAACAACACTAAAATGGAATGACAAACTTTTACTGACCTTATTCCATTTTTGGCATAGCACATTTACACAAGGTACGTATATTCGAGCAACTGTGAATGTGTTGTGTGTGTTTGAGTTTTTGAAGTTAAAACATAAGCCTATAGCTCAGCTCACACAAGAATACAATAGTTTAGTTTAAACAATGACAATAAACAAACAATTACACACATCATTGACAACAACAAAAACAATAATAATAACAAAAAATATATAATTAGGGAGGGAGTGAGCGTTGTTTTCAATGGTGATGGGAGTTCCCAGTGGGTTATTTATTTTTAAAGTTGTGCCAAAAATAACTAAACAAAAATAATATGATCTTTAATCCCTTCATCTTGTGATTGAAAGTATATAAAGTGTGTTGTTTTATTTTCATATCAAACTAACGACAAAAACAACACCTCAATTACTTATTTATAATTTCTATAAGTTCATTCCTTCACTGTGGACAACAACAACAACAGCATCGACTACACCAACATGTTCTGCAATTATTAATTTTATTTAAGTGTTATTAATTATATTTTAATTAAGTAATTAAACTTCAATTAAACTCAGATGTAATTGTTAAAGAATGTGGCAGTCAGCCGGCGAATTATTTAGGCATTCCTTTTCTCCCATGCCGCTGCCAACCGTCGACGACAAACAGTTGGTAATGTACATGTGTGTATTTGGCCCACAATTTGTCACATCATTTAAACACGAACCGAAAACTAATAAAAAAACGACAAGTTTTTAAAATTGTCAAGAACTTGAAGTAAAAAATGTACGTTATAATTACAAATAATTATACATATGTGAAATAAGAGAGATATAACGATATTTAATTGACGTCTACGTTTTCAATACTAAAATTGATAATGGGGTCCAAAGGATAAGATTGATTTGAAGATTTCCTATGGAAACCTTAATTCAGCCAGGCTGAATTGAAGATTTCCTATGGAAACATTAATTCAGCCTGGCTGAAGATTGAAGATTTCCTATGGAAACCTTAATTCAGCCAGGCTGAATTGAAGATTTCCTATGGAAACCTTAATTCAGCCAGGCTGAATTGAAGATTTCCTATGGAAACCTTAATTCAGCCAGGCTGAATTGAAGATTTCCTATGGAATTCAGCCAGGCTGAATTGAAAATTTACTATGGAAACCTTAATTCAGCCAGGCTGATTTGAACATTTCCTTAATTCAGCCAGGCTGAATTGAAGATTTCCTATAAAAACCTTAATTGAATTGAAGATTTCCTATGGAAACTTAAATTCAGCCAGGCTGAATTGAATATTTCCTATGGAAACCTTAATTCAGACGGGCTGAATTGAAGATTTCCTATGGAAACCTTAATTCAGCCAGGCTGAATTGAAGATATCCTATGGAAACCTTAATTCAGCCAGGCTGAATGGAAACCTTAATTCAGCCGGGCTGAATTGAAGATTTCCTATGGAAACCTTAATTCAGACGGGCTGAATTGAAGATTTCCTATGGAAACCTTAATTCAGCCAGGCTGAATTGAAGATTTCCTATGGAAACCTTAATCCAGCCAGGCTGAATTGAAGATTTCCTATGGAAACTTAAATTCAGCCAGGCTGAATTGAAGATTTCCAATGGAAACTTAAATTCAGCCAGGCTGAATTGAAAATTTCCTATGGAAACCTTAATTCAGCCAGGCTGAATTGAAGATTTCCTATGGAAACCTTAATTCAGCCAGGCTGAATTGAAGATTTCCTATGGAAACCTTAATTCAGCCAGGCTGAATTGAAGATTTCCTATGGAAACCTTAATTCAGACGGGCTGAATTGAAGATTTCCTATGGAAACCTTAATTCAGCCGGGCTGAATTGAAGATTTCCTATGGAAAGCTTAATCCAGCCAGGCTGAATTGAAGATTTCCTATGGAAGATTTAATTCAGCCAGGCTGAATTGAAGATTTCCTATGGAAACCTTAATTCAGCCAGGCTGAATTGAAGATTTCCTATGGAATCCTTAATTCAGCCAGGCTGAATTGAAGATTTCCTATGGAAACCTTAATTCAGCCAGGCTGAATTGAAGATTTCCCATGGAAACCCTAATTCAGCCAGGCTGAATTGAAGATTTCTTATGGAAACCCTAATTCAGCCAGGCTGAATTGAAGATTTCCTATAGAAACCCTAATTCAGCCAGGCTGAATTGAAGATTTCCTATGGAAACCCTAATTCAGACAGGCTGAATTGAAGATTTCCTATGGAAACCCTAATTGAGCCAGGCTGAATTGAAGATTTCCTATGGAAACCCTAATTCAGTCAGGCTGAATTGAAGATTTCCTATGGAAACCCTAATTCAGCCAGGCTGAATTGAAGATTTCCTATGGAAACCCTAATTCAGCCAGGCTGAATTGAAGATTTCCTATGGAAACCTTAATTCAGCCAGGCTGAATTGAAGATTTCCTATGGAAGACTTAATTCAGCCAGGCTGAATTGAAGATTTCCTAGGGAAACCTTAATTCAGCCAGGCTGAATTGAAGATTTCCTATGGAAACCTTAATTCAGCCAGGCTGAATTGAAGATTTCCTATGGAAACCTTAATTCAGCCAGGCTGAATTGACGATTTCCTATGGAAACCTTAATTCAGCCAGGCTGAATTGACGATTTCCTATGGAAACCTTAATTCAGCCAGGCTGAATTGACGATTTCCTATGGAAACCTTAATTCAGCCAGGCTGAATTGAAGATTTCCTATGGAAACCTTAATTAAGCCAGGCTGAATTGAAGATTTCCTAAGGAAACCTTAATTCAGCCAGGCTGAATTGAAGATTTCCTATGGAAACCTTAATTCAGCCAGGCTGAATTGAAGATTTCCTGTGGAAACCTTAATTCAGACAGGCTGAAATGAAGATTTCCTATGGAAACCTTAATTCAGACAGGCTGAAATGAAGATTTCCTATGGAAACCTTAATTCAGCCAGGCTGAATTGACGATTTCCTATGGAAACCTTAATTCAGCCAGGCTGAATTGACGATTTCCTATGGAAACCTTAATTCAGCCAGGCTGAATTGACGATTTCCTATGGAAACCTTAATTCAGCCAGGCTGAAATGAAGATTTCCTATGGAAACCTTAATTCAGCCAGGCTGAAATGAAGATTTCCTATGGAAACCTTAATTCAGCCAGGCTGAATTGACGATTTCCTATGGAAACCTTAATTCAGCCAGGCTGAATTGACGATTTCCTATGGAAACCTTAATTCAGCCAGGCTGAATTGAAGATTTCCCATGGAAACCTTAATCCAGCCAGGCTGAATTGAAGATTTCCTATGGAAACTTAAATTCAGCCAGGCTGAATTGAAGATTTCCTATGGAAACCTTAATTCAGCCAGGCTGAATTGAAGATTTCCTATGGAATTCAGCCAGGCTGAATTGAAAATTTACTATGGAAACCTTAATTCAGCCAGGCTGATTTGAACATTTCCTTAATTCAGCCAGGCTGAATTGAAGATTTCCTATAAAAACCTTAATTGAATTGAAGATTTCCTATGGAAACTTAAATTCAGCCAGGCTGAATTGAATATTTCCTATGGAAACCTTAATTCAGACGGGCTGAATTGAAGATTTCCTATGGAAACCTTAATTCAGCCAGGCTGAATTGAAGATATCCTATGGAAACCTTAATTCAGCCAGGCTGAATGGAAACCTTAATTCAGCCGGGCTGAATTGAAGATTTCCTATGGAAACCTTAATTCAGACGGGCTGAATTGAAGATTTCCTATGGAAACCTTAATTCAGCCAGGCTGAATTGAAGATTTCCTATGGAAACCTTAATCCAGCCAGGCTGAATTGAAGATTTCCTATGGAAACTTAAATTCAGCCAGGCTGAATTGAAGATTTCCAATGGAAACTTAAATTCAGCCAGGCTGAATTGAAAATTTCCTATGGAAACCTTAATTCAGCCAGGCTGAATTGAAGATTTCCTATGGAAACCTTAATTCAGCCAGGCTGAATTGAAGATTTCCTATGGAAACCTTAATTCAGACGGGCTGAATTGAAGATTTCCTATGGAAACCTTAATTCAGCCGGGCTGAATTGAAGATTTCCTATGGAAAGCTTAATCCAGCCAGGCTGAATTGAAGATTTCCTATGGAAGATTTAATTCAGCCAGGCTGAATTGAAGATTTCCTATGGAAACCTTAATTCAGCCAGGCTGAATTGAAGATTTCCTATGGAATCCTTAATTCAGCCAGGCTGAATTGAAGATTTCCTATGGAAACCTTAATTCAGCCAGGCTGAATTGAAGATTTCCCATGGAAACCCTAATTCAGCCAGGCTGAATTGAAGATTTCCTATGGAAACCCTAATTCAGCCAGGCTGAATTGAAGATTTCCTATAGAAACCCTAATTCAGCCAGGCTGAATTGAAGATTTCCTATGGAAACCCTAATTCAGACAGGCTGAATTGAAGATTTCCTATGGAAACCCTAATTGAGCCAGGCTGAATTGAAGATTTCCTATGGAAACCCTAATTCAGTCAGGCTGAATTGAAGATTTCCTATGGAAACCCTAATTCAGCCAGGCTGAATTGAAGATTTCCTATGGAAACCCTAATTCAGCCAGGCTGAATTGAAGATTTCCTATGGAAACCTTAATTCAGCCAGGCTGAATTGAAGATTTCCTATGGAAGACTTAATTCAGCCAGGCTGAATTGAAGATTTCCTAGGGAAACCTTAATTCAGCCAGGCTGAATTGAAGATTTCCTATGGAAACCTTAATTCAGCCAGGCTGAATTGAAGATTTCCTATGGAAACCTTAATTCAGCCAGGCTGAATTGACGATTTCCTATGGAAACCTTAATTCAGCCAGGCTGAATTGACGATTTCCTATGGAAACCTTAATTCAGCCAGGCTGAATTGAAGATTTCCTATGGAAACCTTAATTAAGCCAGGCTGAATTGAAGATTTCCTAAGGAAACCTTAATTCAGCCAGGCTGAATTGAAGATTTCCTATGGAAACCTTAATTCAGCCAGGCTGAATTGAAGATTTCCTGTGGAAACCTTAATTCAGACAGGCTGAAATGAAGATTTCCTATGGAAACCTTAATTCAGACAGGCTGAAATGAAGATTTCCTATGGAAACCTTAATTCAGACAGGCTGAAATGAAGATTTCCTATGGAAACCTTAATTCAGCCAGGCTGAATTGACGATTTCCTATGGAAACCTTAATTCAGCCAGGCTGAATTGACGATTTCCTATGGAAACCTTAATTCAGCCAGGCTGAAATGAAGATTTCCTATGGAAACCTTAATTCAGCCAGGCTGAAATGAAGATTTCCTATGGAAACCTTAATTCAGCCAGGCTGAATTGACGATTTCCTATGGAAACCTTAATTAAGCCAGGCTGAATTGAAGATTTCCTATGGAAACCTTAATTCAGCCAGGCTGAATTGAAGATTTCCTATGGAAACCTTAATTCAGCCAGGCTGAATTGAAGATTTCCTATGGAAACCTTAATTCAGCCAGGCTGAAATGAAGATTTCCTATGGAAACCTTAATTCAGCCAGGCTGAATTGACGATTTCCTATGGAAACCTTAATTCAGCCAGGCTGAATTGAAGATTTCCTATGGAAACCTTAATTCAGCCAGGCTGAATTGAAGATTTCCTATGGAAACCTTAATTCAGCCAGGCTGAATTGAAGATTTCCTATGGAAACCTTAATTCAGCCAGGCTGAATTGAAGATTTCCTATGGAAACCTTAATTCAGCCAGGCTGAATTAAAGATTTCCTAAGGAAACCTTAATTCAGCCAGGCTGAATTAAAGATTTCCTAAGGAAACCTTAATTCAACCAGGCTGAATTGAAGATTTCCTATGGAAACCTTAATTCAGCCAGGCTGAATTGAAGATTTCCTATGGAAACCTTAATTCAGCCAGGCTGAATTGAAGATTTCCTATGGAAACCTTAATTCAGCCAGGCTGAATTGAAAATTTCCTATGGAAACCTTAATTCAGCCAGGCTGAATTGAAGATTTCCTATGGAAACCTTAATTCAGCCAGGCTGAATTGAAGATTTCCTATGGAAACCTTAATTCAGCCAGGCTGAATTGAAGATTTCCTATGGAAACCTTAATTCAGCCAGGCTGAATTGAAGATTTCCTATGGAAACCTTAATTCAGCCAGGCTGAATTGAAGATTTCCTATGGAAACCTTAATTCAGCCAGGCTGAATTGAAGATTTCCTATGGAAACCTTAATTCAGCCAGGCTGAATTGAAGATTTCCTATGGAAACCTTAATTCAGCCAGGCTGAATTGAAGATTTCCTATGGAAACCTTAATTCAGCCAGGCTGAATTGAAGATTTCCTATGGAAACCTTAATTCAGCCAGGCTGAATTGAAGATTTCCTATGGAAACCTTAATTCAGCCAGGCTGAATTGAAGATTTCCTATGGAAACCTTAATTCAGCCAGGCTGAATTGAAGATTTCCTATGGAAACCTTAATTCAGCCAGGCTGAATTGAAGATTTCCTATGGAAACCTTAATTCAGCCAGGCTGAATTGAAGATTTCCTATGGAAACCTTAATTCAGCCAGGCTGAATTGAAGATTTCCTATGGAAACCTTAATTCAGCCAGGCTGAATTGAAGATTTCCTATGGAAAGCTTAATTCAACCAGGCTGAATTGAAGATTTCCTATGGAAAGCTTAATTCAGCCAGGCTGAATTGAAGATTTCCTATGGAAAGCTTAATTCAGCAAGGCTGAATTGAAGATTTCCTAAGGAAAGCTTAATTCAGCAAGGCTGAATTGAAGATTTCCTAAGGAAAGCTTAATTCAGCCAGGCTGAATTGAAGATTTCCTATGGAAACCTTAATTCAGCCAGGATTAATCAAATATTGAAAGTTTAATATGGCTGATTTGAGGTTTAATATGGTAGGTGCGTGAGTCAAAGAAACAAACAACCACCATTGAAGCTTGCTAGTAATCAATTCTGTGGAATTTAATTAAATACTTGTGGATTACGATCGCTAAGTGCTTGAACAAAATTTAATGTTTTACTTTAGCAGACCGACCGGTAGGGGCATTAGTGTAGTTGAAGGCAAAAAGTAGTTTTCTCAAATGAAATTCTTATATTGATCATTTAGCTGGTAATTACGTGGCACAATTTTTTTTTTGCTGTGTCTGAACCAGTGCTTTGTTTCTTAATGGTAATATTGTTGTAATTTTTTCCATTTTAAATTTATCATATTTCTAATAAAAATTTTTTTGTTAATGGCATAACCATTAACCTCAATTATAGAGTCTAGAATATAAATTGAAACAATAAAATATATTACAAAAATTTACATATTTTTTTCGAACAGACTTTGGAGCAGGGACTCCTGGTTTTAGATTATAGATTTGTATATGAATTATTTAGAGGGGAGCTAAAGGTTCTCGAGGAGAACATTGTAAAACTCAGTGAAGAAAAGTTTTCCTAATAAAATCTTAATTCAGCCTGGCTGAATATAAGTTTCCATAGGAAATCTTCAATTCAGCCTGGCTGAATTTAAGTTTCCATAGGAAATCTTCAATTCAGCCTGGCTGAATTTAGGTTTCCATAGGAAATCTTCAATTCAGCCTGGCTGAATTTAGGTTTCCATAGGAAATCTTCAATTCAGCCTGGCTGAATTTAAGTTTCCATTGGAAATCTTCAATTCAGCATTGCTGAATTTAAGTTTCCATAGGAAATCTTCAATTCAGCCTGGCTGAATTTAATTTTCCATAAGAAATCTTTAATTCAGCCTGGCTGAATTTAAGTTTCCATTGGAAATCTTCAATTCAGCATGGCTGAATTTAAGTTTCCATAGGAAATCTTCAATTCAGCCTGGCTGAATTTAATTTTCCATAAGAAATCTTTAATTCAGCCTGGCTGAATTTAAGTTTCCATAGGAAATCTTCAATTCAGCCTGGCTGAATTTAAGTTTCCATAGGAAATCTTCAATTCAGCCTGGCTGAATTTAAGTTTCCATAGGAAATCTTCAATTCAGCCTGGCTGAATTTAAGTTTCTATAGGAAATCTTCAATTCAGCCTGGCTGAATTTAAGTTTCCATAGGAAATCTTCAATTCAGCCTGGCTGAATTTAAGTTTCCATAGGAAATCTTCAATTCAGCCTGGCTGAATTTAGTTTCCATAGGAAATCTTCAATTCAGCCTGGCTGAATTTAAGTTGCCATAGGAAATCTTCAATTCAGCCTGGCTGAATTTAAGTTGCCATAGGAAATCTTCAATTCAGCCTGGCTGAATTTAAGTTGCCATAGGAAATCTTCAATTCAGCCTGGCTGAATTTAAGTTTCCATAGGAAATCTTCAATTCAGCCATGCTGAAATCTTCAATTCAGCCTGGCAGAATTTAAGTTTCCATAGGAAATGTTCAATTCAGCCGGGCTGAATTTAAGTTTCCATAGGAAATCTTCAATTCAGCCTGGCTGAATTTAAGTTTCCATAGGAAATCTTCAATTCAGCCTGGCTGAATTTAAGTTTCCATAGGAAATCTTCAATTCAGCCTGGCTGAATTTAAGTTTCCATAGGAAATCTTCAATTCAGCCTGGCTGAATTTAAGTTTCCATAGGAAATCTTCAATTCAGCCTGGCTGAATTTAAGTTTCCATAGGAATTCTTCAATTCAGCCTGGCTGAATTTAAGTTTCCATAGGAAATCTTCAATTCAGCCTGGCTGAATTTAAGTTTCCATAGGAAATCTTTAATTCAGCCTGGCTGAATTTAAGTTTTGATAGGAAATCTTCAATTCAGCCTGGCTGAATTTAAGTTTCCATAGGAAATCTTCAATTCAGCCTGGCTGAATTTAAGTTTCCATAGGAAATCTTCAATTCAGCCTGGCTGAATTTAAGTTTCCATAGGAAATCTTCAATTCAGCCTGGCTGAATTTAAGTTTCCATAGGAAATCTTCAATTCACCCTGGCTGAATTTAAGTTTCCATAGGAAATCTTCAATTCAGCCTGGCTGAATTTAAGTTTCCATAGGAAATCTTCAATTCAGCCTGGCTGAATTTAAGTTTCCATAGGAAATCTTCAATTCAGCCTGGCTGAATTTAAGTTTCCATAGGAAATCTTCAATTCAGCCTGGCTGAATTTAAGTTTCCATAGGAAATCTTCAATTCAGCCTGGCTGAATTTAAGTTTCCATAGGAAATCTTCTATTCAGCCTGGCTGAATTTAAGTTTCCATAGGAAATCTTCTATTCAGCCTAGCTGAATTTAAGTTTCCATAGGAAATCTTCTATTCAGCCTGGCTGAATTTAAGTTTCCATAGGAAATCTTCAATTCAGCCTGGCTGAATTTAAGTTTCCATAGGAAATCTTCAATTCAGCCTGGCTGAATTTAAGTTTCCATAGGAAATCTTCAATTCAGCCTTGCTGAATTTAAGTTTCCATAGGAAATCTTCAATTCAGCCTGGCTGAATTTAAGTTTCCATAGGAAATCTTCAATTCAGCCTGGCTGAATTTAAGTTTCCATAGGAAATCTTCAATTCAGCCTGGCTAAATTTAACTTTTCATAGGAAATCTTCAATTCAGCCTGGCTGAATTTAACTTTCCATAGGAAATCTTCAATTCAACCTGTCTGAGATCTAAACTTCAATTGTTATACAACGTTTTTAGTTAATAAAAATCCATTACCGAATACCATTTTTCCAACATTCCTATTCTGAACATAAAATGAAATTAAAAACAAAACAAAAAACAACCATAAAATAGCAGCACTTAAGAGAAAAAAATCAATTTTGTGCAATTAACCCAAACTGACCCAAATTTAAAGCCTAGAACCAAACGAAGAAACAAACACACACACAATACATAAAAAATTCAAACGTTAAATTTAACTACCTGTGTGCGCTTTTAATTTCGACAAATTTATCATCATTAAAGAGAGAACATTAAAACATACTCGTAGATCTATCTCTATGGTACTATAAATGAGATCTTTAAGCGGTTCATTAAATTTTTAATAACTTTTTCGTTTAAATTCTTTACGCATAAACCTTAACTTTGACTGAAAGTTGTAATACATTTTGATATAGACAAATTTTAAGTATGGAAAAATTTGGTAGCAGCGGTCAGATAACAGGAAAATAAATCATTTGAATAAGTGATTTATGAAAAACATATTTTCACATAATCTAATCAAAATTTGATTGTGGTGAAAACAAAATGTTCCATAAGTCGACTTTAGATTACTAAACTAAACGTGCTCCAACGAACATAACCGAAGAGACAAATGACGATTTCTCTCATATCAATGAGATGTCCAAAATGAAATACATATCTATTTTTGTCTCAATAATATGATATTTGTATCCATATAGTTGACATAACAGGTTACCTATAGTTACCTTATATCTGCAATTCTGAGTGCAAATAGGTCACATACCTGCAACAAAAAAAGAGGAAATATTATTCATTAATATTTAAATATTATTCATTAATATAATTGTTTATATAGGGTGACATATCTTTGTAGCTTGTAAAGGCTATATGCTCTATAATCCTCTATAGAGTAATCGTGCGAACTGAAAACAAAATCCTCATCAAATTGGTTGAAGCGGATTTGCTTAAAATTTATGTATGTATGTATGTATATGGAGTTTAAAGCACCTATCGATGTGGCATAGTTCTGATTTATTAACGGCGATGTACGGTGAAAACATTAAGTTCCTTCAGGGCCTAGGGTCCAAAATAAGGCCTGAAAATTAAGTGGCTGATGATTTTCCTCCAATAAAAAATTATTGATTAAAATGATAACCAATAACAAAATTACACATTTTTCTTGCCTTAAGAGGTGAAAAAAAAAACTATGAATGGAATCCGATTGCAATATCCAAACTTTTTACTTCAGATACTTGCCATTTCTCATCCAGTGTGAGAATATGTTTTTAAAACCGACAAAAATCTTGGAATTCCACAAAAACCCAAGATTGAATGAAATTCTTTTTTTGAATAAACAAATTAACACAAATACCAATTTGCAATTGCAACGACAACTACAACCAGTGTGTGAATATGTTCAGTTGTTTTTTTATACTCCGCAAAGGAATGTTGAACCATTAAAGCAATCGTCGCCGCAACTCAACGACAACGTAAAAGCATCGAAAACATGAACATTTGCATTGACTGTCAAACTGGACAACAGGTTGGTCAGTTGGTTGGTTTGTCGCTTGGTTGATATAATCATAAATTCTTTTTATTATTTGCCATATGAATATATGCATAGATTTATGGCTACAAAAATCAAAGACAGAACAAATCAACAACAAACAGCAACAATGGCAACACCATTAATAACAAATTATTGTAACAGGAAAAATATAAAAAATGTGAATATAGATATTTGTTTTCGAAGCTTCCAACCATAATTCCTTGGCATTTAAACCAATCAATATATCTTGGTTTACATGACAAAAACAAAAAAAAAAAAATAGTAAAAAAGAATCTGTCGGTTTTGGCGACAGATAAAAATACCTACTGCCAGTGACTGTACGAAAAAAAGACGTAGTGGTCGGTTTTAAGAATTTTTTTAAGGACTATAACAGACGTGGGATTTTTTAAGAATATTTTTTCAAGGACTATAATAGGCGTGGGATGTTTAAGAATATTTTTTCGAGGACTATAACAGGTGGAGGATTTTTAAGAATTTTTCAGGAGGGACTATAACAGGCGTGGGATTTTTTAAGAATATTTTTTCCAAGATTATAATATGCCTGCGATTTTTTAAGAATATTTTTTCAAGGACGATAACAAGCGTGGGATTTTTTTAAGAATATTGTTCAAGGACTAACCAAGCGTCAGATTTGTTAAGAATAATTATTCAAAGACTGTAACAGGCTTGGGATTTTTTAAGAATATTTTTTCAAGGACTATAACAGTTGTGGGATTTTTTAAGAATATTTTTCAAGGAATATACCAAGCGTTGAATTTTTTAAAAATATTTTTTCAAGGACTATAACAGGCGTGGGACTTTTTAAGAATATTTTTTCAAGGACTATAACAGGCGTGGGATTTTTTAAGAATATTTTTTCCAAGGCTATAACAGGCGTGGGATTTTTAAGAATATTTTTTTCAAGGACTATAACAGGCGTGTGATTTTTTAAGAATATTTTTCAAAGACTATAACAGGCGTGGGGTTTTTAAGAATATTTTTTCCAAGACTATAACAGGCGTGGGATTTTTTAAGAATATTTTTTCAAGGACTATAACAGGCGTGGGATTTTTTAAGAATATTTTTTCCAAGACTATAACAGGCGTGGGATTTTTTAAGAATATTTTTTCAAGGACTATAACAGGCGTGGGATTTTTAAGAATATTTTTTCCAAGACTATAACAGGCGTGGGATTTTTTAAAAATATTTTTTCAAGGACTATAACAGGCGTGGGATTTTTAAGAATATTTTTTCAAGGACTATAACAGGCGTGGGATTTTTTAAGAATATTTTTTCAAAGACTATGACAGGCGTGGGATTTTTAAGAATATTTTTTCCAAGACTATAACAGGCGTGGGATTTTTTAAGAATATTTTTTCAAAGACTATAACAGGCTTGGGATTTTTAAGAATATTTTTTCAAGGACTATAACAGGCGTGGAATTTTTTAAGAATATTTTTTCCAAGACTATAATAGGCCTGCGATTTTTTAAGAATATTTTTTCATGGACTATAACAGGCGTGGGATTTTTAAGAATGTTTTAGTGGGATTATTTTTTTGTGTGAATATTTTTTCAAGGACTATAAAAGGCGTGGGATTTTTAAGAATGTTTTAGTGGGACTATTTTTTTTGTGTGAATATTTTTTCAAGGACTATAAAAGGCGTGGGATTTTTAAGAATTTTTTTTTGTGTGAATATTTTTTCAAGGACTATAAAAGGCGTGGGATTTGTTAAGAATATTTTTTTCAAAGTCTATAACAGGCGTGGTATTTTTTAAGAATATTTTTGCAATGACTATAACAGGCGTTGTATTTTTTAAGAATATTTTTTCAATGACTATAACAGGCGTGGTATTTTTTTTTTAAGAATATTTTTTCAAGGACTATAATAGGCGTGGGATTTTTTAAGAATATTTTTCAAGGTCTATAACAGGCATGGGATTTTAAAGAATATTTTTTCAAGGACTATAACAGGCGTGGGATTTTTAAGAATATTTTTTCCAAGACTGCAATAGGCCTGCGATTTTTTAAGAATATTTTTTCCAAGACTGCAATAGGCCTGCGATTTTTTAAGAATATTTTTTCAAAGACTATAACAGGCGTGGGATTTTTAAGAATATTTTTAAAAGACTATAACAGGCGTGTGATTTTTTTAAGAAAATGTTTTTCAAGGACTGTAACATGCGTGGGATTTTTTAAGAATATTTTTTCAAGGACTATAATAGACGTGGGATTTGTTAAGAATATTTTTCCAAGGTGACGTAGGGGATGGAAGATACCAAGGAACGGTCCTGACCGGTTTTAACATGGCAAGGCCCAAGATTTATCGTGGTCCCTCATTCATCTCAAGTGGACACTGACCTCACCGTGGTGTCACCTGGGGAACAGCCTTTAACACCCGTTAAAGGTAGTGAGCTAACATGTGCCGCGCGTTCACCCATAAGAACGTTAAAATCTTGGGTTTGGGCGTCGGGTTAGTAAACCTTCCCTAGAAAAAACAGCCTACTATGAAAAAACGAAAGAAAAGAAAAACAACCCCCTCTAAAGTTGACGAACCCCGCAAACGTTTTAAAGACCATGATCTGCGAATCTGCACCTGGAATGTTCGCACTCTTTATAGAGAAGGTGCAGTTTTGGCATTGGCAGACGTACTTGAAAAGTAAAAGGCCAAAATTACTGCCATACAGGAAATACGATGGATTGGGAAAGACGTCACAACAACACCTTAAGGTGACGCACTGTATTATAGCTGCCATGACGTAAAGCATGAGTTTGGTTGCGGATTCGTAGTTAGTCGAAGACTAAAACATCTGGTATCCAGCTTCACCCCTGTGAATGAAAGACTTGCTGCAATTCGAATAAATCTAAATTCTTCAACATCAGCTTTATTTGCGCTCATGCTCCCACTGAAGAAAAGGACGAACAGACCAAAGATATATTTTACGAGCGCTTAGAAGAAACATATGACCGTTGCCCTGCCCATGACATTAAAATTATACAAGGCGATTTTAATGCCAAAATTGGAAAGGAGAATATCTTTGGCCCAACAGTCGGGTAATTCAGCCTCCACAGTGAAACATCTGACAATGGTATGAGGCTGATAGACTTTGCAGCTGCAAAAAACATGGTAGTTAGCAGTACCAGATTTAAGCATCTCGATATTCATACGAGCACCTGGCTTTCTCCAGATCAAAGAACAAGTAATCAAATTTATCATGTTGTGATTGATGGAAGACATTCATCCAGCGTGTTGGATGTACGATCGTTCCGAGGCGCAAACATTGATTCGGACCACTACCTTGTTGCAGCAAAGGTACGTACCCGTCTAAACGTTGCAAATAAAGCACGAACAGACACAACGCGGAAGTTGGACATCGATAGGCTGCAAACACAACAGATAGCCACAGCATATTCCACTCAACTAGCCCAACTACTTAACGCGAGCACTCCTTGTCCCGATAACATAACAACACAATGGCAAAATATTGCCCACTCCATGCAAACAGCCGCAAAATCCATACTTGAATTCCAGAGACCTCCACAAAGGAATTCATAGTATGACCAGGAGTGTCGTGCTGCTACCGAAGAGAAAAATGCGGCATATAGAGCTACTTTACAATCAGTAGCAACGCGTAACGCACGAGAGAGATATCGGGAGAAAAGTTGAGAAGAGAAACGTCTTTTCCGCAAGAAAAATAGAGAAATGGAAAAACGGGATTGTGAAAAAATCGAGATGTACAGGAGCCAGAATGAAGTCCGAAAATTTTACCAAAGAGTGAAACATCAAACAGATGGCTTTGGTACAGGCACATCCTCCTGTAGATAGCAGCAAGGTAATCTGGTAACAGATACAGATAGCGTGCTCAGGATATGGAAGGAACATTTTTCAAATCTGTTGGTATCCAATAGCAGCGAAGACGACGAAGATACCACAGTGCCAATCCCAGAAGATGGTATTGAATGTATACCGCCCAGCCAAGATGAGGAAAATAAATCGTCTGTCCGATGGCTTACCAGCCGAGCTGTTCAAAACCGGAGGCGACACGCTGATAAGGTGTATTCATCAGCTAGTTAGCACCATCTGGCAGGAAGAACGAGTACCCGACGATTGGAACCTGAGTATCCTGTGCCAATTCCACAAGGAGGGAGATAAGACTGTATGCTCTAACTATAGGGGCATAAGTCTACTCCCTATTGCCTACAAGATCGTGTCAGGGATATTGTGCGAACGAGTAAAGCCTATGATCAACGAGATAATTGGACCATACCAATGCGGCTTTAGACCTGGCAAGTCCGCCACTCAAGAGATGCAGATCGACACCTACCAACTTTTTGTCGATTATAAAGCAGCCTTCGACAGCCCGCTGCGTTCAAAGGTATTCTAAGCAATGTCTGAATTTGGTATCCCCGCAAAGCTCATCCGGCTTTGTAAAATGACTTTAACTGACACGAGGTCCTCAGTTGAAATAGGAAAGAACCTCTCCGAAGAGTTTGGTACCAAAAGAGGTTTCAGACAAGGAGACAGCCTTTCGTGTGATCTCTTCAACATCCTGCTAGAAACGGTTATACGAGAGGCAAACGTCAAAAGAAGTGGCACAATCTACACCAATAGCCACATGTTACTTGCTTATGCTGATGATATAGACATCATGGGACGATCAGTAAAAGAAGTAACTGATACCTTTATAAAGGTCGAAGGAGAATCTGTTAAAGTGGGTCTGGCGGTAAACGGTGAGAAGACCAAGTTGATGGTGTCGACGTGCAATGCGTCCATTGTTCCTATAATATTGAGGTAGTAAAAGACTTCGTCTACCTCGGCACCTCCGTAAACACAACAAACGACATCAGTTGTGAAATAAAAAGAAGAATTGTATTGACCAACAGATGCTACTTTGGTTTAAGTAGGCAGTTTAAAAACAAAGCCACATCTCGTCAAACAAAAATAACGCTCTACAAAACACTGATACTACACGTGCTGATGTATGGCTCCGAAGCCTGGGTACTTGCGCAAGCAGACATGGCAGTGCTTGGTGTGTTTGAGAGAAAAATTCTTCGACAGATCTACGGACTAATCTGCGTTGACGGTGAATATCGACGTCGCACGAACCACGAGCTGTATCTGCTATACAATGACATCAATATTGTTAAACGTATCGAAATGCAGCGGTTGCACTGGCTAGGTCATATCATAAGAATAAGCTATGATGAACCCGCTAAAAAGGCGTATAAATACGGACCGCTTGGCGGTGCACGCAGAATTGGTAGGCCAAGGAATAGATGGCGCAAACAAGTGGATGATGAGATGAAAAGGCGCGGTATTCCAGAGTGCGAGGCAACAAATAGAGAGGAATGGAGATATTTTCTTAGTTCGGCCTATGGAACAAATGTTCTCTAATGGGCCAGCTAAGTAAGTAAGTAAGTACAAGGTCTTCTTATATGTATTCCAATTTGTATATTTGTTCTTATAGAAGACCACAAGATCTTCCTATTGAAGACCACATAGACTTCCTAGAAAAGACCGCAACGTCTTCTTATAGAAGACCACAAGGTCATCTTGTAGGTATTCCAATTTGTATGTCTTCTTATAAAAGATCGATAGATCTTTTTATGCGAAGTCCTCCATGTCTTATAGAAGACTATTCTACGGTAGGTCTTCGTATAGAAGACCAATTGGCAGTCGTATAAAAGTCCACGAGATCTTCTTGTAAACCAATAGGTTTTCTTAAAGAAAACCAAAGTCGTTTTTTATTGAAAACCTTATGATTTTCTTATAGAAAACCCACGCATGTCCAAAAATCACACCGTTTCCCCACTGATGCTGTAAAACTTCAGCTTTACTTAATTCAGAATACCTCAAATACCTTTGAAAAACTACGCCACTGTTTCGATAATTCCATTGCCTGGAGATGTTAAGCATTTGAGTTTCCGTTTTGGTCACCCCACCATCACTGAAGGTATTCAGAATAGAACAAGATTTTGTCCAGCGTCCAATGTGAATTGGCTGGCCATATAAATTGGAATACGATTTCATGAAATCATTGCAGTCAAATGCATTTGAAAGTGGTTAAACGGGATTTTTCTTCTAATCGGATCTTGCGCTGCTCTCCATAGAGAAGAAATAGCCAAACGATCAACGGCGAGTGAATTCATCCATTCGATTGCCTGCTGCTGCAGTGCAATGCAAGAATGAAGAAATCAATCCAAAAACCAAACAAAAAGAGTTTCAATAAACAACAAGTGCTTTTATCGTCGTGGATGTTGTTGTCGTTTTTGTTGCAATGATAAGTGGTTATATCTATTTTTGTTCTTAGCATTGGCCAACTATTCTTGTTAAGAAGTTGTTGGTTTTGCTAACAACAAGAACTCTGTTTTTTCTCCTAGTTGCTTGGTTTTTTATGTTGCCCAGTAGATTTTCTTTAATTGCAGCATGGGAGCCAAGTTATCGTCGAAATATCCGTCTGTTGTCTAGTCGATATTTATGGTATGTGTCTCCTCGTAACAAAATACCAGCATAGCCATACCAAGCACCCAACCAACCAACTTTAAAGCCGGGTTATCTATTGATTTGTGTGTGTGTGTGTACGTACGCCTGTCTTTATCTCAAACGCTTAGCTTGTAAATTGAATTGGAATTTAAGTTTTTGATTAGCAACTGTCAAGTAATTAATAACTTAGAAGTTGTTTTTTTTTACAATCAGGCAATCGAACAAACAAACACATACATACACACACACAAGCACTTGAATTTATTTTAGCAAATTGTTCAGAAGTCATATTTCTCACAGAAGACCACTTGCATATGTTCTTCTAAATTTCCCATAAAATTCATAAATAATGCCGGATCCAAAAGATTTTACGACAACCAATTTATTGGCGGAGTCTTGTTTGGTAATTTCATGATTTTTTTTTGTTTTGTATTAGAATATCTTGTTGCCTTTTAGAAGACCTTGTGGTATTCTTTTAGAAAACCTATTGGACTTCTAACTTTTGGTCTTCTATAAGATCTTCTATAAGAAGACCTCTTGTGTTCAATGAGAAGACCTTTGCCATATTATAAGAAGACCTCTGGTCTTCTATAAGATGACCTCTGGTCTTCTATAAGAAGACCTCTTGTGTTCAACAAGAAGACCTTTGCCATATTATAAGAAGACCTCTGGTCTTCTATAAGATGACCTCTGGTCTTCTATAAGATGACATCTGGTCTTCTATAAGAAGACCTCAGGACTTCTATAAGAAGACCTTTGGTCTTCTATAAGAGGACGTCTGGTCTTCTATAAGAGGACGTCTGGTCTTCTATAAGAAGACCTCTGATCTTCTATAAGAAGACCTCTGATCTTCTATAAGAAGAACTCTGGTCTTCTATAAGAGGACCTCTGGTCTTCTATAAGAAGACATCTGGTCTTCTATAAAATAACCTCTGGTCTTCTATAAGATGACCTCTGGTCTTCTATAAGAAGACCTTTGGTTTTCTATAAGAAGACCTCTGGTCTTCTATAAGAAGACCTCTGGTCTTCTATAAGAATACCTCTTCTATAAGACCTTTGGTCTTCTATAAGATGACCTCTGGTCTTCTATAAGATAACTTCTGGACTTCTATAAGAAGACCTCTGGTCTTCTATAAGATGACCTCTGGTCTTCTATAAGATGACCTCTGGTCTTCTATAAGATGACCTCTGGTCTTCTATAAGATGACCTCTGGTCTTCTATAAGAAGACCTCTGGTCTTCTGTAAGAAGACCTCTTGTCTTCTATAAGAAGACCTTTGGTTTTCTATAAGAAGACCTCTGGTCTTCTATAAGATGACATCTGGTCTTCTATAAGAAGACCTCTGGTCTTCTATAAGAAGACCTCTGGTCTTTTATAAGAATACCTCTTCTATAAGATGACCTCTGGTCTTCTATAAGATGACCTCTGGTCTTTTATAAGATGACCCCTGGTCTTCTATAAGATGACCTCTGGTCTTCTATAAGATGACCTCTGGTCTTCTATAAGAAGACCTCTGGTTTTCTGTAAGAAGACCTCTGGTCTTCTATAAGAAAACCTCTGGTCTTCTATAAGAAGACCTCTGGTCTTCTATAAGAAGACCTCTGGTCTTCTATAAGATGACCTCTGGACTTCTATAAGATGACCTCTGGTCTTCTATTAGAAGACCTCTTGTGTTCAATAAGAAGACCTTTGGCATATTATAAGAAGACCTCTGGTCTTCTATAAGAAGACCTCTGGTCTTCTATAAGATGACCTCTGGCCTTCTATAAGATGACCTCTGGCCTTCTATAAGAAGACCTCTGGTCTTCTATAAGATGACCTCTGGTCTCCTATAAGAAGACCTCTGGTCTTCTATAAGAAGACATCTGGTCTTCTATAAAAAGACCTCTGGTCTTCTATAAGAAGACCTCTGTTCTTCTATAAGATGACCTCTGGCATCTATAAGAAGACCTCTGGTCTTCTATAAGAGGACCTCTTGTCTTCTATAAGAAGACCTCTGGTCTTCTATAAGAAGACCTCTGGTCTTCTATAAGAAGACCTCTGGTCTTCTATAAGATGACCTTTGGTCTTCTATAAGAAAACCTCTGGTCTTCTATAAGAAGACCTCTGGTCTTCTATAAGAGGACCTCTGGTCATCTATAAGAAGACCTATAAGAAGACATCTGGTCTTCTATAAGAAAACATCTGGTCTTCTATAAGAAGACATCTGGGCTTCTATAAAAAGACCTCTGGTCTTCTATAAGAAGACCTCTGGTCTTCTATAAGAAGACCTCTGGTCTTCTATAAGAAGACCTCTGTTCTTCTATAAGAAGACCTCTGGTCTTCTATAAGAAGACCTCTGTTCTTCTATAAGATGACCTCTGGTCTTCTATAAGAAGACCTCTTGTGTTCAATAAGAAGACCTCTCGGCTTCTATAAGAAGACCTCTGGTATTCTATAAGAAGACCTCTGGTCTTCTATAACAAGACCTCTGGTCTTCTATACGAAGATCTCTGGTCTTCTATAAGAAGACATCTGGTCTTCTATAAGAAGACCTCTGGTTTTCTATAAGAAGACCTCTGGCATATTATAAGAAGTCCTCTGGTCTTCTATAAGAAGACCTCTGGTCTTCTATAAGAAGACCTCTGGTCTCCTATAAGAAGACCTCTGGTCTTCTATAAGATGACCTCTGGACTTCTATAAGAAGACCTCTGGTCTTCTATAAGAAGACGTCTGGTCTTGTATAAGATGTCTGGTCTTCTAATAAGAAGACGTCTGGTCTCCTATAAGAAGACCTCTGGTCTTCTATAAAAAACCTCTGGTCTTCTATAAGAAGACGTCTGGTATTCTATAAGAAGACCTCTGGACTTCTATAAGGAGACCTCTGGTCTTCTATAAGAAGACGTCTGGTCTTCTATAAGATGACCTCTGGTCTCCGATAAGACCTCTGGCCTTCTATAAGAAGCCCTCTGGTCTTCTATAAAAGGACCTCTGGTCTTCTATAAGAAGACCTCTGGTCATCGATAAAAAGACCTCTTGTCTTCTATAAGAAGACCTCTTGTCTTCTATAAGAAGACCTCTGGTCTTCTATAAGAAGACCTCTGGTCTTCTATAAGAAGATCTCTGGTCTTCTATAAGATGACCTCTGGTCTTCTATAAGAAGACCTCTGGTCTTCTATAAGAAGACCTCTGGTCTTCTATAAGAAGACCTCTATAAAAAGACCTCTGGTCTTCTATAAGAAGACCTCTTGTGTTCAATAAGAAGACCTTTGGCACATTATAAGAAGACCTCTGGTCTTCTATAAGAAGACCTCTGGTCTTCTATAAGAAGACCTCTGGTCTTCTATAAGACCTCTGGTCTTCTATAAGACCTCTGGTCTTCTATAAGACCTCTGGTCTTCTATAAGACCTCTGGTCTTCTATAAGACCTCTGGTCTTCTGTAAGACATCTGGTCTTCTATAAGAAGACCTCTGGTCTTCTATAAGAAGACCTCTGGTCTTCTATAAGATGACCTCTTGCCTTCTATAAGAAGACCTCTGGTCTTCTAAAAGAAGACCTTTGGCATACTATAAGAAGACCTCTGGTCTTCTATAAGAAGACCTCTGGTCTTCTATAAGATGACCTCTGGTCTTCTATAAGATGACCTCTGGTCTTCTATAAGATGACCTCTGGCCTTCTATAAGATGACCTCTGGCCTTCTATAAGATGACCTCTGGTCTTCTATAAGATGACCTCTGGACTTCTATAAGATGACCTCTGGACTTCTACAAGAAGACCTCTGGTCTTTTATAAGAAGACCTCTGGTCTTCTACAAGAAGACCTCTGGTCTTTTATAAGAAGACCTCTGGTCTTCTATAAGAAGACCTCTGGTCTTCTATAAGAAGACCTCTGGTCTTCTATAAGAAGACCTCTGGTCTTCTATAAGAAGACCTCTGGTCTTCTATAAGAAGACCTCTGGTCTTCTATAAGATGACCTCTGGTCTTCTATAAGAAGACCTCTGGTCTTCTATAAGATGACCTCTGGTCTTCTATAAGAAGACCTCTGGTCTTCTATAAGATGACCTCTGGCCTTCTATAAGAAGACCTCTGGCCTTTCATAAGAAGACCTCTGGTCTTCTATAAGAAGACCTCTGGTCTTCTATAAGATGACCTCTGGTCTTCTATAAGATGACCTCTGGCCTTCTAAAAGATGACCTCTGGTCTTCTATAAGATGACCTCTGGACTTCTACAAGAAGACTTCTTGGTCTTCTATAAGAAGCCTTCCTGGTCTTCTACAATAAGACATATTGGTATTCCGTAAGAAGACGCTTGATCTTCTATAAGAAAACATTTGATCTCCTGTAAGAACATCTTTGATTGTATTTCGGTCTTCTTTCAGTCTTCCTTTTGATCTTCTATAAGAAAACATAATTTGTTCCGGTTCATAATCTTGGATAATCCTAATCCCATCTTTAATAATTCACTTGTTGATATTGAATTTCATTCGTCAATTTGTTTTTTTATTTTGCGTAGTTTCGAAACTCATGTGTTGTCGTCAATAATAAAGCTGGAGAGTTTTGCATTCCACAATTGAATTGAAATAAAAACAAAACAACACAGCTCCATAATTATATAAATATTTATGATATCGAAATAGACAAATAGACGGATGGAGGGTTTAATGTGCGGTAAACTTGTCTTAAGGAGGGTGTGTATGATTAGAATGAAAAATATGTCTGTCAATCCAATCCATTCCATCTCTCTGTCTGTATGGCTGTCTGTCCATCTATTTATCTGCACACAAGTGTTTTAAAACCAACCGCAACAAATAATGACCGTTGTTGTAGTTGTATTAATTTGTTATTCATTTTTTGCATTTCTAAAATGGACAGAACAAAACAGCGAAGAAATGAAATGTCGTAACAACGCCGCTAGAATTTATAAAATATTGAATTAAAATACCGTAAAAATTTAATTAGAAATCTAAATAAATCATCGAACGACAACTTTTAACTTGTCTGTTAGTCTGCTGGTCTGTCTGTGAAGTATGAAAATATGTTGTCAAGATTTATATGTAATTGTTGTTGTGAAAGACTGTCTCTCGGTAAGTTTAGCAAATATATTTCATCCATAAAGTGATAAATAAGTCTTTCTATGAAAATAATTAACATTACATTTAATCAGGAATTTATTGGCAAATTGGCGAAATACATGTTTTTTCTTATTTATTATTGAACATCATGAAATATTTATTGCTTTTCGAAGAAAATAGAATTGTTAAAGATTTTTTTTTTTAAACGGAAGTAAGGGTCCAACGATAGAGCGTGCAAACAAATATATGTTTGGATAAAATATAAATAAAAACCCTAAAATTTTTTAGCATTATTTTTTGAGACTTTACAATAATATCGCTGTCAAAACCAAATATTTAAATATAAAATACTTTAAATAATTTTTTAATTTCAATACATTTATCTTTGCCTTTAGGGGTTATGGCCACTTGCAAATTTTATAAAATGAAAAATTTGTTATTGGCTAATTTTGAAGTACAGTTAGAAGTTTTAAACGCGGTTTTCTCGAAGTGGCTTTTTTTGAAGCGGTGTCCACTGTAGCTCGAAAACGGGTAATCCGACCTTCATATGGTTCTGTGGGATTATTATACCAAGGTATATGGGAAATGTTTCCAATTCTTTTATATTTCATTTGCAAAACAATTAAAATTTTCATTTCGCAAGCAAATGTATGGTTGTTGCGGACAAAGGTTATCGTGATTTTACATCTACTTTTAAGAAAAAATATCATAAAAACGCTAATTATTTTTATGGGCACAATTGTCACTAAATAGTTATCACGAAGGGACGTCAGTGGGTAGATTGCATAATATTTGTTACAATTCTACTAAATATAAGCGGAATTTATAAAAAATTTACAAAATTTTAAATGTAATCCGACTTTTTTCAAAATATAATTCCATTTACCCGTACAACAAATACAGAAAAGTATCAGTCGGCTTGGCCGACGGAGATATACCCTCAGCCTTGGATCTAAAGAAAAGAAGTAACACACAATACTTCTGACGTGTATGTAATACGATGTACAACGTTTGGACCAATTCAGTTTCTCCCTTCGAGGGTTATCTTACGTACTTCCCAGTTTAGTTAATGACGGCAGGCTCTTTTGAGCTTTTGGGCCATTATATCACGAAGTAATGCAACCGAAAAAAACTTGTACCGTCGTTATAGGGGAAGCGAAAAGTTGTTGTTACAACAAAAATTAATTGGATTCGAAGGCCAACTTTTGGACCAATGCGGCTGATCCGTTCGAGAGTTATCGTGCGCTTCAGCCATTACACATGATGTCATAGTGTTGTTTTTACAGCTTTCAGATCATTTTCTCAGGAAGTATGCACTTGCCCCTCAAAAAACATATACTGTCGTAATGGGGACAGCAAATACAAATTGTTACAAAAAGAAGCTAAACGATTCGAGAGCAGGCCTCAAACTGCACTTTTACCAAATTTTTTTGTGGGAGGTACTCGAAGCTTTGGACCTTTATAGTCGATGTTCGAACCTGATCTATGTCCCGTAGAGTTGTAATAATAATTTATAATTGTTCCACAAACATCCCAGACAGGACAGAGAGACTTCTCTCATATTAATGAGTGCACCCCGATTCATATAAGCTCAATGATATGGGACCTACTATTTACGAGTCCGAACGGCGTTTCTTAAGACACCACTTTATAGAGAAGTTTTACATGGCTGAAATACTCAGGAAATGTCGCCAACATTACTGAGGGGTATTTTGCCACCGTTGAAAATTTAATGTTGCCTGGCCGGGGAATCGAACCCAAGACCTTCAGAGTGCAAGGCAGGTGTGCATAGCATTGCACCACGGTGGCACTCCCGTAAAGTTATTACGGTATGAAAAGTATGGCCCAAATCGGTTAATGCTTTCGAGAGTTGTCGTGCGCACAAATTTTCGAACGTTTGTGGGGGAGATACCTGAAGGAGTGGACCGATATGGCTCATCTTCGAATTTAAACTATGTTTGGACAAAATATTACTCAGTCCAAATTTTAACCCAATTCGGTTCATCCGTTCGTGCGCTCCAGCCACTATACATGGTTTCATAGGGTCATAAGGTCATAGGCTATTTTCTCAGGAAGTATGGATTTGCCCTGATGAAACTTGTACCGTCGTGTGAGGGGCAGTGAATTAAAGTTGCTACAACAAAAATCAAAACGATTTGAGAACAGGCCCTAAACTGAACTTTTCCGAAATTTTGTGTGGGAGGTACCCGAGGGAGTGGACCGATTGAGTCTATGTCTGGCAGACATTTCACGATGTGCAAAGTATGGACCAAATCGGTTACTCCCTTCAAGTGTTATTGTGCTCACACATTTTCGGAACATTTTCGAACTTTTGTGAAGGAGGTACCGGAAGGAGTGGACCGATATAACCCATCATCGAACTTCAACTAAATTTGGACAAAATATTACTAGAGCCAAATTTTGGACCGAATCGATTGATCCGTTCGAAAGTTTTCGTGCGCACCAGCCAGCCAGACAGACGGACGGACATGGCTAAATCGACTCCAAATTGTCCGAAACAGATTTCGTCCAAACAAACTTGGGGTCTGAAACCATTATTTCGATGAGGCAAATTTCGACCGAATAAATTGATTTAGCCATGTAAGACCGACAGTCTGTGTGGTCCACTCCTTCAGGTACCTCACCCACAAAAGTTCAAAAATGTTCCCCCACAAGAGTTCAAAAATGTTCGGAGTAACATTTCTACCAGACATAGATGAGGTTGTAATATGTACTCTTATCGGTCCATTGCTTTGGTTACCTCCCTCCCACACAAAATTTCGGATAAGTTCCGTTTAAAACCTGCTCCCGAATCGCTTTAATTGTTGGTGTAGCAGCATGTTTTCGCTGCCCCCATTATGAGGGTACAAGTTTTTTCAGGGGCAAGTTAATACTTCCTGGGAACATAGTCCGAAAAAAAACCTATGGCACCATGTGTGCAGGTTGGAGCGCACTATAACCCTAGAACTGATCAACCGATTTGGTCCACAACTTCCCAGCGACATTATGTTTTTCGTGGGCAAGTCCACGTTTCCTGACATTGTGGTCACAACTTCCCAGTGATATTATGTTTTTCGTGGGCAAGTCTACGTTTCCTGACATTGTGGTCAAAAAGCTATAAGTTATACGATGACCAACTGAAATAACTACACCTTTTTTAGATGTAATTCGAATTATTTTACTTTTAATTCGAGAATTTTATTTGTAATTCGTAATATTTCATTTGTAATTCGAATTATTCCAATTGTAATTCGAACTATTCCATTTGTAAATCAAATTATTCTATTTGTAATTCGAATTATTCCATTTGTTATTCGAATTATTCCATTTGAAATTCGAATTATTCCGTTTGTAATTCGAATTATTCCATTTGTAATTCGAATTATTTTATTTGAAATTCGAATTATTCCATTTGTAATTCGAATCATTTTATTTGTAATGTCAAGTAAAATAATTCGAATTTCAAATGGAATAATTCAAATTTCAAATGGAATAATTCGAATAACAAATAGAATAATTCGAATTTCAAATTAAATAATTCGAATTACAAATAGAATAATGCGAATTACAAATGGAATGTTACGAATAACAATTACAATATTTCGAATTACATCTGAAAAGGGTGTAGTGGGCGCGATATCTATCGAAATGAAACATATGATGATTGGTTTATTCACTTTCGAGCTATAGTGGGCCCGGAAAACTACTTTAGTAAAAACTGTGTTTCGTAGGCAGCCATTTGTCAGAACACTGTGCAATACTTTTTTTAAAAAAAAATCCAAATGGAGTTCAAATTGTGACCCTTCAGATGAATACAAAATTTTCCAAAAGAGTTTGGTTTGAATTTTTTTGTGCTCTATAAGTTGCCATAACCCCTTAAATTATGAATGGCATGGCATTTTTGGTGTGCGTCATATGTAAATACGCCTTTTTTTTCTGTTTGTATAACAACACAAAAAACAATAAATTTTTCTTTAAAATATTTGTATTTATTGTTCAGTTCGTCTAAAGACGATTATGAATGGAAAATATGTATCTTTTGTGTTTGTGCAAAAAAAAAACAAAAAGTAGAAATTGGAATTTCTTATGTTATGAATATTGAAAAGGTGGCTGACTGATCAACTGTCTGTCTCTCTTTGCATATTTATTTAATTCATAAACTCGGTTTTTTTTGAGGTGGGGAGATGGGAGGCTACAGCTTGATTCCGCTGTGTTTTATCTGGTTATTATTCATTATTATGTTTCGGAACTCTCTTCGGAATGTTTTGGAAATAAGTCGTAAAGTGAAATTCAATCGGTTAAGATATTAGTTTGGATCATGAATGTTTGAAGGGAGTATTTTTTATGATGACAAGCGGAAGTTAAACCCTAGGAGGAGGGTATAAAAACAGTGTGAGCTATTCTATAGATAATATACCTTTCTCTATGGAAGACCAAAAACTTATCTTTTATTTATGAAAATCCAATATAGCGACCTCTAGCCTTCTATTTGCACATACAGCCTCAATTGTGTAAAACTCTCTAAAAGCCACCTACACGCTTTTAAATATCTGTCACACATCCTCCTCCATCCCATGCGCCATTCAAACTTTATTCATTCATTTAACAACATGTCATTTATTAATGATCCATTAAGTCTGTGTCGAGATTGAATGGAATACAAAGAATTTCCATTGTTTTCGGATTTTTTTAGTAGTTTTAAATTGTTGCGGCTTGTAGTTTGGCTGTCACAAATGTCAGAGTCATATAATGCTGCACACAAACAACTATACATACAAAGTATGGATGTATATATTTTGTTTTATAATTTCTATTGGAATTTTTAAATTTTCAATCCACAAAATGCTTCGGTAGTCAGTAGCATTTTTGTTTTTAATTTAACGCTTCGCTTAACTTACGGTTACGGTTCAAAGTATTTTATGTTTGATTTTACTGGCTGACAGCATTCTAAAGAGGTACGGCAGAACATGAGTGTAGTTCAACTAAATAAAATTTTTAATTATTTTAACCTTGACATTGACATTTTATTTAAAAAAATAAAATAAGGCAAATACACACACAAAGACAGAAAGTTAATTGACAATTTGTCTTAGGCGTGATATAATCTCAAGAGTTTGTGATTTGATTTAACCCCCCAAAATCGTCAAGATGGCTATTTTTTCAAATGGAGATCATAAGTTAAACCCTATTATATAAACTTACTTTCCACGTTGGACTTTGGTTCACCATAAACAACATTTATTCCTCTGGCCTTTGCCCGGTTTAAGGGTTAACGCCGCCACACTCTTTCAAAATACTCGTACCGCAATTAGTTGCTTTGCCATTTCTTGATGAGTCACTCATTCGTTCATTTAAGCGCTAAACGGTATTATTTGTTTAATGTTGTTCCAAAAACTAGGTCTATCAGCCATAGCAAAAAAAAAAAAAAACAAGCAGCTTCTCTTAATAGCTAAACAAGGTTTCTAAGTGTAGCAGCATGTCTCTGTATAAGTAATGTGTTGACATACTGTCATTTAAGTGGTCATAATGATCTTGTCTATTGTCGAATCTGTTGTGGGACTTTCCTATTCTTCTCTAATTTTAGCTTCATTAGCTAAACGATGCATGTGATTTGAAATAGAAAATATTGGGTTTGATTTTTTCAGGGGGAATAGGATGAAAGCTCTTACGTAGAGAGACCTTCAAATTTTATTTTCTGGGGAGAATAACTCCCACAGGTGTCCTAGGAAGGGAAGATCTTCCACATACACTATTGTGGCCTCAATGGCTGCTCCTAAAATTCCTTAAAAAATCCACGTTTTGTGGCCTCAATGGCTGCTCCAAAAATTCTTTAAAAAATCCACGTTTTGTGGTCTCAATGACTGAAACTAAAATTCTTTAAAAAATTCACGTTTTGTGGCCTCAATGGCTGCTACTAAAATTCTTTAAAAAATCCACGTTTTGTGGCCTCAATGTCTTGTCCTAAAATTCTTTAAAAAATCCACGTTTTGTGGCCTCAATGGCTGCTCCTAAAATTCTTTAAAAAATCCACATTTTGTGGCCTCAATGGCTGCTCCTAAAATTTTTTAAAAAATCCACGTTTTGTGGCTTCGTAGCTTGTCCAAAACTTCTTTAAAAAATCCACGGTTTGTGGCCTCAGTGGCTGCTCCTAAAATTCTTTGAAAAATTCACATTTTGTGACTTCAATGGCTGCACTAAAATTCTTTGAAAAATGCACGTTTTGTGGCCTCAATGGCTGCTCCTAAAA
Organism: Musca autumnalis; assembly: GCF_047663935.1. Lineage (NCBI taxonomy): Eukaryota > Metazoa > Arthropoda > Insecta > Diptera > Muscidae > Musca > Musca autumnalis. The sequence continues at coordinate 194,323,319 of NW_027411755.1, forward strand.
TTCTTTAAAAAATCCACGTGTTTTAGTTTCAATTGTCGGTCCTAAAATTCTTTAAAAAATCCACGTGTTTTGGTTTCAATTGTTGGTCCTAAAATTCTTTAAAAAATCCACGTGTTTTGGTTTCAATTGTTGGTCCTAAAATTCTTTAAAAAATCCACGTGTTTTGGTTTCAATTGTTGGTCCTAAAATTCTTTAAAAAATCCACGTCTTGTGCCCTCAATGGCTGCTATTAAAATTCTTTAAAAAATCCACGTTTTGTGGCCTAAATGGCTGCTAGTAAAATTCTTTAAAAAATCCACGTTTTGTGGCCTCAATGGCTGCTATTAAAATTCTTTAAAAAATCCACGTTTTGTGGCCTCAATGGCTGCTATTAAAATTCTTTAAAAAAATCCAAGTTTTGTGGCCTTAATGGCTGCTGCTAAAATTCTTTAAAAAATCCACGTTTTGTGGCCTCAATGGCTGCTATTAAAATTCTTTAAAAAATCCACGTTTTGTGGCCTTAATGGCTGCTATTAAAATTCTTTAAAAAATCCACGTTTTGTGGCCTTAATGGCTGCTGCTAAAATTCTTTAAAAAATCCACGTTTTGTGGCCTTAATGGCTGCTGCTAAAATTCTTTAAAAAATCCACGTTTTGTGGCCTCAATGGCTGCTATTAAAATTCTTTAAAAAATCCACGTTTTGTGGCCTCAGTGTTTGCTCCTAAAATTCTTTAAAAAATCCACGTGTTTTGTTTTCAATTGTTGGTCCTAAAATTCTTTAAAAAATCCACGTTTTGTGGCCCCTATGCTTGTCCAAAAATTGTTTAAAAAATCTACGTTTTGTGGCCTCAATGGCTGCTCCTAAAATTCTTTAAAAAATCCAAGTTTTGTGGCCTCAATGGCTGCTCTTAAAATTCTTTAAAAAAAGTCCACTTTTTGTGACCTCAATGTTTGTTACAAAAATTCTTTAAAAAATCCACGTTTTGTGGCCTCAATGGCTCTTCCTAAAATTCTTTAAAAAATCCACGTTTTGTGGCCTCAATGGCTCTTCCTAAAATTCTTTAAAAAATCCACGTTTCGTGGCCTCAATGGCTGCTCCTAAAATTCTTTAAAAAATCCACGTTTTGTGGCCTCAATGGCTCTTCCTAAAATTCTTTAAAAAATCCACGTTTCGTGGCCTCAATGGCTGCTCCTAAAATTCTTTAAAAAATCCACGTTTTGTGGCCTCAATGGCTCTTCCTAAAATTCTTTAAAAAATCCACGTTTCGTGGCCTCAATGGCTGCTCCTAAAATTCTTTAAAAAATCCACGTTTTGTGGCCTCAATGGCTCTTCCTAAAATTCTTTAAAAAATCCACGTTTCGTGGCCTCAATGGCTGCTCCTAAAATTCTTTAAAAAATCCACGTTTTGTGGCCTCAATGGCGGCTACTAAAATTCTTTAAAAAATCCACATTTTGTGGCCTCAATGGCGGCTACTAAAATTCTTTAAAAAATCCACGTTTTGTGGCCTCAATGTTTGCTCCTAAAATTCTTTAAAAAATCCACGTTTTGTGGCCTCAATGTTTGCTCCTAAAATTCTTTAAAAAATCCACGTTTTGTGGCGTCAATGGCTGCTACTAAAATCCTTTAAAAAATCCACGTTTTGTGGCCTCAATGGCGGCTACTAAAATTCTTTAAAAAATCCACGTTTTGTGGCCTCAATGTTTGCTCCTAAAATTCTGGCCTCAGTGGCTGCTCCTAAAATTCTTTAAAAAATCCACGTGTTTTGTTTTCAATTGTTGGTCCTAAAATTCTTTAAAAAATCCACGTTTTGTGGCCCCTATGCTTGTCCAAAAATTGTTTAAAAAATCTACGTTTTGTGGCCTCAATGGCTGCTCCTAAAATTCTTTAAAAAATCCAAGTTTTGTGGCCTCAATGGCTGCTCTTAAAATTCTTTAAAAAAAGTCCACTTTTTGTGACCTCAATGTTTGTTACAAAAATTCTTTAAAAAATCCACGTTTTGTGGCCTCAATGGCTCTTCCTAAAATTCTTTAAAAAATCCACGTTTCGTGGCCTCAATGGCTGCTCCTAAAATTCTTTAAAAAATCCACGTTTTGTGGCCTCAATGGCTCTTCCTAAAATTCTTTAAAAAATCCACGTTTCGTGGCCTCAATGGCTGCTCCTAAAATTCTTTAAAAAATCCACGTTTTGTGGCCTCAATGGCTCTTCCTAAAATTCTTTAAAAAATCCACGTTTCGTGGCCTCAATGGCTGCTCCTAAAATTCTTTAAAAAATCCACGTTTTGTGGCCTCAATGGCTCTTCCTAAAATTCTTTAAAAAATCCACGTTTCGTGGCCTCAATGGCTGCTCCTAAAATTCTTTAAAAAATCCACGTTTTGTGGCCTCAATGGCGGCTACTAAAATTCTTTAAAAAATCCACATTTTGTGGCCTCAATGGCGGCTACTAAAATTCTTTAAAAAATCCACGTTTTGTGGCCTCAATGTTTGCTCCTAAAATTCTTTAAAAAATCCACGTTTTGTGGCCTCAATGTTTGCTCCTAAAATTCTTTAAAAAATCCACGTTTTGTGGCGTCAATGGCTGCTACTAAAATCCTTTAAAAAATCCACGTTTTGTGGCCTCAATGGCGGCTACTAAAATTCTTTAAAAAATCCACGTTTTGTGGCCTCAATGTTTGCTCCTAAAATTCTGGCCTCAGTGGCTGCTCCTAAAATTCTTTAAAAAATCCACGTTTTATGGCCTCAGTCGCTGCTCCTAAAATTCTTTAAAAAATCCACGTTTTGTGGCCTCAATGGCGGCTACTAAAATTCTTTAAAAAATCCACGTTTTGTGGCCTCAATGGCGGCTACTAAAATTCTTTAAAAAATCCACGTTTTGTGGCCTCAATGTTTGCTCCTAAAATTCTTTAAAAAATCCACATTTTGTGGCCTCAATGGCGGCTACTAAAATCCTTTAAAAAATCCACGTTTTGTGGCCTCAATGGCGGCTACTAAAATTCTTTAAAAAATCCACGTTTTGTGGCCTCAATGTTTGCTCCTAAAATTCTTTAAAAAATCCACGTTTTGTGGCCTCAATGTTTGCTCCTAAAATTCTTTAAAAAATCCACGTTTTGTGGCGTCAATGGCTGCTACTAAAATCCTTTAAAAAATCCACGTTTTGTGGCCTCAATGGCGGCTACTAAAATTCTTTAAAAAATCCACGTTTTGTGGCCTCAATGTTTGCTCCTAAAATTCTTTAAAAAATCCACGTTTTGTGGCCTCAATGTTTGCTCCTAAAATTCTTTAAAAAATCCACGTTTTGTGGCGTCAATGGCTGCTACTAAAATCCTTTAAAAAATCCACGTTTTGTGGCCTCAATGGCGGCTACTAAAATTCTTTAAAAAATCCACGTTTTGTGGCCTCAATGTTTGCTCCTAAAATTCTGGCCTCAGTGGCTGCTCCTAAAATTCTTTAAAAAATCCACGTTTTATGGCCTCAGTCGCTGCTCCTAAAATTCTTTAAAAAATCCACATTTTGTGGCCTCAATGGCGGCTACTAAAATTCTTTAAAAAATCCACGTTTTGTGGCCTCAATGTTTGCTCCTAAAATTCTTTAAAAAATCCACGTTTTGTGGCGTCAATGGCTGCTACTAAAATCCTTTAAAAAATCCACGTTTTGTGGCCTCAATGGCGGCTACTAAAATTCTTTAAAAAATCCACGTTTTGTGGCCTCAATGTTTGCTCCTAAAATTCTGGCCTCAGTGGCTGCTCCTAAAATTCTTTAAAAAATCCACGTTTTATGGCCTCAGTCGCTGCTCCTAAAATTCTTTAAAAAATCCACGTTTTATGGCCTCAGTCGCTGCTCCTAAAATTCTTTAAAAAATCCACGTTTTGTGGCCTCAATGGCGGCTACTAAAATTCTTTAAAAAATCCACGTTTTGTGGCCTCAATGTTTGCTCCTAAAATGCTTTAAAAAATCCACGTTTTGTGGCCTCAATGGCGGCTACTAAAATTCTTTAAAAAATCCACGTTTTGTGGCCTCAATGTTTGCTCCTAAAATTCTTTAAAAAATCCACGTTTTGTGGCCTCAATGTTTGCTCCTAAAATTCTTTAAAAAATCCACGTTTTGTGGCCTCAATGTTTGCTCCTAAAATTCTTTAAAAAATCCACGTTTTGTGGCGTCAATGGCTGCTACTAAAATCCTTTAAAAAATCCACGTTTTGTGGCCTCAATGGCGGCTACTAAAATTCTTTAAAAAATCCACGTTTTGTGGCCTCAATGTTTGCTCCTAAAATTCTTTAAAAAATCCACGTTTTGTGGCCTCAATGTTTGCTCCTAAAATTCTTTAAAAAATCCACGTTTTGTGGCGTCAATGGCTGCTACTAAAATCCTTTAAAAAATCCACGTTTTGTGGCCTCAATGGCGGCTACTAAAATTCTTTAAAAAATCCACGTTTTGTGGCCTCAATGTTTGCTCCTAAAATTCTGGCCTCAGTGGCTGCTCCTAAAATTCTTTAAAAAATCCACGTTTTATGGCCTCAGTCGCTGCTCCTAAAATTCTTTAAAAAATCCACATTTTGTGGCCTCAATAGCGGCTACTAAAATTCTTTAAAAAATCCACGTTTTGTGGCCTCAATGTTTGCTCCTAAAATTCTTTAAAAAATCCACGTTTTGTGGCGTCAATGGCTGCTACTAAAATCCTTTAAAAAATCCACGTTTTGTGGCCTCAATGGCGGCTACTAAAATTCTTTAAAAAATCCACGTTTTGTGGCCTCAATGTTTGCTCCTAAAATTCTGGCCTCAGTGGCTGCTCCTAAAATTCTTTAAAAAATCCACGTTTTATGGCCTCAGTCGCTGCTCCTAAAATTCTTTAAAAAATCCACGTTTTATGGCCTCAGTCGCTGCTCCTAAAATTCTTTAAAAAATCCACGTTTTGTGGCCTCAATGGCGGCTACTAAAATTCTTTAAAAAATCCACGTTTTGTGGCCTCAATGTTTGCTCCTAAAATTCTTTAAAAAATCCACATTTTGTGGCCTCAATGGCGGCTACTAAAATCCTTTAAAAAATCCACGTTTTGTGGCCTCAATGGCGGCTACTAAAATTCTTTAAAAAATCCACGTTTTGTGGCCTCAATGTTTGCTCCTAAAATTCTTTAAAAAATCCACGTTTTGTGGCCTCAATGTTTGCTCCTAAAATTCTTTAAAAAATCCACGTTTTGTGGCGTCAATGGCTGCTACTAAAATCCTTTAAAAAATCCACGTTTTGTGGCCTCAATGGCGGCTACTAAAATTCTTTAAAAAATCCACGTTTTGTGGCCTCAATGTTTGCTCCTAAAATTCTTTAAAAAATCCACGTTTTGTGGCCTCAATGTTTGCTCCTAAAATTCTTTAAAAAATCCACGTTTTGTGGCGTCAATGGCTGCTACTAAAATCCTTTAAAAAATCCACGTTTTGTGGCCTCAATGGCGGCTACTAAAATTCTTTAAAAAATCCACGTTTTGTGGCCTCAATGTTTGCTCCTAAAATTCTGGCCTCAGTGGCTGCTCCTAAAATTCTTTAAAAAATCCACGTTTTATGGCCTCAGTCGCTGCTCCTAAAATTCTTTAAAAAATCCACATTTTGTGGCCTCAATGGCGGCTACTAAAATTCTTTAAAAAATCCACGTTTTGTGGCCTCAATGTTTGCTCCTAAAATTCTTTAAAAAATCCACGTTTTGTGGCCTCAATGTTTGCTCCTAAAATTCTTTAAAAAATCCACGTTTTGTGGCGTCAACGGCGGCTACTAAAATTCTTTAAAAAATCCACGTTTTGTGGCCTCAATGGCGGCTACTAAAATTCTGGCCTCAGTGGCTGCTCCTAAAATTGTTTAAAAAATCCACGTTTTGTGGCCTCAATGTTTGCTCCTAAAATTCTGGCCTCAATGGCTGCTCCTAAAATTCTTTAAAAAATCCACGTTTTCTGGCCTCAATGGCTGCTACTAAAATTCTTTAAAAAATCCATGTTTTGTGGCCTCAATGGCTGCTACTAAAATTCTTTAAAAAATCCAGGTTTTATGGCCTCAGTGGCTGCTCCTAAAATTCTTTAAAAAATCCACGTTTTGTGGCCTCAATGGCTGCTACTAAAATTCTTTAAAAAATCCATGTTTTGTGGCCTCAATGGCTGATACTAAAATTCTTTAAAAAATCCACGTTTTGTGGCCTCAATGGCTGCTCCTAAAATTCTTTGAAAAATCCACGTTTTGTGGTCTCAGTGATTTTGTCGTAAAATTCTTTAAAAAATCCTCCTTAAATATTCCGAACTTTAAAATACAAAGTTTCCAAAGCAATAACAACAATAAAAGAGATTATCATGTAATTACTGTAACTCATGCATGACATGTCAATCTAAATAAAATGAAACAAATTTACGTTAAAAACAACAACACCACCACACTCTTCTCCAATACAATTTGTGTCACTCCTCCCTTGCATGCTGACCGCTACCATAGATCATATTACCTTTTTAACATTAACCTCAAATATTCAATTGTTTTTGTAACCTCATCTCCTTCTCTTCCCACTGCCACAGAGGGAGTGAGAGCATACGACCAGACACAGAGTCGAGTAGGTGTACTAATCCAGAAGACGGACAGCCAGGCCAGGCCAATCAATTACTTGTTATGCCGTAAATGAAACCAGTCTAAGCCATTAACAAGTTATTGAGGCAGCAGCAGCAGCCAGCTAACCAAGCCGGTCAGTTAGTTGGTTAACAAGCCAAACGCCAACCAACCGACTGACTGACCTCTCTGTCGGTTTATTACGTGTGTCAGAAGAATTCCATGTCCATTAAATTTAACATGCTCACTTACAACTAATTTTATTTGTTTGTTTTTTGTGTTTTTGGATTAACTTTGTAAAAAAAACAAACAAACCAACATTATGTGATCGGCCGGCCATAGGTCAAGGGTATATTCAGAGATATAATCGCGCACGAGTGGCATGGTGGGTATTTGCAATTTATTATATGAAATATTACAAATATGGATATATGGCCAAATATTATGGATTGCCCATAATTATTGTGGTGGTAATTGAAAGAACTTTGGGAATTTCCTGAAGTTTTTCGTGACAAATATTTAAATGAGATTCACGCTTACCATGGGCGTCCTTATTGCCCATATGGGTTATTCTTACCTGAAATGAAAGAAGGGAATTAAATTAATAAATTTATAAAAGGCAAGTAATGGAGATTTTTTAATATGTTTAAGTAACTTCTATAATATAATTTAAGATATTTTACATAATTCTATTGAAAGAAAAAAATATTATAAAAAAATATTTTTTAAAGAATTTTAGGACAAGCCATTGAGGCCAAAAAACGTGGATTTTTAAAGAATTTTAGGACAAGACATTGAGGCTACAAAACGTGGATTTTTTAAAGAATTTTAGGACAAACCATTGAGGCCACAAAACGTGGATTTTTTGAAGAATTTTAGGACCAGCCATTGAGGTCACAAAACGTGGATTTTTTAAGGAATTTTAGGACAAGCCATTGAGGTCACAAAACGTGGATTTTTTAAGGAATTTTAGGACAAGCCATTGAGGCAACAAAACGTGGATTTTTTAAAGAATTTTAGGACAAGCCATTGAGGCAACAAAACGTGGATTTTTTAAAGAATTTTAGGACAAGCCACTGAGGCCACAAAACGTGGATTTTTTAAAGAATTTTAGGACAAGCCACTGAGGCCACAAAACGTGGATTTTTTACAGAATTTTAGGACAAGCCACTGAGGCCACAAAACGTGGATTTTTTACAGAATTTTAGGACAAGCCACTGAGGCCACAAAACGTGGATTTTTTACAGAATTTTAGGACAAGCCACTGAGGCCACAAAACGTGGATTTTTTACAGAATTTTAGGACAAGCCACTGAGGCCACAAAACGTGGATTTTTTACAGAATTTTAGGACAAGCCACTGAGGCCACAAAACGTGGATTTTTTTAAACAATTTTAGGACAAGCAATTGAGGCCACAAAACGTGGATTTTTTAAAGAATTTTAGGACAAGCAATTGAGGCCACAAAACGTGGATTTTTTAAAGAATTTTAGGACAAGCCATTGAGGCCACAAAACGTGGATTTTTTAAAGAATATTAGGACAAGCCATTGAGACCATAGCACGTGGATTTTTTAAAGAATTTTAGGACAAGCCATTGAGACCATAGCACGTGGATTTTTTAAAGAATTTTAGGACAAGCCATTGAGGCCACAAAACGTGGATTTTTTAACGAATTTAAGGACGACCCATTGAGGCCACAACTCGTAAATATTTTTGAAATAACTTTCAGGGTAAAAATACTGTTTCTTTCGTAAGGATTTTTTCTTAGCCAAATTTATTTCTTTCTGTAACACAGTCGAGTTTTCATATATAGAAAATTAACCAAAAAACACCCAAAGTGTGCCGAAAAAATATCAAAGTGCAGAGACCCCACAACCATCCGCACAGTCCACTCAAAAAGAAAACTAAAGCCAAGCACTTTCTTCTTCGTAGCCGTTGCCATAAAGAAATTAAACCATAAATACCAACGATTCAGCACATTTTTTACACTTGGTATTTGTAGTGTTTTGCTACTCTTCCAACAACAATAACAACATCACCAGACGTACATATATTGAATTGAACTTGAAAGTAGATTGCAAATATCAGCCATACCAACAACAATAAAATAAAAAAAAAAATTAAATGGTCATCATAAAATTATGCGCCACTTTAAGTTTAAACTTTATACGATGAAAAAAAAAAACAACAAGAAAAACGTCATCGTCACACACGCAGCAGTGTGTTGAAAAGGTAAACGAAGTGCTTCAGCAGTTTGACCACTGTCTTCTGCAGTAATTTTAAGTGTTCTTTTAATTAAATTTGTTTTTTAGATTAAAAACAAACAAGAACAACAAAAACAATTACAACTAAATGTACATTCCCGGAATTTCTAATTTTTTAATTGATCGATTTGAGAACCCTGGGGATCATAAATTATTATTACGGAATAGTTATTAGAGAGAAAAATAATAATTACGGCGTAGCTAGAAATACTACACTCAAGAAAAAAAAATTAGCCACCATTCACAACAAGGAATATCAAGAGACTTTTTTAACCGCTTCCGAAAATATTTCAAAAATCACAAACATTCCAAAAAATCTTCGAAAAAATCCACGTTTTGTGGGCTTTAATTACCTTCGAAAATATTAAAAAAAAACAACATTCCAAATAATCTTTCAAAATCGGCTTTTTGTGAGCCCTAAGTACCTCAGAAAGTTTTTAAAAAATCAAAATTCTTCAAAAACTACACGCTTCGTGGGCTCTAAGTATCTCCGAAAATATTTTAAATAGCAACATTCCAAATTATCTTTAAAAAATCCAGGATTTTTGGCCTCTTTGGTTGCTGCTAAAAATCTTTAAAAAATCCACGCTTTGTGGTCACTTTGGTTGTTGCTAAAAATCTTTAAAAAATGCACGCTTTGTGGCCTCTTTGGTTGCTGCTAAAAATCTTTAAAAAAATCCACGCTTTGTGGTCACTTTGGTTGTTGCTAAAAATCTTTAAAAAATCCACGCTTTGTGGTCACTTTGGTTGTTGCTAAAAATCTTTAAAAAATCCACGATTTGTGGTCACTTTGGTTGTTGCTAAAAATCTTTAAAAAATCCACGCTTTGTGGTCACTTTGGTTGCTGCTAAAAATCTTTAAAAAATCCACGCTTTGTGGTCACTTTGGTTGCTGCTAAAAATCTTTAAAAAATCCACGCTTTGTGGTCACTTTGGTTGCTGCTAAAAATCTTTAAAAATCCACGCTTTGTGGTCACTTTGGTTGCTGCTAAAAATCTTTAAAAAATCCACGCTTTGTGGTCACTTTGGTTGTTGCTAAAAATCTTTAAAAAATCCACGCTTTGTGGTCACTTTGGTTGCTGCTAAAAATCTTTAAAAAATCCACGCTTTGTGGTCACTTTGGTTGTTGCTAAAAATCTTTAAAAAATCCACGCTTTGTGGTCACTTTGGTTGCTGCTAAAAATCTTTAAAAATCCACGCTTTATGGTCACTTTGGTTGCTGCTAAAAATCTTTAAAAAATCCACGCTTTGTGGCCTCTTTGGTTGCTGCTAAAAATCTTTAAAAAATCCACGCTTTGTGGCCTCTTTGGTTGCTGCTAAAAATCTTTAAAAAATCCACGCTTTGTGGCCTCTTTGGTTGCTGCTAAAAATCTTTAAAAAATCCACGCTTTGTGACCTCTTTGGTTGCTGCTAAAAATCTTTAAAAAATCCACGCTTTGTGGCCTCTTTGGTTGCTGCTAAAAATCTTTAAAAAATCCACGCTTTGTGGCCTCTTTGGTTGCTGCTAAAAATCTTTAAAAAATCCACGCTTTGTGGCCTCTTTGGTTGCTGCTAAAAATCTTTAAAAAATCCACGCTTTGTGGCCTCTTTGGTTGCTGCTAAAAATCTTTAAAAAATCCACGCTTCGTGTCCTCTTTGGTTGCTGCTAAAAATCTTTAAAAAATCCATGCTTTTTGGCCTCTTTGGTTGCTGCTAAAACTCTTTAAAAAAATCCACGCTTTTTGGCCTCTTTGGTTGCTGCTAAAACTCTTTAAAAAATCCACGCTTTGTGGCCTCTTTGGTTGCTCCTAAAAATCTTTAAAAAATCCACGCTTTGTAGCCTCTTTGGTTGCTCCTAAAAATATTTAAAAAATGCACGCTTTGTTGCCTCTTTGGTTGCTCCCAAAATTCTTTAAAAAATGCACGCTTTGTTGCCTCTTTGGTTGATCCTAAAATTCTTTTAAAAATGCACGCTTTGTGGCCTCTTTGTTTGCTGCTTAAAATCTTTAACAAATCCACGCTTTGTGGCCTTTTTGGCTGCTCCAAAAAATGTTTTAAAAATCCACTCTTTGTGGCCTTTTGGCTGGTCCAAAAAATCCACGCTTTGGGCCTTTTTGGCAGCTCCAAAAAATGTTTTAAAAATCCACGCGCTGTTGCCTTTTTGGCTGCTCAAAAAAATGTTTAAAGAATCCACGCTTTGTGCTCATTTTGGCTGCTCCAAAAAATGTTTAAAAAATCAACGCTCTGTGGGCTCTTTGGCTGCTCCAAAAAAATGTTTAAAAAATCCACGTTTTGTAACCTTTTTGGCTTCTCCAAAAAAATCTAAAAAAAATCCACGTTTTATGGCCTCTTTGGTTGCTGCAAAAAATCTTTAAAAAAATCCACGCTTTGTGGCCTCTTTGGTTGTTGCTAAAAATCCTTAAAAATTCACAGTAAGGCCATTTTATATACGCTGTTCAGGAGTTGTTTACGAATTTCTTTTCACAGACATCGGTACTTTTTTTAAAAAAATATTTTTTTTTTGATATTTTACTCAAAGTTAAAATTAAGAATTGCATTCTCGCTTCTAAGTTTTGCAATCACAATTCTTTGAACTTAGAATATGGCATAGATTGCTTCGGCATAGATTGCTTCGCTGCATAAATTTGCAAAGCCCATTAAATATGACAATGTGTGTGGTGGCGGGCTCAATGGGTCCAAACTTTGGACTGTGATCATGGACTAAGATTGCAAAAATGCGCACACATACCTTCATAACGTACGTACATAAATACATATCTGGCAAATAAATGATCAATTGTAAATTTAAATTGCACAAATAGGTAGATGTGTATGTGTGAGTGTCTATTTCTTTATAAATTCCTCTAGCACTGTCAAACATCTGTACATACAACAATAAGAGACATACAGAAAAAAACGGCACATACCGTTGAGTTGTTGTCATTTTTATTCATTTCAAATTGTCTGTTTGTCTGTCTGTCCATTCATTTGGCGTCCATATAGCAAAGGTGTGCCCCATTGCACCGCCCAATGATTTTGAATAGCGTTTTAAATGTTTTTTTCGTGTTTGTTTTTCTTACATACCAAAATAACGCCATTTATGTACATGTATGTATGTATGTGTGTATGGTCGAGAAGAAGCAGAAAAAAAGGAATTTATTTTTTTATTTGAAAATATTTTTCTATGTTTGTATAAAATACATTGTGTGCCAATGAGCGTGTTATAAAGCTTGGCTGTTTGTTGTTATTGTCATCATAGTCATTTCGCACATGAGCTCTTTGAATAAATAGCAAAATTAAACAAAAAATCTTAAGCAACAACAACAATAAGAAATAAATAAACAACGTTGACCGCTTACAACAAATCGTTCATACCCACCAAAATTCTTTTGGAATTTATTATACCTCAGACCTTAGGCTAACAATCAACAATATGGACTACATATATCGGTTGACTACTTCAGGTACATTCCCCAGAAATTTTCAAAAAAAATTTTCTTAGAAGTGCCGTATAATGACAAGTTTTGCATCGTGTTAAAGTTTTTTTCCGCAAGCATGGCCCAAAAGCTCTAAAAATCTCAAAGCAAACATTATGTTCCAAAAGGATCCTTAAAAAAATTCAAAAAGAGCAGTTTAAACAAAAATGTTGAACATTTGTGTGGGTGGTACTCCAAGCAGTGCACCGATAGGGCCCACTTTTGAACATAAACTAAGTTTGGACAAAATATTTCGAGATCAAAGTTTGTACCAAATCGGTAGCTCCGTGGGAGATATGAGATATCGCGTGTACCATTTTAGCGAATATTTTCGAACTTTTGTGGGGGAGGTATCGGAAGGAGTGGACTTATAAGCACCACCTTCGAATTTCATCTAATATACAAAGCAATATTTCAACATGCAAAGTGTGGACCAACGCAGTATTTGGTTCGAGAGTTGTAGTGCGCACCATCCACTCTGGACGTACAGGTTTTTTACAGTTTTAAGGTAATTTTCTCATGAAGTATGGACTTGTCACTCAAAACGCTTGTACCATCGTAATAGGGGCAATTTGTTGCTAGTAAAATCAAAACGATGCGAGATGTGGTCCTAAACGGCACTTTTCCGAATTTTTTGTGGGAGGTACCCGAAGGAGGGGTGAAGATACCAAGGAACGGTCTTGACCGGCTTTAACATGGCAAAGCCCAGGATTTATCTTGGTCCCTCTTTCATCTCAAGTGGACACTGACCTCCCCGTGGAACTGCCTTTAACACCTGTTAAAGGTAGTGAGCTAACATGTGCCGCGCGTTCACCCATAAGAACGTTAAAAACTTGGTTTTTGGGCGTCGGGTTAAGATTTTCATTCTTCGCTTCTAAGTTTTGCAATCACAATTGTTTGAACTTAGAATATTATGGCATAGATTGCTTCGCTGCATAAATTTGCAAAGCCCATTAAATATGACAATGTGAGTTTGGTGGCGGTCTCAATGGGTCCAAACTTTGGACTATGATCATACACTTAGATTGCAAAAATGCGCACACGTACCTTGGGTTTTGGGCGTCGGGTTAGTGGCCCTCCCCTAGAAAAAACAGCCTACTATGAAACAACGAAAGAAAAGAAAAACAAACCCCTCTAAAGTTGGCAAACCCCGCAAACGTTTTAAGGACCATGATCTGCGAATCCGCACCTGGTATGTTCGCACTCTTTATAGAGAACGTGCAGTCTTCGTATTGGCAGACGTACTTGAAAAGTACAAGGCCGATATTACTGCCATACAGGAAATACGATGGATTGGGAAAGACGTCACAACAACACCTAAAGGTGACGCACTGTATTATAGCTGCCATGAGGTAAAGCATGAGTTTGGTTGCGAATTCGTAGTTAGTCGAAGACTAAAACATGTGATATCCAGCTTCACCCCAGTGAATGAAAGACTCGCTGCAATTCGATTAAAAGCAAAATTCTTCAACATCAGCTTTATTTGCGCTCATGCTCCCACTGAAGAAAAGGACGAACAGACCAAAGATATATTTTACGAGCGCTTAGAAGAAATTTATGACCGTTGTCCTGTCCATGACATTAAAATTATACTAGGCGATTTTAATGCCAAAATTGGAAAGGAGAATATCTTTGACCCAACAGTCGGGAAATTCAGTCTCCACAGTGAAACATCTGACAATGTTATGAGGCTGATAGACTTTGCAGCTGCAAGAACCATGGTAGTTAGCAGTACCAGATTTAAGCATCTCGATATTCATAAGGGCACCTGGCTGTCGCCAGATCAAAGAACAAGAAATCAAATTGATCACGTTGTGATAGTTGGAAGACATGCATCAAGCGTGTTGGATGTACGATCGTTCCGAGGTACAAACATAGACTCGGATCACTACCTTCTTGCAGCAAAGGTACGTACCAGATTAAACATAGCAAACAATGTGCGAACAGACACAACACGGAAGTTGGACATCGGTAAGCTGCAATCACAACAGCATATTCCACTCAACTGGCCCAACTGCTTAATCAAAGCACTCCTCGTCCCGATAACATATCAGGACAATGGCAAAACATTGCCCACTCCAAGCAAACATCAGCAAAATCAGTACTTGAATACCAGAGACCTCCACCAAGGAATCAATGGTATGACCAGGAGTGTCGTGCTGCTACCGAAGAGAAAAATGCGGCATATAGTGCTAATTTACAAACAGTATCAACGCGTAGCGCACGAGAGAGGTATCGGGAGAAAAGGAGAGAGGAGAAACGTCTTTTCCGCAGGAAAAAGAGAGATGGAAAAGCGGGAGTGTGAACAAACCGAGATGTACAGGAGACAGAACGAAGTCCGAAAATTCTACCAAAGAGTGAAACATCAAACTGATGGCTTTGGAACTGGCACATCCTCCTGTAGAGACCAGCAAGGTAATCTGGCAACTGATACAGATAGTGTGCTAAGGATATGGAAATAGCATTTTTCCAAACTGTTGGTATCCAATAGTAGCGAAGTCGACGTAGATACCACAGATCCAATCCCAGAAGATGGTATTGAATGTATACCACCCGGCCAAGATGAGGTAAAGACAGCTATAAACCGGCTGAAGAATAATAAGGCAGCAGGAGCTGATGGCCTACCAGCCGACCGACACGCTGATAAGGTGTATGCATCAGCTAGATAGCTCCATCTGGCAGGATGAACGCGTATCCGACGATTGGAACCTGAGCATCCTGTGTCCCGTCCACAAGAAAGGAGAGAAGACTTTATGCTCCAACTACAGGGGCATATCGCCTATCGCCTACAAGATAGTGTCAGGGATATTGTGCGAACGACTAAAGCCCATGGCCAACGAAATATTTGGACCATAACAATGCGACTTTAGACCTGGCAAGTCCACCATTGACCAGATATTTACCCTGCGGCAAATCCTGAAGAAGACCCAATAGATGCAGATCGACACCTACCACCTTTTTGTCGATTATAAAGCAGCCTTCGAAAGCCCGCTACATTCAAAGGTATTCCAAGCCATGGCTGAATTTGGTATCCCCCTCATTCAGCTTTGTAAAATGACTCTAACTGACACAAGATCTTCAGTTAAAATAGGAAAGAACCTCTCCGAAGAGTTTGGTGCCAAAAGAGGTTTCAGACAAGGAGACATCCTTTCGTGTGATCTCTTCAATATCCTGCTGGAAAAGGTTATACGAGAGGCAAACGTCAAAAGAAGTGGAACAATCTACACCAATAGTCACATGTTACTTGCTTATGTTGATGATATAGACATCATGGGCCGATCAGTAAAAGAAGTAACTGATACCTTTATGAAGGTCGAAGGAGAATCTGCTTAAGTGGGTCTGGCGGTAAACGGCGAGAAGACCAAGTTGATGGTGTCGTCGTGCAATGCGTCCATCGAGCTCGGACCGACTGTGGAAGTTGGTTTCTATAATATTGAGGTAGTAAAAGACTTCGTCTACCTCGGCAGCTCCGTAAACACAACAAACGACATCAGTTGTGAAATAAAAAGAAGAATTTTATTGACCAACAGATGCTACTTTGGTTTAAGTAAGCCGTTTAAAAACAAAGCCACATGTCGTCAAACAAAAATAACGCTCTACAAAACACTGATACTACCCGTGCTGATGTATGGCTCCGAAGCCTGGGTACTTGCGCAATCAGACATGGCAATGCTTGGTGTGTTTGAGAGAAAAATTCTTCGAAAGATCTACGGACCGATTTGCGTTGATGGTGAATATCGACGTCGCATGAACTACGACACCCGTATAATTAAACGTATCGAGATGCAACGATTGCGTTGGCTAGGCCATATCATAACAATGAACGATGATGAACCCGCTAAAAAGGCGTATAAATACGGGCCACATGGCGGTATACGCAGAAACGGCAGGCAAAGGCTTCGATGGAGCAAACAAGTGGAAAAATATATGGAAAAACGCGGTATTCCAAAACGCGAAGCAACAAACAGAGATAATTGGAGATCTTCTCTGAGTAAGGCTTCTGTAATAGGCCAGGTAAATAAGTAAGTAAATAATTTGGTGTCCTTGAGATTGAAACTCTCCATTTCTAGGTCTCTGTCTAGTCACCTGTGGCAAATTCAATAAGTTGTATTGTAAAAGAATCGTAAAGATCTGGCATGACGAACCTATAACTTATACTAGGGATAGGTAATGGAAAGCAGTAATCGATTTTTCGACTTTTCGATTTTGGTCTAAAATTAAAAACGCGATTTTTCGGTCTTGCGATTATTTCAGTTGCCTTAAAACTCGACTTTCGACTTTTTCATAACCGCAGAAAATCGATTATAATCGATTTATCGATCTATTCGTCGATTTTCAAGTTTTCTTTTGAAACTGTAAAACCGCCAAAAGTGTAAAACAGCCAAGTCCACAATCTATGGGCAAACTCGAAAATCGATCACAAGATAATCGATTATGTGATTTTCCCTCCAGACAAAAGTCGACTACGATTTTTAGATTTTTGACTGCAAAAAGTCGATTAATCGATTAACCAAAAGTCGACTTACCTATTCCTAACTTATACACCCCAGCGAAAATTCGGATCCATTAGTCATTATGTAACCCATTACAAAGTAATGTAAACAAAAATAACTACTTATATTACTCATTACTTAGTTATGATTACGGTGGCACAGAGCGTGTGTGTCCGACTACAAATCCTAGGGTTGTGTGTTCAACGCTCACCGTCGGCACGAGAGCCTTTTCTTGACAAAATAAAGAACAGATGGTGGTGCATATGTTAGGGTTTAAACATCCCTTAATGTTGGTAAGAGTGGCCGCGTAGTATGTAGTGTGTTCGACTACAAATCAGTTCACATGATCAAATACAGCAGAGAGCGAAATAAAATAAAATAAAACAAGAGAAAAAATGTCATTCGGATTTGCCGACAGAGATATACCCTCAGCTTGCGTGAATTGAAACTTTCATCTGTTGACAATATCTAATCGAGTACCGGCTACGGAACAAAAATTCTTTACCCCAATAATTTCGTATGTAGGAGGTTTTCAGATTCGGTGGCCTTGCTAACAAAAAATATATTTGTATTGATGCTCAAAAGTGTTGCGGGGGAGGTACTTGAAGGAATGGACCGACATAGCCCATTTTGGAAGTGGATCTTATTTTGGGAGTCATTCCTCTCGATAGATATCGCGCACACCAGTCATTTCAGTTGGTCACCGTATACCTTAGAGTATTTGTAACACTATGTTAAGAAGCATGGGCTTGCCCACCAAAAATATAATATCGCTGTAAACAGGACCACAAGGACAGATTCTAAACTGCACTTCAACAAAAATGTTGAACTTTTGTGGGGAAGATACCCTAAAGAGAAGAGCGATATGAAGCATTTTTGAAGTTAAGCCATATTGAGACAAAATATTAAAAGATTCAAAGTTTAGATCAAATCGGTTGCTCTGTTCAATAGATATAGCGCGTACCGTTTTTTAAATTTCAGAGGTACCGGAAGGTGTGGACCGATAGTGCCAATCTTCGAACTTAAACTAAATTTGGCAAAATTTTGGACCGTGCGCTCTAGCCACTATACCTTAGGGGTTTTTACAGCTTACCCCTGAAAACCTTTGTACCGTCGTAGTGAGGGCAGGGAACACAAACTACTACAACAAAAATCAAAGGGATTCGAGAGCAGCTCTTAAACTGCACTTCTCGGAAATTTAGTGTGGGAGGTAAAGGAGTTGACATATATAGTCCATATTCGTACATTATCTATGTATGTCTCGTAGAAATATTACGATGTGCACAGTATGGACCAACTCGGTTACTGCCTTCGAAAGTTGTCGTGCACACTATTTTACAGAAAAGTTTGGAACTTTTGTGAGGGATTTACCAGAAGGAGTGGACCGATATGGCTCATCTTCGAATTTAAACTACGTATTGACAAAGTATTACGTAGGTCAATTTTGGACCTAAGCGCTTGACCCGTTCGAGACTTGTCGTGCGCTCCAGCCACAACACATGGTGCCGTAGGGGTTATTACAGTTTTCGGGCCATTTCCTGAGGAAGTATGGACTTGCGAAAACAAGTTATTGCAAAAAAATCAAAACGATTCGCCAGAAGGTCTTAAACTGCACTTTTCCGAAATTTTGTGTGGGTGTCGAACCTGATCAATGTCTGGTAAATAATACGATGTGCAAAGTATGGACCAAATCCGGTACTGCCTTCGAAAGTTATCGTTCACAACATTTTACAGAACAATTTTGAACTTATGTGGGGGAGGTCTTCGGGTACCTCCGATATAGCCAACCTTCGAACTTAAACTATGTTTGGGCATGAAGTATGTTGAAATTGAAAACAAACTCCACAACAACTGTTCTAAAAATAGATTTTGTTATTTTTCAACTTATAGTGGCCACAGAATAACTAGTTATTCTAGTGGTTATAGAATAACTAGTAATTCACTGCGACATGCTCTTGCTAAAATAATGGGTTAGTTTGGGGGTTTTATAAGTAGTTACGACTACCAAAAACTACTATAAAAACCCATTGCTTAATAAGGACTTTTTTTAATGAGACAATGTAATATATTGAGTTCATTCTGGCCGGTAATCTTAGGACGTAGGACAGCTATTCTACCCTTATTTTGCAAATAAGAGATCAGGGGAACGAGATGAATTGGCAAGACACGGTTCTCAATCTTCCGAGTAGTCACGTAATGTAGATAGCCAGGCTGTAGTAAAGGCTCTTAGTTCTCTTTCCGCCAGGCAAAGATGGGCAATATCAACCTACGTTTTGCTATTACTTCTTTATTTTGAAACTGAAGTGTAATTTTGAATATCTTTATTTTCAGTGCCAAATAAATTCCAAATGAATAATTATTTTAATGAATGATTACTGAATGTTTTGTGGGGTGACAGACCAACTTTGGTATGAATGTGGGTGGGCGGACAATTGGCGAATTTTTACCATTCATTTTGTTTTGCCTTCTAAACTTCAACACAGTTTCAAATCACTAAATAGTGTTGAATATTTTGTGATTTATGTGTTAATTTTGTGATTTCAATTCGTATACTCATTTTGAATATTTATGAGTATTGTTTTGTGCGATATTTTGTTGTTGTTAGAATTAGAGAAATCAACAATTTTGTACACCGCAGACAGACAGACATTGAACCACACCTTTGCTGCTTCGCTATATGACAATAATTGTTGTGGTTTGTTGTTTTTGTTGTTGAAATTCCTTTTTGCCATATTTGCACAACATTTATATTCCACGGTGGAGATTTATTGTTATTTCCATAAATAATTTTGGTTTTATTAACGTGTTTTGTAAATTATTTTTTGCCATGTTTAGAAAAATGTTTTAATTATTGCTTTTTTTATGTTTTAATAATAAAGTGAAGGATTTATTTGGCATAAAAAATATTTAATTTTATGTTTGAAAACATTATCAATAATTAATTCAGCAATTAATGTTTTTTAAGCCATATATGGGAGAAATGACATTTAAAGGGGAAACCACTTAAGGAGTTCTCAAAAGAAATTATTTCAGTTATTAATTAAAAAGAAATATTATACATCTCTATGTATTTATTTTATAGATAGAAATTAGTTCACAAATTAGTTATTCCAAACTCAAAACATTTCCGTTCAATTCAACACGAAAAAATACTAAATAATTTCCTTTCGCCAGCCACAAATATTTTATTTGCAAATTCTTAGAAAATGTTAAAAATTCCTGGAATTAATGGTCGGTCAATACTTCACAAAACGAAAAAAAAAACAATTAGGAATTTAATACAAAATCATTTGATTCGTTGTCGCCAACGTCAACTGAATTCTAATAGATATTGCAAACGTCTTCTATTTGCTCTGCCAAAATTGAAAGAGGCGATTATGGACAGTTCTACGGCACCATTTGACAACAATAGCACAGCATTATTTGGCCACCTCAAGCGAAGTAAATAAAATATTTATAAAGAATGAATGTGTTAACGGCGATTGCAATAAATTTTGCCATTGTCGTTGAGCTGCTGTTCGTGTGTGATATGTAAGGCCATTTAAATAAACTGACAGTTCGGTATTATTGCTTGGCACTGTCCTGAAGCTGTCTTGGCATGTCGCACAGTTTGATTACAAATATTTTTACAACGAGTTGTATCGAATAGTGGTGTCGATTAGGGATATCAAGAGATTTTGGGATTGGGAGCTGCCATTGAGGCCACAAAATGTGGATTTTTTAAAGAATTTTAGGAGCAGCCATTGAGGCCACAAAACGTGGATTTTTTAAAGAATTTTAGGAGCAGACATTGAGGCCCTAAAACGTGGATTTTTAAAGAATTTTAAGAGCACCCTTTGAGGCCCTAAAACGTGGATTTTTTAATGAATTTTAGGAGCAGCCATTGAGGCCACAAAACGTGGATTTTTTAAAGATTTTTATGACGACCCATTGAGGCCGCAAAACGTGGATTTTTTAAAGATTTTTATGACGACCCATTGAGGCCACAAAACGTGGATTTTTTAAAGATTTTTATGACGACCCATTGAGGCCACAAAACGTGGATTTTTTAAAGATTTTTATGACGACCCATTGAGGCCACAAAACGTGGATTATTTAAAGATTTTTATGACGACCCATTGAGGCCACAAAACGTGGATTTTTTAAAGATTTTTATGACGACCCATTGAGGCCACAAAACGTGGATTTTTTAAAGATTTTTATGACGACCCATTGAGGCCACAAAACGTGGATTTTTTAAAGATTTTTATGACGACCCATTGAGGCCACAAAACGTGGATTTTTTAAAGATTTTTATGACGACCCATTGAGGCCACAAAACGTGGATTTTTTAAAGATTTTTATGACGACCCATTGAGGCCACAAAACGTGGATTTTTTAAAGATTTTTATGACGACCCATTAAGGCCACAAAACGTGGATTTTTTAAAGATTTTTATGACGACCCATTGAGGACACAAAACGTGGAGTTTTCAAACAATTTTAGGAACACCCATTGAGACCACAAAACGTGGAATTTTAAAGAATTTTAGGAGCACCCATTGAGGCTACAAAACTTGGATTTTTGAAAGAATTTTAGGAGCAGACATTGAGGCCCTAAAACGTGGATTTTTTAAAGAATTTTAGGAGCAGACATTGAGGCCACAAAACGTAGATTTTTAAAAGAGTTTCAGGAGCAGCCATTGAGGCCACAAAACGTGGATTTTTAAAAGAGTTTTAGGAGCAGCCATTGAGGCCACCAAACGTGGATTTTTTAAACATTTTTAGGAGCAGACATTGAGGCCCTAAAACGTGGATTTTTTAAAGAATTTTAGGAGCAGACATTGAGGCCCTAAAACGTGGATTTTTTAAAGAATTTAGGAGCAGACATTGAGGCCCTAAAACGTGGATTTTTTAAAGAATTTTAGGAGCAGACATTGAGGCCCTAAAACGTGGATTTTTTAAAGAATTTTAGGAGCAGACATTGAGGCCCTAAAGCTTGGATTTCTTAAAGAATTTTAGGAGCAGACATTGAGGCCCTAAAACGTGGATTTTTTAAAGAATTTTATGACGACACATTGAGGCCCTAAAACGTGGATTTTTTAAAGAATTTTATGACGACACATTGAGGTCCTAAAACGTGGATTTTTTAAAGAATTTTAGGAGCAGACATTGAGGCCCTAAAACGTGGATTTTTTTAAAGAATTTTATGACGACACATTGAGGTCCTAAAACGTGGATGTTTTAAACAATTTTAGGAGCAGCCATTGAGGCCACAAAACGTGGATTTTTTAAACAATTTTAGGAGCAGCCATTGAGGCCACCAAACGTGGATTTTTCAAACAATTTTAGGAGCAGCCATTGAGGCCACCAAACGTGGATTTTTTAAACAATTTTAGGAGCAGCCATTGAGGCCACCAAACGTGGATTTTTTAAACAATTTTAGGAGCAGCCATTGAGGCCACCAAACGTGGATTTTTTAAACAATTTTAGGAGCAGCCATTGAGGCCACCAAACGTGGATTTTTTAAACAATTTTAGGAGCAGCCATTGAAGCCACCAAACGTGGATTTTTTAAACAATTTTAGGAGCAGCCATTGAGGCCACCAAACGTGGATTTTTTAAACAATTTTAGGAGCAGCCATTGAGGCCACAAAACGTGGATTTTTTAAATAATTTTAGGAGCAGCCATTGAGGCCACCAAACGTGGATTTTTTAAACAATTTTAGGAGCAGCCATTGAGGCCACCAAACTTGGATTTTTTAAACAATTTTAGGAGCAGCCATTGAGGCCACCAAACGTGGATTTTTTAAACAATTTTAGGAGCAGCCATTGAGGCCACCAAACGTGGATTTTTAAACAATTTTAGGAGCAGCCATTGAGGCCACCAAACGTGGATTTTTTAAACAATTTTAGGAGCAGCCATTGAGGCCACCAAACGTGGATTTTTTAAACAATTTTAGGAGCAGCCATTGAGGCCACCAAACGTGGATTTTTTAAACAATTTTAGGAGCAGCCATTGAGGCCACCAAACGTGGATTTTTAAACAATTTTAGGAGCAGCCATTGAGGCCACCAAACGTGGATTTTTTAAACAATTTTAGGAGCAGCCATTGAGGCCACCAAACGTGGATTTTTTAAACAATTTTAGGAGCAGCCATTGAGGCCACCAAACGTGGATTTTTTAAACAATTTTAGGAGCAGCCATTGAGGACACCAAACGTGGATTTTTTAAACAATTTTAGGAGCAGCCATTGAGGACACCAAACGTGGATTTTTTAAACAATTTTAGGAGCAGCCATTGAGGACACCAAACGTGGATTTTTTAAACAATTTTAGGAGCAGCCATTGAGGCCACCAAACGTGGATTTTTTTAAAGAATTTTAGGAGCAGCCATTGAGGACACCAAACGTGGATTTTTTAAACAATTTTAGGAGCAGCCATTGAGGCCACCAAACGTGGATTTTTTTAAAGAATTTGAGGAGCAGACATTGAGGCCACAAAACGTGGATTTTTTTTAAAGAATTTTATGACGACACATTGAGGCCAAAAACCTGGATTTTTCAAAGAATTTTATGACGACACATTGAGGCCAAAAACCTGGATTTTTCAAACAATTTTAGGAGCACCCTTTGAGGCCACAAAACGTGGATTTTTTTAAAGAATTTTAGGAGCACCCATTGAGGCCACAAAACGTCGATTTTAAGCAATTTTAGGAGCAGCCATTGAGGCCACAAAACGTGGATTTTTTAAAGAATTTTAGTAGCACCCATTGAGGTCACAAAACTTGGATTTTTAACGAGTTTTAGGACAACCCATTCAGGCCACAAAACGTGGATTTTTTAAAGAATTCTATGACGACCCATTGAGGCCACAAAACGCGGATTTTTTAAACAATTTTAGGAGCAGGCATTAAGTTCACAATCCGAGGAAGGCCCACTAAGACCACCAAACGTGATTTTTTAAAGTACTTTAGACCACAAAACAAATGAAATGTTCTTTAAAACTAATATTTTTAAAAAATCCCAAGAAAATTTAAAATAAGCGATTATAAACTGCTGATCATAACCACCGTTTCAATATTATTGATTATTAACGACAGCAACATAAATTTCCCACCAAAATACCAAAACAAAAAAAGATATGCGAATTCTTGGAAATTACCATTGCCAAAATTTAAAGTGAAGCCATATAAAAAACCACATTCCGCACATACACAATTTATTTACTTGACCGTTTTTGTCGATGAAGAAGAAACAAAAAAATAACAAAATGACACGCCATAACTATTTATTTAACTTTGTTGTTATTATTATTATTTTTCATGCCGACAAAAACGCAAAAGAAAAAAGCGCGTACACACATTCAATACTTATTTAGATAATAATTATTTGGCCATGTTAGTTTAACCAGTCAATTCTAACACTTCTCAAGACAAACAAAAAATAAAGAAAAATCAAAAAGAAAAACAAAAATATGGCATATTTTTGCGTTTGTTCGGTTTTTTTGCGCCTTCTAATCTTTTGTAGGCCATTTCGCATATTTTGTGTTATTTTTTCTTTTCATCCACTTTTAAAGTCGCAGCATGGCATAGGTAGTTTTATTTTTTTCTTGAGCTTTAAGTCAAGTTATGCTATGGCCTGCCTGGCTGTTAGAAGTGTGGACTAGCCAACATAGTCGTAGTCGTTTTGTGATGGTATTTCTTTTTGTGTTTAAACATATTTTTCTTTCTTTCTGACTATCTTTCTGTCGTTTGGTTTGGTTCGCACGTTTATTTAAGATGCATAACGTGTCGTTGATTTTTATTAAAAGCAAACATTCACATTTCATGTTTAGATATTTCTCTCTTCGTTGGCGTTGTTGAAGACTATTCGCCATCTCAGTCGTTATAGCCAGTTAATGTTTGAATATCTGGCAATATCTGGCTGGCATTTTGTTGCATAGAAATAACTGGCATATTTTTTTTGGTATGCCACCACCAACCATCGTTTTGCTATTATGCTGTGATGTACGAAGTCGAAAAAAATCTAGCTGGTATTTTTTCATAGTTGCACATACATACATATGTATGTATGTAAGTTCGTTAAATTGTATTGGAGATTTCTTGCCGCTAACAAGTTCTATTGTGGGTTATCATTATTATCAATTTTTTGTTAGAAGTCAAAATGGATTCGCACATTAGCATATTCAAATTGTTGGAGATATATTCAAAATAATTTTGTATATTGGGTGCTGGAAAAATATTTTTAAAAAATCCACGCCCATATTAGGAAATTGAAAATATTTTTAAAAAATCCACGCCCATATTAGGCAATTGAAAATATTTTTAAAAAATCCACGCTCATATTGTGCTTTTGAAAATATTTTTAAAAAGTCCACGCCCATATTAGGCAATTGAAAATATTTTTAAAAAATCCACGCCAATATTAGGCAATTGAAAATATTTTTAAAAAGTCCACGCCCATATTAGGCAATTGAAAATATTTTTAAAAAATCCACGCTCATATTAGGCAATTGAAAATATTTTTAAAAAGTCCACGCCCATATTAGGCAATTGAAAATATTTTTAAAAAAACCACGCCCATATTAGGCAATTGAAAATATTTTTAAAAAATCCACGCCCATATTAGGCAATTGAAAATATTTTTAAAAAGTCCACGCCCATATTAGGCAATTGAAAATATTTTTAAAAAATCCACGCCCATATTAGGCAATTGAAAATATCTTTAAAAAATCCACGCCTATATTGGGTGCTTGAAAAATATATAAAAAAATAACACGCCTATATTGGGTGCTTGAAAAATATTTCAAAAATCCGCGCCCATATTGTGTGCTTGAAAAATATTTTTAAATGAATTCCCGCCCATATTAAAATATGAAAATATTTTTAAAAAAGTCCACGCCTATATTGGTTGCTTGAAAAATATTTTCAAACAAAAAAACCACGCCTATATTGGTTGCTTGAAAAATATTTTCAAACAAAAAAACCACGCCTATATTGGTTGCTTGAAAAATATTTTTAAACTAAAAAACCACGCCTATATTGGATGATTGAAAACAAATAATTTTCAAAAAATCCAACCCCATATTAGGTGGTGGAAAAATATTTTTAAAAAAATACACGCCCATATTGGGTGATTGAAAAATATTTTTTAAGGAATTCACGCCCATATTGGGTGATTGAAA
The DNA here is from genome assembly GCF_047663935.1 of Musca autumnalis. Lineage (NCBI taxonomy): Eukaryota > Metazoa > Arthropoda > Insecta > Diptera > Muscidae > Musca > Musca autumnalis. Next base: position 194,349,237 of record NW_027411755.1, read on the forward strand.
AATATTTTTTAAGGAATTCACGCCCATATTGGGTGCTTGAAAAATATTTTCAAAAAAATCCACGCCTATATTAGGTGGTTGAAAAATATTTTCAAAAAAATCCACGCCTATATTAGGTGGTTGAAAAATATTTTTAAAAAAATCCACGCCTATATTGGGTGCTTGAAAAATATTTTTAAAAAAAATCCACGCCTATATTGGGTGCTTGAAAAATATTTTTAAAAAAATCCACGCCTATATTGGGTGCTTGAAAAATATTTTTAAAAAAATCCACGCCTATATTGGGTGCTTGAAAAATATTTTTAAAAAAATCCACGCCTATATTGGGTGCTTGAAAAATATTTTTAAAAAAATCCACGCTTATATTGGGAGCTTGAAAAATATTTAAAAAAATCCACACATATGAAAAATATTTTTAAAAAAATCCACGCTTATATTGGGAGCTTGAAAAATATTTAAAAAAATCCACACATATATTGGGTGCTTGAAAAATATTTTTAAAAAAATCCACGCCCATATTAGGTGCTTGAAAAATATTAAAAAAAAATCCACGCCTATATTGGATGCTTGAAAAATATTTCTTAAAAATCCACGCCAATATTGGGTGCTTAAAAAATATTTGTAAAAAAATCCACGCCCACATTATGTGCTTGAAGACTATTTGTAAAAAAATCCACGCCCGTATTAGGTGCTTGAAAAGTATTTAAAAAAATCCACGACCGTATTAGGTGCCTGAAAAATATTTTTAAAAAATCCACGCACTTTTTAGGCGATTGAAAAATATTTAAAAAAATTCACGCTTATATTGGGTGCTTGAAAAATATTTTTAAAAAAAATCTTCGCCTACATTGGGTGCTTGAATAATATTTTTAAAAAATCCACGCCTATATTGGTTGCTTTAAAGATATGTTTAAAAAAATTCACGCTTATATTGGGTGCTTGAAAAATATTTTTTAAAAAATCCACTACTATATTGGGTGCTTGAAAAATATGTTTAAAAAAATTCACGCTTATATTGGGTGCTTGAAAAATATTTTTAAAAAAATTCACGCCTATATTAAGTACTTGAGAAATATTTATGAAAAATCCACGCCCATATTAGGTTCTTGTAAAATTTTTGAAAAAAAGCTACGCCTGTATTAGAAAAAATATTTTTAAAAAAATTCACGCCTATATTGGGAGCTTGAAAAATATTTTTAAAAAAATTCACGCCCATATTAGGTGCTTGAAAAATATTTTTAAAAAATCCACGCCCAAATTAGATGCTTAAAAAATATTTTTAAAAAATCCACGCCCATATTAGATGCTTGAAAAATATTTAAAAAAAACACGCCTAAAAATCCACGCCATTATTGGGAGCGTGAAAAATATTTTTAAAAAAATCCACGCCTATAATAAGAGATTGACAAATATTTTAAAAAAAATGTCACTCCTATATTGGGTGCTGGAAAAATATTTAAACAAAAATCACGCCTATATTGGGTGCTGGAAAAATATTTAAACAAAAATCACGCCTATATTGGGTACTTGAAGAATATTTTTAAAAAAACCACGCCTACATTAGAAGCTCGAAAAATATTTTACAAAAATCCACGCCCATATTGGCTGCTTCAAAAATATTTTCAAAAAATTTACGCCTTTATATTTGGTGCTTGAAAATATTTTTAAAAAAATCCACGCCAATGCTAGGAGCTTGAAAATATTTTTAAAAAAAATCCACGCTTATATTGGGAGCTTGAAAAATATTTAAAAAAATCCACACATATGAAAAATATTTTTAAAAAAATCCACGCTTATATTGGGAGCTTGAAAAATATTTAAAAAAATCCACACATATATTGGGTGCTTGAAAAATATTTTTAAAAAAAATCTTCGCCTACATTGGGTGCTTGAATAATATTTTTAAAAAATCCACGTTTTTATTGGGTGCTTGGAAAATATTTTTAAAAATGTACGTCTACATTGGATGCTTGAAAAATATTTTTAAAAAAATTCACGCCTATATTGGTTGCTTTAAAGATATGTTTAAAAAAATTCACGCTTATATTGGGTGCTTGAAAAATATGTTTAAAAAAATTCACGCTTATATTGGGTGCTTGAAAAATATTTTTAAAAAAATTCACGCCTATATTAAGTACTTGAGAAATATTTATGAAAAATCCACGCCCATATTAGGTTCTTGTAAAATTTTTGAAAAAAAGCTACGCCTGTATTAGAAAAAATATTTTTAAAAAAATTCACGCCTATATTGGGAGCTTGAAAAATATTTTTAAAAAAATTCACGCCCATATTAGGTGCTTCAAAAATATTTTTAAAAAAATTCACGCCCAAATTAGATGCTTAAAAAATATTTTTAAAAAATCCACGCCCATATTAGATGCTTGAAAAATATTTAAAAAAACACGCCTATATTGGGTACTTGAAAAATATTTTTAAAAAAACCACGCCTATATTGGGTACCTGAAAAATATTTTTAAAAAAATCCACGCCATTATTGGGAGCTTGAAAAATATTTTTAAAAAAATCCACGCCTATAATAAGAGATTGACAAATATTTTAAAAAAAATTTCACTCCTATATTGGGTGCTGGAAAAATATTTAAACAAAAATCTCGCCTATATTGGGTGCTGGAAAAACATTTAAACAAAAATCACGCCTATATTGGGTACTTGAAGAATATTTTTAAAAAATCCACGCCTACATTAGAAGCTCGAAAAATATTTTACAAAAATCCACGCCCATATTGGCTGCTTCAAAAATATTTTCAAAAAATTTACGCCTATAGTGGCTACTTGAAAAATATTTTTAAACAAATTCCACGCCTTTATATTTGGTGCTTGAAAATATTTTTAAAAAAATCCACGCCAATGCTAGGAGCTTGAAAATATTTTTAAAAAATCGACGGCTATTTTGGGTGCTTGAAAAATATTTTTAAAAAATCCACCACCATATTGGGTGCTTAAACAATATTTTTAAAAAATCCAAGCCTATATTAGGTGCTTGAATAATATTTTTAAAAAATCCACGCCTATATTGGGTGCTTGAAAAATATTTTTAAAAAATCCAAGCCTATATTAGGTGCTTGAATAATATTTTTAAAAAATCCAAGCCTATATTAGGTGCTTGAATAATATTTTTAAAAAAATCCACGCCTATATTGGGTGCTTGAAAAATATTTTTAAAAAAATCCACGCCTATATTGGGTGCTTGAAAAATATTTTTAAAAAAATCCACGCCTATATTGGGTGCTTGAAAAATATTTTTAAAAAAATCTACGCCTATATTGGGTGCTTGAAAAATATTTTTGAAAAAAATCCACGCCTATATTGGGTGCTTGAAAAATATTTTTAAAAAAATCCACGCCTATATTGGGTGCTTGAAAAATATTTTTTAAAAATCCCAGCCTACATTGGGTGCTTTAAAAATATTTTTAAAAAAATCCACCTCCATATTGGGTGCTTGAAAAATATTTTTGAAAAATCCACCTTCATATTGGGTGCTTGAAAAATATTTTTAGAAAAATCCAGGCCTATATTAGCTGCTTGAAAAATATTTTTAATAAAATACACGCCCATATAAGGCGCTTGAAAACATTTTGAAAAAAATTGACGCCTATATTGGGTGCTTGAAAAAATATTTTTAAATAAATCCACGCCTTCAAAATATTTTTCAAAATAATCCAGGCCTATATTGGATGCTTGAAAAATATTTTCAAACAAAAAACCACGCCTATATTGGATGCTTGAAAAATATTTTAAAATAACCTCGCCTATATTGGGTGCTTGAAAAATATTTTTGCAAACATCCACACCTATATTGGGTGCTTGAAAAATATTTTTAAAAAAATCCACACCTATATTGGGAGCTTGAAAAATATTTTTAAAAAAATCCACACCTATATTGGGTGCTAGAAAAGAATTTTCAAAAAATCCAAGCCCATATTAGGTGCTTGAAAAAAATTTTCAAAAAATCCACGCCTATATTGGTTGCATAAAAAATATTTTCAAAAAATTCACGCCTATATTAGGGGCTTGAAAAATATGTTTGAAAAAATCCGCGCCTTTATTGGGTGCTTGAAAAATATGTTTGAAAAAATGTACGCCTATATTGGGTGCTTGAAAAATATGTTTGAAAAAATGTACGCCTATATTGGGTGCCTCAAAAATATGTTTGAAAAAATGTACGCCTATATTGGGTGCCTCAAAAATATGTTTGAAAAAATGTACGCCTATATTGGGTGCTTGAAAAATATTTTTAAAAAAATCCACGCCTATATTGGGTGCTTGAAAAATATTTTTAAAAAATCCACGCCTATATTGGGTGCTTGGAAAATATTTTTAAAAAAATCCACGCCTATATTGGGTGCTTGAAAAATATTTTTAAAAAAATCCACGCCTATATTGGGTGCTTGAAAAATATTTTTAAAAAAATCCACGTCTATATTGGGTGCTTGAAAAATATTTTTAAAAAAAATCCACACCTATATTGGGTGCTTGAAAAATATTTTTAAAAAAATCCACGCCTATATTGGATGCTTGAAAAATTTTTTTAAAAAAATCCACCCCTATATTGGGTGCTTGAAAAATATTTTTTAAAAATCCCAGCCTACATTGGGTGCTTTAAAAATATTTTTAAAAAATCCCCGCCTATATTGGGTGCTTGAAAAATATTTAAAAAAAAATTTTGGGTGTTTGAAAAATATTTTTAAAAAAATCCAAGCCTATATTAGGTGTTTGAAAAAAAAAAATAAAAAATCAACCACACTCTTTTCAATCCCGTGTCAGGACCCATTATTTTTAGTATACTACTAATGCAGAAGGTAGCTTATTTACATTACTTTGTAATGCGTTATTCGACTTCTGTGGCTCCCAAATTTCTTATTAGAAATATCTTCGTAGAAATCTACGATACTATTATTATTTTCTATTTTGTTTTTTCTAATACCAATTACAATTGTTCCCCCACCCCCATTCTAATAACCAATTACAATAAAAATATGTCAATTCCATTGACGAGTTTTTTTTTTGTATTTAAATTACCAATAGCAACAACAACAACACAAATTTATATAACCCAATTTCCACTGACCACAGCAACGATGACCAACAATCAACGTGAAAGCATTTAAATAATGGAATGGAAGTAAACCAAAAACTAACAACAACAAATAAAATTCTTTACATTTTAAATTGAGATGATTAAAGACAGTCGTCAGTCATTCGTTTGTCGGCTATAGCACGTTTCGACGTTATGGCGTTTCTATGGCAAAACATCAACGTCAACGATGGAATATGTAAACTGAACCGATTGTGGTGAAGGTCAAGACACATACACCATACTGACACTTTCATAGCGGGGAAATTTAAAGGATAAAGATATTTTATCCACCAGTGTAACCTATTATCCCCAATGTAATAGCTTTCAATTCCAGGGGGTGATTTGGAATTAATTGAAGGTCTCCAAAGGGTGTGTGAATACGCAGCACCTGTTAATACCTGGTTCATACATACATATGTATGCCATATGTCACAATACCGAACCGATGATATGTTAGAAAGACCCCCAGACCCCGCATATGTCACAACACTGATGATTTGTTGGAAAGACCCCCAGTATTGTCATTTGTCATTAATATTGAATACACTCTAATTAATTATTATTTTTTTATAGGCCCTTTCATTACCTTTCCCCACACACACATATGTACATTGCCACCCACCGCTACGCCCTCAATCCGTTGTATTGCAAACAATGTTAGTGTTACAATTAATCACCTAAATCGAATTTGTCACATTGCGCCACTTTAGTTAATGCGATTGGTCGCAAGTGCTGACCACAAAATCGATATAAGTTAAATCGGCAATTGGGAATTAAAAAAGGAAATTACATGGTTCAGCAAATAAGCTATTGAGCGTAGATATTTCAAATTATTCCCAAGGTTGCGATTTGTAGTTAGGCAAATTAAAGCGATTAGTTCTAAGTTATACGAACACTCAGCATAAAAAATAACAAATAGAAAGGCATTCAGAGAAAGAAAGCTAAGCATCTGATGATCCCCATGTGCACAGATATACTTGAAAATTAAATTATCATTGTAGAAATATTCTTAAAAAATCATCCTCGAACCGCCCGATAACGATATAGTTTGTAGGATATGAACCCCAAAGTGTTATCCGATATAAACCTTATTGGAACTTGATGTGCGTTAGTAAGAAATTTTACAATCTGCAAAATTTGGTCCAAATCGTTCTCTTAGGATGTATGGCCTTGCCCCGAAAAAACTTGTACCGTAGTAAAGATAAGAGACCCTAAACTGCACTTGTCCAAAAAAATTTGAAAAGTTGTGTAGGAGGTACTAAAAGTAGTAGACCGATACAGTCCATATTCGAAGCTGATCTATGTATGAAGAAATTATTACGACATGCAAAGTTTGGACCCGTTTGGATACTCCCTTCCGGAGTTATCGTGCGCGTCATTTTAGCCAAAAAAGATGACTTTTCTGGGGGAGGTGCCCGAAGGGGTGCACTGATATGACTCATCTTCGAACTTGATCTATGTTTGGACAAACTTTTACGAGTTGAAAATTTTGGACCAATTCGTTGATACATTCGAAAGCTATTACACACAACAGTCTGGCAAGCAGACACACGCACGGAAATACACAGCTAAATCGATTGAAAAGTGTCTGAGAAGGATTTTTTCGAAACATACCTGGGGTCCAAAGCTATTATTCCGCATTTTCCTATATTCTTCTTAAAAACTTTTCTCTATAAAAACACTTGAGGAAGACCTGTATTCTTTAGAAAAACATCTGAGGATGAATCTTTTCTATAGAAAAAAATCCGTAGAACCCTGAGGAAGACTGTTTCTATAGAAATAATTTTTCAGACACCTAAGACTCTTTTCTATAGAAAAAATTCTTCAAGCACATAAGAAAAGTTTTTTCTATAGAAAATTAATTCCTCATACATACGAAGAAAACTTTTTCTATAGTAAAAATTCTCCGATACCTGAGAAAGACTTTTTTCTTTAGTAGAAATAGGAAAAATGCCTCAGACCTGAGGATGATTCTGTTCTATAAGGAAAAATCTTCAGACAACTGAGGAAGAGATTTTTTATAGAAACAAATCTCAGAGACCCGAGGAAGACATTTTCTATAGGAAATAAATTCCTCAGACATCGAGGGAAGACATTTTTATATACAGCTGAGGAAGACTTTGTTCTATAAGGAAAAATCCTCAGACAACTGAGGAAGTGATTTTTCTATAGAAAATAAATTCCTCAGACATCTGAGGAAGACTTTGTTCTATACGGAAAGATCCTTAGAAACAAATCTCAGAGTCTCAAGGAAGACATTTTCTACAGAAAATAAATTCCTCAGATATCTGAGGAAGACTTTCTTCTATAGGAAAACTCTTCAGACAACTGAGGAAGACATTTTTTATAGAAAATAAATTCCTCAGACATCAGAGGAAGACTTTTTTCTATAAATGAAAATTCCTCAGGCACCTGAGGAAGACTTTGTTCTATACGGAAAAATCCTCAGACAATTGAGGAAGCCTCTTTTCTATAGAAGGAAATTCCTCAGACATCTGAGGAAGACTTTGTTCTATACGAAAAACTCCTCAGAAATTTTTCTATAGAAAAAATTCCTCAGCCACCTGAAGAAGACTTTTTCTGTAGGAAAAGAATGACTCAGGCGCCTGAGGAAGACTTTGTTCTATAAGGAAAAATCATCAGACAACCGAGGAAGAGATTTTTCTATAGAAAAAATTCACTGAGACCTGAGGAAGACGTTTTCTATAGAAAATGAATTCCTCAGACATCTGAGGAAGCCTCTTTTGTATAGAAGAAAATTCCTCAGACACCTGAGGAAGACTTTGTTCTATAAGGAAACATCCTCATACAACAGAGGAAGGCATTTTCTATGGAAAATAAATTCCTCAGATATCTGAGGAAGACTTTCTCCTGTAGGAAACAATACCTCAGGCACCTGAGAAAGACTTTGTTCTATAAGGAAAAATCCTCAGAGAATGAAGAAGAGATTTTTCTACAGAAGAAAATTCCTCAGACACCTGAGTAAGACTTAGTTCTATACGGAAAATTCCTCAGACACCTGAGGAAGACTTTGTTCTATAAGGAAACATCCTCAGACAACAGAGGAAGACATTTTTAATGGAAAATAAATTCCTCAGATATCTGAGGAAGTCTTTCTCCTATAGGAAAAAACAGGTGTCTAGTTCTATAAAGAAAAATTCTAAAATTCTCAAGGATCTAAGGAAGACATTTTCTATAGAAAATAAATTCCTCAGACATCTGAGGAAGACTTTTTTCTATAGAAGAAAATTCCTCAGACCCATGAGGAAGACATTATCTATTGAAAATAAATTCCTCACATATCTGAGGAAGACTTTCTCCTATAGGAAAAATATCTCAGACACCTGAGAAAGACTTTATTCTATAAGGAAAAATCCTCAGAGATTTTTCTATAGTAAAAATTCCTCAGTAACCTGAGGAAGACTTTTTCTGTAGAAAAAAATTCTCAGACAACTGAGGAAGACCAATTCCTCAGACACACGAGGAAGATTTTCTATTATAGAAAAAACTTCAGACTTCTGAGGAAGACCTTTTAAAAAAATCTTCAAACACCTGAGGAAAACATTTTTCTATGGCAAATAAATCCCGCAGGCACTTGAGGAAGATTTTCTTTAGAGAAGAATACTTCAGACACCTGAGGAAGGCTTTGTTCTATAGAAAATAAATTCCTCAGACATCTGAGGAACACTTTTTTCTATAGAAGAAAATTTCTCAGACACATGAGGGAGACTTTGTTCTATAGAAAAATTTCACAGTCACCTGAGGAACTTTTTTTATAGTAAAAATCTTCGGACAACTGAGGAAGACTTTTTTCTATAGTAAAAATACTTTCACATCTGAGAAAGACTTTTTCTATAGTAAAAAATTACTCGGACTCTAAAGGAGGACTCTCTTCTATAGATAAAAATTCTCAGACAGGCGAGGAAGATTTTTTTCTTCAGAAAAAATTCCCCAGCCATCTGAGGAAGCTTAAAAAATCCTCAGACACCTAAGGAAGACATATTTCTATAGAAAAACCCTCAGACAACTGAGGAAGATTTTGTTCTATAGGGAAAAATCCCCAGACACGTGAGGAAGACATATTTCTATAGAAAAAATCCTCAGACATCTGAGGAAGATATTTTTCTATAGAAAAAAATTCTCAGAGACCTGAGGAAGACTTTTTCTCTAGGAAAAAATCCTCAGACAACTGAGGAAGACATTTTCTATTGGAAATAAATTCCTCAGATATCTGAGGAAAACTTTCTCTTTTAGGCAAAAAATGCCTCAGACACCTGAGGAAGGCTTTGTTCTATACGGAAAACTTCTCAGACAACTATGGAAGAGATTTTTTATAGAAAAAATTCTCAGAGACCTGAGAAAGAGATTTTCTATAGAAAATAAATTTTTCAAACATCTGAGGAAGACTTTTTTCTATAGAAGAAAATTCCTCAGACACCTGACGAAGACTTTGTCCTATACGGAAAACTCCTCAGACAACAGAGAACGACATTTTCTATAGAAAATAAATTCCTCAGATATCTGAGGAAGACTTTCTCCAATAGAAAAAATGCCTCAGACACCTGAGGAAGACTTTGTTCTATACGGAAAACTCCTAAGAGATTTTTCTATAGAAAAAAATTCTCAGTCAGTAGGAAAAAATCTTCAGACAACTGAGGAAGATATTTTTCTATAGAAAAAATTCCTCAGTCATCTGAGGAAGAAATTTTTCTGTGGAAAAAATACTCAGACACCTGAGGAAGAGATTTTTCTATAGAAATAATTCCTCAGACCCCCGAGGAAGATTTTTATACCCTCAGCCTTTAGGCTAAAGAGGGTATTTGCACTTTGATACGACCAAAAATGTGCCTCATCGAAATAATGGTTTTAGACCCTAAGTATGTTTGTACGATATCCGTTTCAGACAAATTTTAGTAGATCTAGCAATGTCCGTCCGTCTGTCTGTCTGTCTGGCAGGCTGGTGCGCACGATAACTCTCGAACGGATCAATCGATTCGTTCAAATTTTGGGTATCGACATATTTTGTCCAGATTCGATTTAAGTTCGAAGATGGGCCATATAGGTCTACTCCTTCAGGTACCTCCCCCACAAATGTTCAAAAATTGTCGCCAAACTTGTGCGCACAATAACTCTTGTAGGGAATAACCGATTTGGTCCATACTTTGCACATCGTGTAATTCCTACCAAACTTAGATGAGGTTCCAATATGGACTCAATCGGTCCACTCCTTCGGGTACCTTCCGCACAAAATTTCGGAAAAGTTCAGTTTAGGACCTGGTCTCGAATCGCTTTGATTTTTGTTTACGCAAGTTGTATTCGCTGTCCTCTATACGACGCTGTAAGTTTCATTAGGGGCAAGTCCATACTTCCTGAGAAAATAGCCTGAAAGTTACAAAAAACCCTATGACACCGTGTGTAGTGGTTGGAGCGCAAGATAACTCTCGAACGGATCTGCCGATTCGGTCCAAAATTTGGCTTTCGTAATATTTTGTCCAAACTTATTTCAAGTTCAAAGATGGATTATATCGGTCCACTCCTTCCGGTACCTCCCCCACAAAAGTTAGAAAATGTTCGGAAAATTTGTGAGTACGATAACTCTTGAAGGGAGTAACCGATTTGGTCCACACATCGCACATTATGAAATTTCTACCAGACTTAGATGAGGTTCCAATATGGACTCTATCGGTAAACTCCTTCGAGTACCTTCCACACAAAATTTCGGAAAAGTTCAGTTTAGGACCTGCTCTCGAATCGCCTTGGTTTTTGTATTCACTGTCGACTATACGAAGGTACAAGTATCCTCAAGGGCAAGTTCATACTTCCTGAAAAAATAGCCTGAAAGTTGAAAACCAAACCCTATGACACCATGTTTATGGGTGGAGGCGCAAGATAATTCTCGAACGGAAATGCCGATTCCGGCCAAAAATTTGGCCTTCGTAATATTGTTTCCAAAATTACTTTAAGTTCGTAGATAAGCCATATCGGCCCACTTCTTCAGGTCCTACCCCACAGGAGTTCAAAAATATTCGGAAAAATTGTGCGCACGATAACTCTTGATGGGAGTGACCGATTTGGTCCATACTTTACACAGTCTCATAATATATACCATATATAGATCAGGTTCGAATATGGACTACATTTGTCCACTCCATCCCGTACCTCCAACACAAAATTTTGGACAAGTTTACTTTAAGACCTGCTATTGAATCACTTTGAACTTACATTACCTGCCTCAATTACGATGGTAAAAGTTGTTTCAGGGGCAAGTCCATACTTCTTGAGAAAACAGCTCGAAGGGTGTAAAAACCCCCTATGGCACCGCCATGGTCTATGTCGGTCCATTCCTTTAAGTACGTTTTCCGCAAAATTTTTGAACTCTAATCATAATCAACATTTTTGTCGGTTCATAGGACCAAAATTTTGAAATCCCCTAAATACATAAGTTTTTTGTGAAAAAAGTGTTTCAATTTGCACAGGCTGAGGGTATATCCCTGTCGGCAAATCCGACTGATACTTTTTTACTTGTCTATTATAGAAACAAATCGTCAGACTAAGGAAGACTTTTCTTTAGAAAAACTCCTGAGGAAAAACTTCTTTAGACATGAGAGGAAAATATTTTCTATAGAAAATAAATTCCTCAGGTACATGAAGCAGATTTTTTTGCTATTGAAAACAAATCCTCACACACCTGAAGAAGACTTTGTTCTATAAAGAAAAAACCTTAGACAATTGAGGAAGACTTTTTTTCTGTAGAAAAAATCCTGAAACATCCGAGGAAGAAATTTTTCTATAGAAGAAATCCTCAGACACTTGAGGGAGACATTTCAATAGAAAAAATCTTCAGACACCTGTAGTGCGGTTCTCTCATTTTTTGAGTTACCGACAAAATGGATAAAATTAAAACGAAAAATTATGAATGAAAAGTTCAAATAAAATTGACAACTCTCTTGCTATCGGTAGAACTTTACGACAGCTTTTTATTCGTCGCTGGCTTACCGAAAAACGTCGGTAATTACTAAAATTATAAGCATTTTAATTTTACCGACAATTGTCGGTAACTCAACAAATGTGTTAGATAATCGCACTACTGAGGAAGAAGAAATTCTACAGAAAAAATTCCCAGGTACATGAGAACGTTTTCTTTCAATTGAAAACAAAAATTCAGACACCTCAGAATAACTTTTTTATGAATAAAAATCCTTGATCATATGAGAAAGACTTTTTCTATAGGAAAATTATTCTCAGACGGAGGAGTTTTTTCTATAGTAAAAACATACTCTTACACCTAAGGAAGACTTTCTCCTTTAGAAAAACTGAGGAAGGTTTTTTTCTATTGAACAAAAATCCTAGACACCTTATAACGTTTTTTTATTTTGAATAAATTTTCTTAAAATCTTCAGACAAATGTGTTTCTGGGGTCACAGGATTTTTTTTTAATATTTTTGAAACATTTTTCTTTAAGGTTTTATGTTATTTTCATTCTTTTCCTACAGGAGGACATTTCTCTACAGAAAATAACATAAACCCCTAAAGAAAAAAATTGTAAAAACAAAAAAAAAATCCTGTGACCCCAGAAACACTTTTGGCTGAGAATTTTTTTATGAGATGTTTGAGGATATTTTTTTCCATATATACAAATTCTTGAGGCACCAGGAGATGACTTTTCTTCACTGAAAAAATGCTCATTTTTCTGAAGATGTCTTTTCTCAAAAAAAAAAAAAAAAAAAAAATACTCGGACACCTGAGGAAGAATTTTTTCTATACAATACAACAATTACTCAGACACTTAAGAAAAATATTTTCTGCAGATCCCTGCGAAACAATTTCACACTATCCTATGGATGAGGCAAATACATAGTTTTCTATATAAACTATTTCAGGCTCTATAAAATATCTTAATTATTTTTACAAATATTCAAGTTATATATATTTGTTACATTATTCTAAAAATGTCTAATATTCAAGCAAATTCAATAGACTTACCTTACTCAGTGCCAAATACAGCACTAGTTTGCATAGAATTATACAAACATTTTATTGATGAAACAAACATAATCCCCAAAATGTTAATAATATTTTTGTGTGTAAAAATAAACAGAATTGAATGGTGATGGTGTATCCACAATCGAATGTTGAATTTTTGCGTTGCGTTGATGTTGAATATTGAATTGAATTGAAATTCCGGAGCGTTTACAGTATTATTTGTTGTTTTGTTTTTCGTATATTTCGTTATTAGTTTTGTTGTTGTTTTGTTGTTGTTGTTTTTTGTTGTTGTTTTTATATATGAATATTTATTTCTTGTTTTATTTTTCTGTTATTGCTGCGTTTACAAAGATTTCTTTTGATTTGTTTTGAAATTCACAAAAATTACGCACACTGAAAATAAAATAAACAAATTAAAAAAGGCATTACAAATATTTTATTTAAAGAAAATTCGGGCGAATAATAAATATAAATCAAGAATTAGTTTGTTATTGTATTTTTAACCGGCAACAAGCTTTCTTTATATAAATGTTCTTTCCGGGATTATTTGAAGACCAACTTTGCAGTCACAATTTGTTTTTTTTTTGTTTCTTGGCATTTGTTTTTATTGTGTTTTTCAACAATTTTGAAGCACATTTTTTCACTGTTTGTCTCAACCACACTTTTAAAATTTTTTGCTGAATTTACACTTTTGTTGTTTTTTTGTTTTTCTGTTGACTCCATTTGTTTTACTGTTTTAGTTTTTTTACATTATTATTTTTCTCTTTCTTTTGTTATTCACATTGTAGTTTTCTTTATTTGCTTTTTTTGTTTATTTTTGTGAAAATTTGCAAAAAATCACAGACACACAGATACCAGAAGATACTTTAGACCCCTCCAGCACCTCTCACACATCGTAACGTAACGTAAACCACACCGTCAGCCAGCACCAGGTTTTCATCATCGTCATCAGCTCCGTCATGTTTTTCATCGTCACAGTCGTCAGCCAGTCATGATATAAAATTTCTCATATATTTGTCATAAGTCAGCCAGGCGGGCCTACGTCAAAACACAGTTTTTTTAGTTTTGTGACGCATAATAAAATAAATACCGCATATTTTTGAAATTAACTCATTAAAAATTAACACATTTTTTAATGTTTTCGTTTTTTTTTTGCCTTTTTATATTTGGGTTAAGGTAGGGAGCACCGTTTTTATTTGTTTCAAAGGTATGCGGGTGGGTATTAAGTTATATAATTGATACTAATTTCCAATAATTACCGGTGTAAAGGTTACTTTTATTAAATATTGCACAATGGATCACGTGACAACGGAGTGGGACATTTAAATTATTGTAATAATGCCAGCAGTGCCAGTGGTCGAGAACAAAGACCTAGAGCTAATAAACACCAACCAGGTGGTTTTGGTGCAGGTAGACCTTGTCTTGCATAGAATATAATTTGGTGGACTTCGAATCTGAAAGCATAATTTTGAAAAGCTTTCACACTAAACCCGTACCACTAAGCCAATGTTAACAGAACCTCATCGGTTAAAGGGAGGCAGAATTAGCTTATCGGCTTAGAGCAGAATAATTATTGACGGTTTTTTGATATAATTCCGCAAGAGGACCAAATAAGCATTGATTGGGACCTAATATATAATATGTATCAGACAAAGATATACCCTCTACATGTGTGAATTGAAACACCTTTTCCCCAAAAAACGTATGTATTTAGGGGGTCTTCAGAATTATGGGCGTATGAACTTGCCGACAAAAATATGGATTTGGATTAAAGCTCAAAAGTTTTGCGGGAAAGGTACCTAAAGGAATGGATCGACATAGTCCATTTTGGAAGCGGGTCTTATTTTGGTAGTCATTCCTCTCGATAGGACTTGCCCACGAAAAGCATCATATCGTGGTAGACAGGGCTACTAGGAGTACCTTCGGTACAAATTTCCAAAGGATTCTCGCACAGATCCTTAATGGCACTTAAACAAAAATGTTGAACATTTGTGTTGGTGGTACCCTAAGGAATCAACAGAAGATAAACTAAACTTGGACAAAATATTGCGAGATCCGAAGTTTGGACCAACTCGGTTGCTTCGTTTATGAGATATTGCGCTTACCATTTTAGGAGGAGGTACCGGAAGAAGTATACCTATAAGCACCATCTTCAAATTTGATATAATATTCAAGAAATATTACGATATGCAAAGTGTGGACCAATGCAGTATTCAGTTCGAGAGTTGTCGTGCCACCACCAACCACTGCACATGCTGGCCGTTGGGGTTGTTTTACAGTTTTCGAGTCATTTTCTCAAGAAGTATGGACTTGCCAATGAAAACAACTTGAACCATTGTAATAGGGACCTTGAGTGAAACCTGTTGCAAGAAAAATCAAAATTATTCGAGTGGAGGTCCTAAGCTGCACTTTCCGGAAATTTTGTGTTGGAGTTGCCATATATAGTCCATATTCTAACCTGATATATGTCTCGTATATTACGATGTCCAAAGTATGGACCAAATCGGTTACTGCCTTTGAGAGTTATCGTGCGCACCATTTGGGCAAAATATAACGAATGCCAAATTTGGGATCCGTTTGAGAGTTACCGGGCGTTCCATCAACAACACATTGTACCACAGCGGTTTTTTTACAGCTTTCAGGCCATTTTCTCAGGAAGTATAGACTTGCCCCTGAAAAAACTTGCACCGTCGTAATGGGGACAGCGAAAAAAAGTTGTTACAACAAAATCAAAAGGATTCGAGAGGAGGTCTTGAACTGCACTTTTCCGAAGTTTTGTGTCAGAGGTACCCGTAGGAGTGAACCGATATAGTCCATATTCGAACTGTATCTATGTCTGGTAGAAATATTACGATGTTCAAAATATGGACTAAATCGGTTAATCCCTACGAAACTTATCGGGCACAAAATTCTTGCAAAAAAAATTTAAATTTTGTGGTAGAGGTACACGAGGGAGTGGTCCGATATGGCCCATCTTCGAACTTAAACTAACTTTGGACAAAAGCCAAATGTTGTTCGAGAGTTATCGTGCGCTCCAACCAGCCAGACAGACAGGCGAACATTGCTAAATCGATTCCAAAGTGTCTGAAACGGATTTCGTCCAAACATACTTGAGGTCTAAAACCATTATTTCCTTGAGGCACATATTGTCCGTATGAAAGTGTATATACCCTCCTTAGCGTAAATGCTGAGGGTTCCTAGTGATCAACAAACTTATATTCCAAAAATTATGGGCATAGGTCCATGTTTTGGTATAGCCCCCATATAATGGTACCTCCCGATTTTCGGTATTTTGAAAATTGTAGCTACAATTTTTAACCGAACTAGCTGTAATTTGACATTTGAGGTTCTCAGTAGTCACGAATAGCTCAGTAGTAGGTATAGCCACCATCTAACAGTACCGCCCCATTTTCGGCATTTTGAGGATTTTAGCTACAATTTTTAACCGAACTAGCTGTTATTTGACATTTGAGTTTCTCAGTGGCCACGAAACTTCTCCACTAAAAATCGTCAATATAGGTCCATGTTTTGGTATGGCCCCCATACAACGGTATCTCCCGATTTTCGGTATTTTGAGGATTTTAGCTACAATTTTTAACCGAACTAAGTGTTACTTGACATTTGAGGTCCTCAGTGGTCACGAAACTTCTCCACGAAAAATCGTCTATATCGGTCCACGTTTTGGTACAGCCCCCATATAACGGTACCTCCCGATTTTCAGTATTTTGAGGATTTTAGCTACAATTTTTAACTGAACTAGCTGTAATTTGTCATTGCAGGTTGTCAATGGTCACGAAATTTCTCCAGCAAAAATCGTCAACATAGGTCCACCTTTTGGTTTAGCCCCCATACAACGGTACCTCCCGATTTTCAGTATTTTGAGGGTTTTAGCTACAATTTTTAACCGAACTAGCTGTAATTTGACATTAAAATTTTCAATGGTGATTGCTTAAGTCTGGAGTATTCCTCCATTGGCTTAACTTCATTACTATCCTCTTTGCAGAGAATAATGTTTACAAAACGCACTGACAGCTTGAAAAATTTGAATCGGCATGCACTCATTGATATGAGAGAAGTCTCACTTGTCCCATCTGGGATGTTTGTGGAACAATTATTATTATATTATATTGTCTCAAGTTTCGGATAAAATATGACGAAGACCAAATGTTGGACCTAATCGGTTGAACAGTTCGAGAGTTATAGTGGGCACCACATAGGGTGACATAGGGTTTTTTACACCTTTCGGAACATTCGGTCTGTTTTCCCAAGAAATATGGGCAAGTCCTGAAACAACTTTTATCGCCGTAATGGAAGTAGCGAATGCAAATCGCTTCAATAAAAATAAAAGTGATTCGAGAGCAGGTCTTAAAGCGAACTTAACCGAAATTTTGTGTGGGAGGTACCAGAAGGAGTAGACAAATATAGTCCATATTCGAACCTGATCTATATCTGGTAGATATATAGGATGTGTAAAGTGTGCACCAAACCGGTCACTCCCATCAAGAGTTATCGTGCGCACAATTTTTCCGAACATTTTTGAACTTTTGTGAGGGAGGTACCTGAAGGAGTGGACCAATATAGTTTATCTTCGAACTTAAACTAAGTTTGGGCAAAATATTACGAAGGCCAAATTTTGCACCGAATTGTAAGAATCGTTCGAGATTTATCTTGCGCTCCAGCCACTACACACGGTGTCATAGGGGGTTTTCGCACCTTTCAGGCTATTTGCTCAGGAAGTATGATCTTGCCCCTGATGAAACTTGTACCGTCGTATGGGGGATAGTGAATACAAGTTGTTACAACAAAAATCAAAGTGATTCGAGTGCAGGTCCTAAACTGAACTTTTCCGAAATTTTGTGTGGTAGGTACCCGAAGGAGTGGACCGACTGAGCCCATATTAGAACCTCATCTAAGTCTAGTAGAAATTTCACGATGTACAAAGTATGGACCAAATCGGTAACTCCCTTCAAGAGTTATTGTGCGCACAAATTTTCCGAACATTTTCGTACTTTTGTGAGGGAGGTACCGGAAGGACTGAACCGATATAACCCATCTTCGAACTTAAACTAAGTTTGGGCAAAATATTACGAAAGCCAAAATTTGAACCGAATCGAATCATCCCTTCGAGAGTTATCGTGCGCTCCAGCCAGACAGACAGACAGACGGACGGACATTGCTCAATCGACTCCAAATTGTCTGAAACACATTTCGTCCAAACATACTTGGGGTCTAAAACCATTATTTCAATGAGGCACATTTTGCCCGTATGAAAGTGTATATACCCTCGTTAGGATAATTGCTGAGGGTATAATTACACATGCAAAGAGGTAAGCTGCGTAGGAACATCATGCGGCGGGCCGGTTAAAATAACAATTCCCTGTGTTAGGTATTTCCATAACCTTTCAAACGATGCCCACTTTGCAGTAATCAGTTCAGTAGAACCGATTTTAAATCTGGCCTTTCCGGTCATATGACCGGCGAACCGGATTCGCCGCCCATGAAAAATTATACAGTTTCGTAATCAGAGGAACAAACCCTACCTTTTGACAACAACTCAAAAATCGGAGACTTTTCGTTGGGGTCGTTCCCGTTGGGCTTTCGATTAAACATGTGGGTTAAATGGACTATTTTGCATAAAATTACTCTAACATGGAATAAATCTACTAAACACGTATATATAATTTCGCTCTTTAAGGAAACATATATTTTTTGGGGGACAGACCCGGTTACTCCGGTGATTTTAGCTGTTTTACCTGAATATGTGAGTATTTATACAATATTCGCTCTAGTTACTTTTTCATTAGACCCACCCGTTTCACGAAAACCTAAAAAATCCATAATTTTTGACCTGTGGCCCGAATAACTAGTTTTGCACAGATGGAATTAATTAGGACTTTTAGGACATTGCTTCTAATGGCAAACCCTAGCTCTCCGCCAAAATTCAGCTTTGTGGGGATTTTGGCTTAAATTTCCTTTAGCGGCACCTAAGGTAGGAAGACAATTTTTTCACCACAGGTAGCGCTTTCTATTCTAACTCCAACGATGTATAATTTTTGTCCCGGAAACGTATTTTGTTCCCATACCCGAGATTTGCACCTGTCCATAAGAGAAAGTCTTAAATCCCCATCCGAAGGCCGGCTACTTAG
The DNA here is from genome assembly GCF_047663935.1 of Musca autumnalis. Taxonomy (NCBI): domain Eukaryota; kingdom Metazoa; phylum Arthropoda; class Insecta; order Diptera; family Muscidae; genus Musca; species Musca autumnalis. The sequence goes on from NW_027411755.1 coordinate 194,368,463, forward strand.
GGGAAAAATTTACAATTTTAAAGAAATTCTGTTACCATTCCCGAGATTAGCACCTCTCCATAGAAGAACTTTCGAGGCCTTTATCTCGGGGAGTATACATTTCCGGAACAAATGTTATACACCGTTGGAATCAGGACCAAAAGAACTACATGTAGTGAAAAAGCCGAATTTTTCCGCCAGGTGCTGCTAAAGGAAATTTGTTCCGGAATTTTTGCTATTTCAATGTCTATTTTGACTATAGGCCAATAAATTTGTTATACCCTCTGCCTTTAGGCTATGAAGGGTATATACACTTTCATACGGACAAAATGTGCCTCATTGTCTGTCTGTCTGGCTGGAGCGTACGATAACTCTCGAAGGGATGAACCGATTCGGTTCAAATTTTGGCTTTCGTAATATTTTGCCCAAACTTAGTTTAAGTTCGAAGATGGGCTATATCGGTCCACTCCTTCCGGTACCTCCCACACAAAAGTTCGAAAATGTTCCGAAAATTTGTGCGCACGATAACTTCTAAAGGGAGTAACCGATTTGCTCCATACTTTGCACATCGTGAAACTGGTACCAGACTTAGATAAGGTTTCAATATGGACTCAATCGGCCCACTCCTTCGGGTACCTCCCACACAAAATTTCGGAAAAGTTCAGTTTAGGGCCATCGCTCGAATCGCTTTGATTTTTGTTTTAGCAACTTGTATTCACGGCCCCCATACGGCGGTAAAATTTTCATCAGGGGCAAAACCCTACTTCCTGAGAAAATAGCCTGAAAGGTTCAAAAAACCCCTATGACACCGTGTGTAGTGGTTGGAGCGCAAGATAACTCTCGAACGGATCTGCCAATTCGATCCGAAATTTGGTCTTCATAATATTTTGTCCAAACTTAGTTTAAGTTCGAAGAGAAGCCATATCGGTTCACTACTTCAGGTACCTCCCCCACAAAAATTCAAAAATGTTCGGAAAAATTGTACGCACGATGACTCTTGAAGGGACGGGCCGATTTGGTCCATACTTTACGCATCCTAATATATCTACCAGATATAGATCAGGTTTGAATATGGACTATATTTGTCCATTCCTTCGGGTACCTCCCACACAAAATATCGGATAAGTTCACTAAGACCAGCTCTTGACTAACTTTGATTTCTGATGAAGCAACTTGCAATCGCTGACTCAATTACAACGGTAAAATTTTTTTCAGTGGCAAGTCTATACTTCTTGGGAAAACAGCCCGAAAGTTGTAAAAACCCCTTGTAGCACCATATGTAGTAGTTGGAGAGCATAATAACTCTCGAAGTGATAGACCAATTTGGTCCAAAATTAGTGTAGTTTAACTTAGTTTAACTTTTAAAATGGCCCATATCGGTCCTCTTCTTAGGATACCTCCCCCACAAAATTCAACAATTGTGTCCAAGTGTAGTTTAGGGTCTGTTCGGAGATCCTTTGGAAATTTATACCGATGATGTACAGCCATATTATGTTTTCCGGGGACAAGTCCATGCTTCCTGGCATACTGGTCCAACAGGTGTACGATAACCCACTGAAATGACTAGTGGGTGCGATATCTATCGAAAAGATATGGCTCTTAAAATAGGATCCACTTCCGTAATGCACTATGTCGGTTCATTTCCTTTAATCCTAATCCACGTTTTTGTCGGCAAGTGTCCAAAAAGTGCCACAAATTTCTGAAAAGACCCTAAATATATTCGTTCTGTCCGTAGATTAAAGTTCCAATTCAAATATGCTGAGGGTATATCTCTGTCGGCAAGGCCGACTGATACTTTTTTACTTGTTTTTTTTTCGATTTGTTGAAAGTGATAAGTAGAGGTAACCCCTAAAAAATACTAAGCATTCACTTCAATAAATAAATTCAATTTTAATTCAATATACATATAAAAATAAATTTAGTTCAATTTTCAATTATTTTTCTTTTAGGCATACCTAAATTAATTCCAAATAAATCGAAATAAAAAAATCAAACCCATAGGTATGTGGTATACGTCTATCAGGGGGAAAAATTATACCTCCCTCAGAATTTGTGTATTTTGTTGTATATTTTTGTTTTTCAAAATCATCACTATTTTTCCGTGACACTGTTCAAGAATTTCTTTTGATCAATTTTTAATATGAAGGAAAATATTCATATACGATTTTTTTTGTTTTTAAAATACTAACTGGGGCTGGATTCTTGTTGTATAAAAATTTGGAACGAAAAATATGTTCTTTATAATTTTTTCAAATATTGATTTTTTAAATTTTATTTTTATATAAATATTATTTTTTCTTAAAATTTTTAGAGTATTTTTTTAAAGATTTTTGTCAAATGAAGTTATTTTTTCTTTGGAATTTTTATTACATTTCTCAAAAACAAACACGAGCCAATTTCTTTTTTTTTAATATCGTTTTCACTGTTTATTATTTCACATTTTTATTGATTTTTATTATAATTTCCATTAATATTTAATAATTTTATCGATTCGTTTTGTTTTCCTAAAACACTTTATTATAAAACTCTCTCCTTGTTAAGAAGTATTTATTGAGTTGGGTATAAGAAAAAGTGTGGGAGAGAGAGAGGGGAGCATTTCAAAAACATGGTCGATGACAAAGAGGGTGGTGGGTGTTATTGGTTGTGTGCGCTTTGAAATTTTTATGTTAAAAGATCACCAAGAGCACGCGTATCCCCACAAAAATACACACACAGTGTTTTGTGTTGTTGTTGCTTGTGTTGGGAGCGTTCGTTGAGATAGATAAGTGGCAACTAGAGAACTGAACAGTGTCATTAACGGAGAGTGAGAGAGCGACCGAGGGGCAAACTAACAGATTCTTTTGCTTGTGTGTATTTGTTGGGCCTCTTTTTGGTTATCGTTCAGATATTTTTATGAACTGAGTTTCATTGGCCTCTTCACATTCACATAGTTTTATTATTTTTTTCTGTTTCTTTTCTCTGTTTCGTATTTTTCTTTTTTGTTTTGCTGTTGTTGATTTTTTTCTCCAGAGGGGGTTCTATGTTTTTATTGTTGTTGCTGTTGTTGTCGTTCATTTACGGCAATAACCTGTAGTGGGATTCTGTAACTCATTTTTGCTGTTACCGACAAAAATCGGTAAAATGAAATCGCAAAATCGTGACTAAAAACATAAAGAAAAGTTGGCATCACTGTTTTTGTCGGTAGAGGCTAGCGACTACTTTTTATTCATCGTTAACTTACCGAAAAATGTCGTTAATTATCGAAATTATAAGCATTGTAATTTTACCGACAATTATCGATAACAGCAAAAATGAGTTACAGAATCCCACTACTGATGTTGTGTTGTAGCGTTTCGTCGTGCGCTATGGGTGTGTGTGAGTGTTTGGCTGGTTTGTTGGTCGTTCGTTCGGTTGGCTATTAAGTATCTGTGTGTGCTGGAATTTTTGTTGTGCACTGTGTATTATAATCGTCGCCAAAGCTGTTGTTGTTATTGCTATTTTTGTTGTTGTAACAAAGAATGTCATGCATTTTGTTGTTGTCGCACAATTTTTGTTACTCTCGTTCGTTGGTTGTTGCTGGCTGTTGTTTTTTTCTTCTGTTTCTTGATCTTGTTTTTTTTTCATTCTTTTTTTTTGTTATTCGAGTGATTATTTTTCTCTCTTGCACTGTTTGCCGCTCTTTGTCCACAAAATAAATCATGGAGAGATGGCAAAAATTAAAATTTTAAAATTATTTTTCCAATAAAAATACAATATTTTTACAAAAATCAGGCAACACTGAGTTTTCATTTTTTTAATATGTTTTCATTTTGTTGTTGTTTGTAAATTCACATAAACATTAATAAAAATATGTAATCACCTTTAATTTCTTAAAATTAGTAAAAACGTTAAACATTTCGTTTAGTCAAGAAACATTTCCATTATTTTCTTTTCATTTGTTTCGCATTTTTTGTATTTATTTTCTTTTAATATTTAAAATTCGTTAAAACCCGTCCGTATCCACTTGAATATTTTTTTGAACCGTTTTATTTTAATTATTCGCTTTTGGAAAAAATAGCTTTATAGCTAGCTGCTGCTCAATATTTTTTATTATAATTTTTTCTATTTTGTTTCACTCAATTTTGTAATTCTTCCAAAGACAACAAGTAAAACCAATCATCAAAAAAAGAGAGGCAAAAATAAAACTCTGAACGATTTCAACGATTTTTTCCCAAATCAAAATTCAACCGCTTCGCTCAGCACCGTAAACTAAACTAAACTCTGGTGTCCACACACGATTCGGTTTTTCCTCAACTCAATACAACTTGGCCATAGCAAGACAACGAACCACACAACCAACCCAACCATCGTCAAGTCAGCCAGCCAGCCACTTAGCCAGAGGAGGCTCGGGCCTCACAGTCAAAGCCAAACCAGCGCAGCAGCAACACCACCATCAACATCATCATACATAACGAGCCTGCTGGCAGCAGCACTAGCACCACATAGCATTATTGTAGCTCCAGCTTAGTACAGAAAAATTCCATCAGAGATTCATTCCATTCGCTTAACGTTTTTTTTTTCTTTTTCTCAATTTTTTCTTGTCTTTTTATTTTTGTTGTTCATTTGTTGCCGTTCCTAGTTTGTATTGTTGTTGCAGTTTTGGATTTCGGTTCACTTTGCAATCTGTTGAATCGCTCGCTATGTGTAGTTGCTGTTGTTGTTGTTAGTATTATTACTGCTGCTGCTATTGGCATTGTATCTTCAAGATACTCGCGAGTTTTTTTTCATTCATATGAATGGTTGTTGTACCGTCGTCCATCTCTCCAAATGCACAGTGGCATTGAAAACATACATAAGTAAAAAAAACATATGTACATAAGGTTCGTGGCCATTGATAACCTCAAATGTCAAATTACAGTTAGTTCGGTTAAAAATTGTATCTAAAATCCTCAAAATACCGAAAATCGGGAGGTACCGTTATATGAGGGCTATACCAAAACATGGGCCAATGTTGATGATTTTTGGTGGAGAAGTTTCGTCGTCACTGATAACCTCAAATGTCAAATTACAGATATTTCGGTTAAAAATTTTAGCTAAAATCTTCAAAATACCGAATATCGGGATGTATCGTTATATGGAGTCCATACCAAAACATGGACCTATGCCCATAATTTTTGGTGATTGCTAGGAACCCTAAATGTCAAGTTAGAGATAATTGGTTTTGAAAATGTGACTGAAAACGTCAAAAACCTGATATCAGGTGGTACAGTTACATGGGAGCTATACCAAAACATTGACCTATGTTGACGATTTTTTGTGGAGAATTTTCGTGACCACTGAGAACTTTAAATGTCAAATTACAGCTAGTTCGGTAAAAAATTGCAGCTAAAATCTTCAAAATACCGAAAATCGGGAATTACCGTTATATGGGTGCTATACCAAAACATGAACCTATGTTTACGATTTTTGGTGGAGAACTTTCGTAACCACTGCGAACCTAAAATGTCAAATTACAGATAGTTTGGTTAAAAATTTTAGCTAAAATCCTCAAAATACCGAAAATCGGGATGTTATCTTATATGGGGGCTATACCAAACATAAGCATGGCTGAATGCTAACGGACTCGTCCACGGGTTGCGGATAGTGGAAAGCCCAGTAGATATATTGGGTAGCTGCGAATTAAATAAGCAGTCGCGGACAGCTCAGCGACTATGGGGGGAGAGTCTAGGGGGCTATAAACGCCACAAATTCCCGAGTTTGCCAGAAATCCCCGTAGTGACACGGCGAGTAATTGGCGCCGGAGTGAAAAGCCAATAAATACAATTAAAGCCAGAATGGTGGCTTGAAGGTGGCAGCCCCACTACCATTCTAGGGTACAGCCGACCAATCACCCACTTACCTGAAATTTAATCGATTTTCGAAATGTCTACAAGGAATGAAATAACAACACCCGTAACGTTGACGAACTTTGGCACACGGAAAAGGACACGAATAGGAACTTGGAATGTAAGAACACTAAGCGATTGCACAAAGCTTGCGCAGGTTGTATCCCAAATGGAAATATTTGACATCGGAATCCTAGGGATAAATGAAATGCGATGGATTCAAAATGGGGAGTTTATAACAGCAAACGGAAGTCTAGTTTTGTACAGTGGCAAAGAAGAAAGACGGGAAAATGGAGTCGGAATTATACTCTCAAGAGGAATTAAAAATACATTAAAATCTTGGAACGCGATCAGTGATAGGATCTTGACGGCACGCCTCAATACTGCAGTGAGGAAATGTGTTACAATTGTTCAATGTTGTTATGCCCCAACAGAAGACGCTGAGAGTATAAATAAAGACGAGTTCTACGAACAATTGACCGCTACTATGGCGAAAGTCCCTAGTCCGGACATGTTATTAGTAATTGGCGACTTCAATGCCAAAATTGGTTCTGAAAACACAAATAATGGGCAAACACGATATGGGAATAAAAAATGATCATGGAGAGCGTTTTATGGCGATGTGCCAAGCTTTCAACCTCGTCATAGGGGGTTCGCTATTTCCGCACAAGGATATCCACAAATATACTTGGACATCGCCAGATGGAAACAGGAAAAACCAAATAGATCACATTTGTATCCGGAAGCAATGGAGAAGCTCCTTAACGGGCGTCCGTACAAAACGAAGCGCAGATATACACAGCGACCACGAACTGATCATAGCCCATATTCGACTAAAGTTGAAGAGACACCATAGAAGAAACAATACACAGGGAGTAAGAAAACGTTTTGAGGTCCAAAAACTTACAAACCCCAATAAGAGAGAAGAACTGAGACAAGAAATAAATGATAACTTTTTGCCAAACAACAGCTGTTCATGGGAAACTACATGTAATGTTCTAAGAAACATAGCAGAGGATAAAATTGGATATGTCAGTAACCGAGAAAGAAAAACCTGGATATCCGACAATACCTGGAGCTTGATCCAAGAAAGAAATCGCTTAAAATCACTATCATTAAATAACAGCAATATACTGCCTACACATCAACACGTTGCAAAACAAGTGAAACGGTCAGCACGTACCGATAAGAGGAAATACCTAGACGAAATGGCAAAAGATGCCGAACACGCAGCAGGCGCGCACAACATGCGCAAACTATACCAAATAATTGGCCAAAAATCTAACCAATCACTCAACAGGAATAGGGGGATCAAGGATACAAACGGCGATATAATATCTTATGTTGACTTTCAAGCTGAAAGATGGAAGCAACATTTCAAAAGCATTAGCAATAGTACTGAAAACGAAGAAAACGAGAGCCTCAACAACAACATGTCAGTCAACGAGGAGATAAATGAGAATCCTCCATCAATAGATGAAATTTCAAACGTGATCCTCGCACTTAAAAGAAACAAATCACCAGGAGAAGACAACATACCAGCCGAATTGCTACAGATTGAACCGAGGACATCAGCGAGAATCCTACAACCATATTTGACGGAAGTCTGGCCGCAAGAAAGTCTACCAAACAGTTGGACGCGCGGTGAAATCATAAAACTCCCCAAAAAAGGTGACTTATCAGATTGCAACAACTGGAGGGGAATCATCCTTCTTAATTCAATTTATAAAGTACTAGCCGTAATCATTAACAACAGGTCACAAGTAGTTGAGCGCTCACTACGCGACGACCAAGCTGGATTTAGACCCCATCGCAGTTGTATCGACCAATCGAATACTCTCCGAATACTTATCGAGCAATCCATCGAATGGCATTCGCCCCTATACCTAGTGTTCATTGACTTCACGAAAGACTTCGATTCAGTGAAACGCAGCGTAATATGGAATGCTTTGCAAAATAATGGAGTCCCACAAAAATAATAAATATAATAAAAGCTATGTACGAGAATGTATCACTCAAAACAAGGTTGTCCTCTATCCCCATTGCTGTTTGCGTTAGTGCTTGATACCGTTATGGTCGAAGTGTCAAAGAGAAAAAGTGGAATTGTGTGGGGATTTCACCGCCATCTTGAAGACTTAGACTTTGCAGACGACCTAACAATCCTCTGCAAACGTATCGGCCTTGAAGTCAACATTAACAAGACTAAGGCCATGCAAATCAATAGCAACGTCACCCTCAATTTTAATATAGATAATGTAGATATTGCTTTTGTGGAACAATTTTGCTATATAGGATGTATTATGTCATCCCAAGGAGGAGTAGCTGACGACGTGAATTTTAAGCTGGGCAAAGCTAGAACAGCCTTTGGACGACTGAACAAAATATGGAGATCTAATATCCATCCATACCAAGCTGCGTATATTCAATGCCTGCGTCAAAACAACATTATTATACGCAGTGAAACATGGTTGACTTCCAACTCAATACTTCGGAAACTACAAACGCAAATCAAGAAATTCCTGCGAATAATTTGGCGTATATTCTGGCCTAACACAATATCAAACAACGAGCTCTGGAGAAAGTCGAACGAAATACCTATTGGCAAACAACTAATGAAACGAAAGTGAAGCTGGGTGAGCCATACTCTTCGTAAAACCCCCGACAGCATCGCGAGGTATGCCTTGGAATGGAACCCACAAGGTAACAGAAGACGTGGACGTCCGAAGAATACATGGCGAAGAACGCTAACAACGGACATCGCAAAAATAAACCTGTCGTTTAATGAAATAAAAATGATTTGTCATGATAAAGTAAAATGGAATGAACTTGTAGATACCCTATGTTCCCAAGTAGAATAAATAAAGGGAAAAAAATACGAAACATAAGGCTTATGTTGTCGATTTTTGGTGGAGAAGTTTCGTTACTATTGAGAACCTCAAATGTCGAATTAAAGCTAGTCTGGTTGAAAATTGTACCTAAATTCCTCAAAATACTTTAAATCGGGAGATACCGTTATATGGGGGCTATACCAAAACATGGACGTTTATTAATGGATTTTTTGTCAATGCCAAATTACAGCTAGTTCGGTTAAGAATTGTCACTAAAATCTTTAAAATACCGAAAATCGGTTCTGCTTTTTGGAATACAGCGTCTTACCATCTCTTCTTCCACTTGTTTGCTCCATCGAATTCTTGGCCTGCCAGTTCTAAGTGTACCGCCATGTGGTCCATACGCTTTCTTAGCGGGTTCTTATGATTGTATCTCGATACGTTTATCTATACTGTTGTCGTTATATAGCAGATACAGCTCGTGGTTCATACGACATCGATATTCACCGTCAATGCAGATTGATCCATAGATCTTTCGAAGAATTTTTCTCTCAAACACACCAAACACTGCCTTATCTGCTTGGGCAATTATCCAGGCTTCGGAACCATCCATTAGCAACATTAGCACGGGTAGTATCAGTGTTTTGTAAACCTCAATAACATCACCAAATCACAACATTGCATGAGGTGTTCGGGCATGTTGAGAAGCATATGGAAAATTCAGGCTTCACGCTGGTGACCTTTCTCGATATAGAGGGGGCTTTCAATAAAGTGAAGCTTGAATCAATCCACAATTCTCTCAGCAACACAGGTATTTCCTCCATTTTTGTGGAATGGATTGATGAGATGCTGAAAAGTAGAATCATCAACTCATGCATAGGAGAGAGTTCCGTGAGGAAATCTGTTAACAGAGGCACTCCGCAGGGAGGAGTTCTCTCACCGCTGCTATGGCTTCTGGTAATAAATGAAATAAACGAAGTATGCTGATGATGTGGTTGTGCTGATAAGTGGCAAATTCTTGCCAACCCTGTCTGAGCTCATGCAAAGAGAATTAGTACAACTTGCAAACTGAGCCCAGAACAACGGTCTGGGAGTAAACCCGGAAAAAAACAGAGCTTGTACTATTCACTAAGAAACGCAAGATTCCCAATTTCGAGCCTCCAGTCCTAGACGGGGTGGCCCTGGAACTTTTTACGGAAGCTAAATACCTCGGCACTATTCTGGACCATCGCTTGTTATGGAGAAGAAATGTAGGGGAGCGAACGAAGAAGGGACTCATGGCACTCTACTCCTGCAAGAACTCCATTAGGAAAAGCAGCGGATTGAGACCACAGATCATACACTGGCTGTATGTAACCCATACTTACCTATGGTAGACTGGTCTTGTGGCAAGCTCTTGGGAACAAAGCGTTAATCTCCAAATTATCAAGTGTACAAAGAACCGCGTCACTGCTGATTACGGGTCGATTAAAAGCACTCCTCAAGCTGATTTAAACGTCATCCTGGAACTCCAACTTTTGGATATCCTAATCCAACGAAGAAGGGACTCATGGCACTCTACTCCTGCAAGAACTCCATTGGGAAAAGCGGCGGATTGAGACCAAAGATTATACAATGGATGCATGTAACCCATACTTACCTATGGTAGACTGGTGTGGTGGCAAGCTCTTGGGAACAAAGCGTTACTCCCCAAATTATCAAGTGTACAAAGAACCGCCTCACTGCTGATTACCGGATCTATTAAAAGCACTCCTCAAGCTAATTTAAACGTCATCCCGGAACTCCAACCTTTGGATATCCTAATCCAGTTTCAGGCGGCGAGAACTGCTTTTAGACTAAGGGAGTCAGGGTGTTGGCGTGGTTCACACTTTGGACACTCGAATGTCCTAAAACTAATTGATAGTCGACTAGAGTTAGGTGACAATGGTTGCGTAAGCGATTATATGCCTATCTCATTCAATTTTGACTCCTTAACCGTTATCTTCCCAAGCAGAGACGCATGGGCTGAGTGCATATCTCCTCTGGACGGTCTGGCAATTTACACAGACGGGTCCAAGATGGAAGAAGGTACTGGTGCTGATGTCTACTTCGAGAATCCACTAATTAAAATCTGATACAAGCCCGACGATAACTGTAGTGTTTTTCAAGCAGAGATTATTGCTATCAGGAAAGCGGCTGAATTGGTGAAACCGCTTGAAGGCAGCCTTACAGGGCCGGTGACTATATACATATGCCGATAGTCAAGCGGCTCTCAAGTCATGGACCATAAATTCAAGAGCTATTCTTGATTGTAGGAAAGCTCTGCAGTATATACACCATATCGTAAAGCCATGTTGGGTTCCGGGTCACAGCAACATTATGGGAAACGAGGTAGCAGATGATTATCTATATATATAAAAGAGTAGTGAGGTGAGTGACTGACTGACTGATTCATCAGCGCCCAGACGAAACCGCTGAAGCTAAAAAGTTGAAATTTTGGGTGTAGGTTGCTGTTGGTGTGTAGGGGTGAGATAAGGCTGGGTTTTTGGAAATTCGACCTAGAAGTATACGAAAAGTACTAAAAGGTACTAAATATGGTACCCTTTGTATTAGGCAAACGGTAAGAGCTAGAATTCTGAAATTTGGAATGAGGGTAACTGATGGAGAGCTAGAAAGATGTACCAAAGTGTTTTTGGAAGTTCGAACTATAAGTGTACGAAAAGTACAAAAGGGTACTAAATTTAGTACAATTGAGATTTGGGTGAACATATAGAGCAGGAATCCTGAAATTTGGAATGAAGGTCACTGATGAAGAGTAACGATGAAAGGTTTTTGGAAATTCGAACTATAAGTGTACGAAAAGTACTAAATGGTACTAAATTTAGTACAATTTGGATTTGTGTGAACGGATAGAGCTGGAATACAGGTATTTGGAATGTGGGTCACTGATGAAGAGTAATAATGAAAGGTTTTTGGAAATTCAAACTGTAAGGGTACGAAAAGTACTAAATGGTACTAAATTTAGTACAATTTTGATTTGGGTGAACGGATTGAGCTGGAAGACAGACACTTGGAATGAGGGTCACTGATGAAAAGTAACAATAAAAGGTTTTTGTAAATTCGAACTATAAAGGTACGAAAAGTACTAAATGGTACTAAATTTAGTACAATTTGGGTTTGGGTGAACGAATAGAGCTGGAATCCTGAAATTTGGAATGAAGGTCACTGATGGAGAGTAAAAAAGAAAGGTTTTTGTAAATTCGAACTATAAAGGTACGCAAAGTATTAAATGGTACTAAATTTAGTACAATTCGGATTTGGGTGAACGGATAGAGCTGGAATCCTGAAATTTGGAATGAGGATCACTGATGAAGAGTAAAAATGAAAGGTTTTTGGAATTCGAACTATAAGTATACGAAAAGTAATAAATGGTACTAAATTTAGTACAATTTGGGTTTGGGTGAACGAATAGAGCTCGAATCATGAAATTTGGAATGATGGTCACTGATGAAGAGTAAAAAAGAAAGGTTTTTGGAAATTCGAATTACAAGGGTACGAAAAGTACTAAATGGTACTAAATTTAGTACAATTTTGATTTGGGTGAACGGATTGAGCTGGAGTACAGACATTTGGAATGGGGGTCACTGATGAAGAGTAACAATGAAAGGTTTTTGGAAATTCGAACTATAAGGGTACGAAAAGTACTAAATGGTACTAAATTTAGTACAATTTGGATTTGGGTGAACGGATGGAGCTAGAATCCTGAAATTTTAAATTAGGGTCACTGGTGGAGAGTAACAAAGAAATGTTTTTAGAAATTAGAACTAAAAGTGCACGAAAAGTACTAAATGGTACTAAATTTAGTACAATTTGGATTTGGGTGAACGGATAGAGCTGGAATCCTGAAATTTGGAATGAGGATCACTGATGAAGAGTAAAAATGAAAGGTTTTTGGAAGTCGAACTATAAGTGTACGAAAAGTAATAAATGGTAGTAAATTTAGTACAATTTGGGTTTGGGTGAACGGATAGAGCTGGAATCTTGAAATTTTGAATGAAGGTCACTGATGGAGAGTAAAAAAGAAAGGTTTTTGGAAATTCGAATTAAAATTATTCGAAAAATACTAAATGGTACTAAATATAATACAATTTGGGTATGGGTTAACGAATAGGGCCGGAATCCTGAAATTTGGAATGGGGTCACTGATGAAGAGTAAGAAAGATGTACCAAAGGTCGAAAAGTCCTAAATGGTAGTGAGCTTAGTATGATTTGGATTTGAAGAGCTGGAATCCTGAAATTTGGAATTAAGATTACTGTTGGAATATAGAATTGAGATATGGAGGTAGCTTTGGAAAATCGTACTAATGTGCACGAAGTAGTACTAAATGGTACGAAATTCGCTATAATTTGTATTTGCGTGAACAGATTATTGTTGGACTGTAGGATTGAGGTAGTTTTGGAAATTCGTACTTATGGAAAAGTGCTAAATGGAACTACATTGGCTATAATTTGGGCTTAGGTGAACGGATAGAGCTGAGATATGAAAGTACATTTCGGAAAATCGTGTACGAAAAGTGCTAAATGGTACAAAATTTGGTACCTTTTGGTATTTGCTATATGGTTTAGAATTTTGTACAATTTGTGATTTTGTAAAGGGTACAACTGGAATTTTGAAATTCGGTATTAGATTAGCAGTTGGTGTTTAGAGTGGAGGTAGGGAGTAAGTTTTGAAAATTCGTACTTATTTATACAAAAACTACTAAATAGTCCTCAAATGGGTTTTAGGGGAACTGGAAAACTGAATTGGGGTTAGGATATATGTTGTAAATAATGAAGTAATTTTTGAAACGTTTACCTATGTGTAGGAAAAGTTGCGTATCATGTTGATACCAAAACCATTTTAAATAATTAAGGTACTAAATTTGGTGTTGGGTGTAGGAACAAAGCTGGGATTATATAATTTAAAAATACGAAATTTGTACAAAAAATACGAAATTGAAAAATATTTGTTATGAAGATCGCTCTAAAGTTTGAGACAAAGTTCTGAGTTTGAAAAATTGTACTGAATATTGCCCCATTGATTTGATGTTAACGCCAAGGAGTTTCTACATAATGTACTGAAATAAAGTAGTCAAACGTAAAGCATCTTTTCAAAAAATGTTTTTTGTTCTGACCGCTTTGGTACAATTTTGTTAACTAGAAGGTATTTACCCCTGATATTAAAAAATCCTAAATTGAAATGCCTTCAAACAATTTTCCGTTATATACTGTTGACATAGCGGTGCACATTAAGTACAATTTTTTGTAAAGAATTTTTCTAACCTTTCATGCCACAAATTCCGAATTTCGGTCGGAAAATGTGCAGAAGATCTTCAAATACTCTAAATCTTCAAAATATCTCTTCTAATAAACGTGGATTGAAGTGGAGATTTTTTAAATTAAACTTCTATATCCTCTGAGTATTCAAGGTCCAAATTTAAAGAAAATTGGACAATATACATTTGATCTTCTTTAAAAATACACTAAGTCAAGAGGTACCGTTATATGGGAATATACGAAAACGTGGCCGAAAATTTAACGGACCTATTCGGGTTCTGGGCGAAACCGCTAAAGCCAGAACCTTGAATTGTGAATGTGTGTGATTTTTTTTTTTTTTTTTTGTGAAGGGGTTAGATAAATTTTAGTGTTTGGAAATTCGTACTGGAAGAGAAGGCTGTGTTAGTGAAGGGGTAAACCCAGGAGTCAAATCTGAAATTTGCAATATGATACGTATTTTTGGAAATTCGAAATAAAAAATATGGTAGCTGTGTAGGGATGCGATACGGCAATTTTTTTTTTAAATTCTGACTACAATCGAAAAAAAGTAGGTCTTAGTACAACAATATCTCCAGTATTCACCATTCCCGTATTAAATATTGTTTATATATATTTCGTTTCCTTTCCGCATACGAAGTAGCGGGCATTTGCTAGTCAGTTGATGAAACAGTTCGGCCACCGATGTGCCACTACATCGGCAAACTTCGAGAGATCTTCAATGAGAGAGCACATCAAAGATGGCTATTGGAACCTGGTTGTAGGTTATCCAAGGCAATCTGGCCTGTTGTTTCTCGTCGAAGAACGGCTTCCCTCCTCTCACTTGATAAGTTAGGGATGAAAATCACGGTGGGACTTGTAACAGGTCACTGCAGAGTGTGATCTCTAACTTCAAAATGGGACGACAGTGGCATTGACTACTGCAGACTATGTAAAGATGCGGAGGAGATAGAGACTGTCGAACATCTGCTTTGTAGGTGCCCCTTGTTGCAAACAAGGAGATACCGAACACTAGGTAGATATGAGGTAGACACTCTGACATTCCCGTTTAACATAGATGTCATCGTCCTACTCAACTTTGCCACACATCTGTCATGGCTTGGCAAAGGTCCTTAAAAACCAATAATTATCAGACTCTTTTCACTCTTCCAGAACATTCTCATCTTATAGTTTGGCATCAATCTCAACATCTCATACACTCACTATCATCTCATCACCTCTACCAGTCACCTGCTATACTAGATGGCTGCGCATCTTTGTAGACGAAGTCTTTTACTACCTCAAAATTATAGGAACCAACTTCCACTGTTGGTCCGAGCTATATGGACGCATTGCGCGTCGACACCATCACCTCGGTCGTCTCGCCGTTTAACGCCAACTCACTTTTGCTGATTCTTCGATCTTCTTAAAGGTATCAGTTATTTCCTTTACTGATTTTCCCATTATGTCAATGTCATCAGCATAATTAACATGTGGCTGTTGCTGTAGATTGTGCCATTTCTTTTGACATTTGCAGCAGGATGTTGAACAGGTCACACGAAAGGTTGTCTTCTTGTCTAAAATCTCTTTTGGTATAAAACTGTTCGGAGACTTATACAAGACTGTATGCTCTAACTATAGGGGCATAAGTCTTCTCCCCTTTCTTGTGGACGGGTCACAGGATACATTGTGCTTTCTTTCTGATGCTAACACGTTATCAGCATGTCCCCTCCGGTCTTGAATAGCTCCCTGTCGCCTCCTGTTGCCTTATTATTCTTTTGCCGGTTTATTGCTGACTTTACCACATCTTGGCTGGCCGGAATCTGTGGAATTGGATCTGTGGTATCTTCGTCGTCTTCGCTACTATTGGATAACAACAGATTAAAAAAAAAAAACATCTTTAAAAAAATTATATTATATTTTACCTTTCAAAACACTGTGCAAGCTCCACATTCAATATCATGGGTATTTGGAGGAGAGTGCATAGTAGCTGTGGTGTTTGTAAATTAGAGGTAGATTGCATGGTATTTTGTTGTACGATTTTGTTGCTCCAACGTACTCACTTGGCGTTTTTGAGGAGATTTCTCTTCGAAATGCTGTTCTGCGTGTGTGTGTTTGTTGTACCTGCTGCTGCTCCTATTGGCGATATTAAGGCAATTATTTGTTTGGTTTCGTGTTCCTTTTGTTTGGATTGCAAAGAATGTTTCTGTGTATTCGTAAATTGAGGCCGTTTTGTGTGGAGAGCATAGATTGGTTTAGGTCAGGTGTGTTCGTCACAGTTTGTTAGCGAGGCAAAAAAGAATCCATATTCCCACTTCCGTTTTGTGCCTTCTTGTCTAACGAAGTTAAAAAGACCTTTGCAATTCTAATAAGAGAAATTTGTGAGCATCTCTGATTTTTGTTAAGGAATTTCCTTTTCTGTTGTTTGAAAACGAGAGAGGGAGTTGTTTGTGTGAGTTATATCTATGCGAGTGTGCGTTTGAATGATTGAGTATTATTACTCCTTAGATATTGTGATCTTGGTTAATAGCGAAAAATTCCTTGAACAACGTTGCCAGATGTTTATGCTCCTTTAGAAAAAAAGAAAAAAATAATAATTAAGAAATGATTATATTGAGTACATTTAGAAAAAAAAAGTAAGTAAAAAGCTTTAATCTTGGAAAGTTTTCTCAATTGGAATATAATTCTGTATGTCAACATCTGGCAACTCTTCCTACCAAAGAATGCACTTAAATGCAGTGTTCTAATTGGCAACAACCTCGTTCGTATGTTTTTTTTCGGGAAAACACATTTTCGTTGATATTCAAGTCATGTCTTTGCAAGGTCAATTTATTTTGACATCCATAATTTTTGAAGCACTGAAGTTATGTTCTTTTTTATTATAGCAGTGTATATGTAAGCCCAAATTATACATGCACATACAGTAAGTCAACTTAATTATTGCAAAACCAAAATTATTACAAAATTTTAAATAAAACATCATATTATTGGTATAAATAAATATCGCTATTAAATTAAATTAAAGGTAAACAACAACTGTCAACTAAAGAATTGCAATAATCAAAACTTTTTAGTTTTTCACGATAGTTTTCGAAAATTTAGTTCTAATATTTCATACGCCCACTTTGGGCATCAATAACTGCTTGTACACGTCTCTGAATTTAATAAATAAGTTTCGGAATGTCATATTCCAATGGTATTTTTTGTCATTCTTTTTTAATGCATTTTATTTAGTCCCTCCTGTTAGTGGGCGGCCTATTCGCGGCATGTGCACCCACGATTTGTCGATGGGGTTAGTAACTAGACTTGTCAATGACTTTGGTGCATACAACTGCAACAACCAGGGATACACAAGTCGACTTTCGATTAATCGATTCGTCGATTTTTTGGTTTGAAAAGTCTAAAAATCGAAGTCGATCTTATATCTATCTATTCTATTATCTATATCTATTTTGATTTTTTGCAGTCAAAGCCGAAATATCAATTCTGTTTTGACTTTCAGACTTTTGTATTATACCGACAATCATGGTAGAACAAACCAGTAGTGGGATTCTGTAACTTTTTTTCTACCGAACCGATATTGATAATTACCTAAAATTTTCGGTTTAATTACCGAAAGTGCTATTCTGTAACTCAATGTTATCGATACAAAAATTTTAGCGACGAATATCGGTAGAATGACGAAATTTTAAAGAAGATTCACCTCATTTCAAAATGAAAAGCGTGTATGAAGTATATAAATTATTCTAATTTTTAAACGTTTCTTGTTATTTTTAGGAGAAATGGGAAAAATCAGACTTTAAATGAAATAATGCTCATTTAAAGTTATCATAATTCAAATTTGTAATGAAATTATTTAAATCACAATTGTATATAAAATGATTATGTATCAAATTCCATGTAGAAAAATTCAACCTAAAAATTAAAAATTGTAGTTAAAACTATGAATGTACGTTTACATTACTTGCTTACTTGCTTAGCTGGTCCATTACAGAACATTTGTTCCATAGACCGAACTAAGACAAGATCTCGAATTCTCTCTGTTTCGTGATTTGCTTTTTGGAATACCGCGCCTTGTCATCTCTTCATCCACCTGTTTGCGCCATCTATTCTTTGGCCTGCCAATTCTGTGTGCACCGCCATGTGGCTCGAATTTATACGCCTTTTTAGCGGGTTAATTAATCATCGCTCATTCTTATTATATGGCCTAGTCAACGCAATCGCTGCATCTCGATACGTTTAACAATATTGACGTCGTTGTACAGCAGATACATCTCGTGGTTCATGCGACGTCGATATTCACCGTCAACGCAGATTGGTCCGTAAAACTTTCGAAGAATTTTTCTCTCAAGCACACCAAACACTGTCCTGTCTGCTTGCGCAAGTATCCAGCCTTCGGAACCACACATCATTCACAACTGATGTCGTTTGTTGTGTTTACGGCGGTGTTGAGGTATACGAAGTCTTTTACTACCTCAAAATTATAGGAACCAACTTCAACAGTCCGATCTCAATGGACGCATTGCGCGTCGACCTCATCAGCTTGGTCTTCTCGCCGTTTACCGCCAGACCCACTTTAGCAGATTCTCCTTCGACCTTCATAAAGGTATCGGTTACTTATTTTACTGATCATCCCATGATATCTATATCAGCATCCGGCAAAAAGGGGCACGCGTGCCCTTGATGAGAGTAACAGCAAAACAACCACAATTTAGTCTTCACTCAGAAGTCACCGAAGAAGGTTGTGCCGTCGTTTTTTCAATGATTTTTAATTTTAGCAATGCAATAACCCACACGATGTTTGTGGAGAGAGCGAAATTTACGCTCTCGATGTCGTATGCGTGTGACCGCACTTCATTTGTATGGGTGGCTATTGGTGTAGATTGTGCCACTTCTTTTGAGGTTTGCCTCTCGTATAACCTTTTCTAGCAGGATGTTGAAAAGATCACACGAAAGGCTGTCTCCTTACCTGAAACCTCTTTTGGTACAAAACTCTTCGGAGAGGTTGTTTCCTATTTTAACTGAAGATCTTGTGTCAGTTAGAGTCATTTTACAAAGCCGAATGAGCTTTGCGGGGATACCAAATTCAGACATTGCTTGGAATACCTTTGAACGTAGATGGCTGTCGAAGGCTGCCTTATAATCGACAAAAAGGTGGTATGTGTCGATCTGCATCTCTTGGGTCTTCTCCAGGATTTGCCGCAGGGTAAATATCTGGTCAATTGTGGACTTGCCAGGTCTAAAGCCGCATTGGTATGGTCCAATTATTTCGTTGACCATGGGCTTTAGTCGTTCGCACAATATCCCTGACACTATCTTGTAGGCGATAGGGAGAAGACTTATGCCCCTATACTTGGAGCATAAAGTCTTATCTCCTTTCTTATGGCGAGACACAGGATGCTCAGGTTCCAATCGTCGGGTACGCGCTCTTCCTGCCAAATGTAGCTAACTAGCTGATGCATACACCTTATCAGCATGTCGCCTCCGGTTTTAAACAGCTCGGCTGGTAGGCCATCAGGTCCTGCTGCCTTATTATTATTTTGCCGGTTTATTGCTGTCTTTACCTCATCTTCGCCGGTTGGTATGTATTCAATACCATCTTCTGGGACTGGATCTGTGGTATCTTCGTCGACTTCGCTATTATTGGGTACCAACAGTTTGGAAAAATGCTCTTTCCATATCCTTAGCACACTATCTGTATCAGTTACCAGATTACCTTGCTGGTCTCTACAGGAGGATGTGCCAGTTCCAAAGCCATCAGTTTGATGTTTCACTCTTTGGTGGAATTTTCGCACTTCATTCTGTCTCCTGTACATCTCGATTTGTTCACTTTTTTATCTCTCTCTTTTTCCTGCGGAAAAGACGTTTCTCCTCTTTCCTTTTCTCCCGATACCTCTCTCGTGCGCTACGCGTTGCTACTGATTGTAAAGTAGCCCTATATGTCGCATTTTCTCTTCGGTAGCAGCACGACACTCCTGGTCATACCATGGATTCCTTGGTGGAGGTCTCTGGTATCCAAGTATGGATTTTGCGGCTGTTTGCATGGAGTGGGCAATGCTTTGCCATTGTCTGATATGTTATCGGGATGAGGAGTGCTTTGATTAAGCAGCTGGGCCAGTTGAGTGGAATATGCTGTGACTATCTGTTGTGATTGCTGATTGATTTCTTGTTCTTTGATCTGGCGACAGCCAGGTGCCCTTATGAATATCGAGATGCTTAAATCTGGTACTGCTAACTACCATGTTTCTTGCAGCTGCAAAGTCGATCAGCCTCATACCATTGTCAGATGTTTCACTGTGGAGACTGAATTTCCCGACTGTTGGGCCAAAGATATTCTTTCCTTTCCAATTTTGGGATTAAAACCGCCTAGTATAATTTTAATGTCATGGGCAGGGCAGCGGTTATAAGTTTCGTCTAAGCGTTCGTAAAATATATCTTTAGTCTGTTTGGTCTTGTCTTCAGTGGGAGCATGAGCGCAAATAATGGTGATGTTAAAGAATTTTGCTCGAATTACAGCGAGTCTTTCATTCACTGGGGTGAAACTGGAGACCAGATGTTTTAACCTCCGACCAACTACAAATACGCAACCAAACTCATGCTTTATGTCATGGCAGCTATAATACAGTGCGTCACCTTTAGGTGTTGTTGTGACGCCTTTCCCGTTCCATCGTATTTCCTGTATGGCAGTAATGTCGGCATTGTGCTTTTCAAGTACACCTGCCAATGCGTAAACTGCACCTTCTCTATAAAGAGTGCGAACATTCCAGGTGCAGATTCGCAGATCATGGTCCTTAAAACGTTTGCGGGGTTCGTCAACTTTAGAGGGGTTTGTTTTTTTTCTTTCGTTTTTTCATAGTAGGCTGTTTTTTCTAGGGGAGGGTTACTAACCCGACGCCCAAACCCAAGTTTTTAACGTTCTTATGGGTGAACGCGCGGCAAATGTTAGCTCACTACCTTTAACGGGTGTTAAAGGCAGTTCCCCAGGTGACACCACGGGGAGGTCAGTGTCCACTTGAGATGAAAGATGGACCAAGATAAATCCTGGGCTTTGCCATGTTAAAACCGGTCAGGACCGTTCCTTGGTATTTTCCATCCCCTACGTCACCCATAAAAAATATTCTTTAAAAATCCACGTTTGGTGGTCAAAAGGTCCATGAAAAAATATTCTTTAAAAAAATCCACCTATGGTGGTCAGATTGTTCATAAAAAAATATTCCTTACATAATTCATGTTTGGTGGTCAGATGGTCCATGAAAAATATTCTTTAAAAAATCCACGTTTGGTGATCAGATAGTCCATGACGAAATATTCTTTAAAAAATCAACGTTTGGTGGTACGAATGTCCATGAAAAAATATTCTTTACAAATTCCACGTTTAGTGGTCAGATGGGCCATGAAAAACTATTCATTAAAAAATCCACGTTTAGTGGTCAGATGGTCCACGAAAAAATATTCTTTAAAAAATCCACGTTTAGTGGTCACATGGTCCATGAAAAAATATTCTTTACAAAATCCAAGCTTGGTGATCAGATGGTCCATGAAAAATATTATTTAAAAAATTCACGTTTGGTGGCCAGATGGTCCATGAAAAACTATTCTTTACAAAATCAACGTTTGGTGGTCAGATGGTCCATGAAAAATATATTTAGTCTTGGTTGGGGGTATATAAAAATCAGATAGTGTAGGTACAGCCCTCATATAAGGATAGCCCGAGGATACAAAAGCTAAATTCGGAAAGTTGTAAATATTGGTCCAAGTTTTAGAAAGAACAGCTATGACGATAATTCATCAGCTTAATTCATACTTTCATTAACGAAGATAAATTAATGGTTTATATTCACTTCGAAACAGTTTGTGGTTGTTTTTTCCCTTTTGACTAATGTTATTCTTCTCCCAATCACTCTCTTTACCCCACTATCTACCCTTGGAGGAAGTAAAGATGAGTGCTACGCGTCCACAGATTGGATATAGTGGAATCCCCTGTAGATTTATTGTGCGGCTACGTATAAAAAACCTTCGCCGTGTACAAGTCTCAAGCAGTAAATTTCCTATAATTCCTACAGTTTTCAAAAATCAAATGGAATCCACCTGCTAACTAGAGTTCTCGAATTTACCACAAAGTTGATGCTTACTATAGCTCAAAATAAAATGTTAATTTAACAATATAGAAAAAAATCAAAAATTCCCTGCATGTTAAGGCAATTAATCTAAATGATTCGTTTTGCGATATGACAGCAGCACCTCCGGTTGCTAACCCAATTTCCAAACACAAAATATCAAACATTTCCAATAGTTTTTATTCAAAAACAGTTCACTTCCACAAAAATTGTTTTTTTTTCTAAATCTAAGTTCTGCATGTGAAATATTTAAGCAGGAATGCGCCAACTACTGCCGTCATAAAAACGAAAATAAAGATTTTTCAAATTTGATTCTTTTGTCGGCAGCTTTGACAGAAATGCTGCTGTGTTGGATGGCTGAAAAGTGGGAGCATACGAAAAAAAAACAAATGCAAGAACAACAACACAAAAATCAAAACTAAAGAAGATGAATGCCTGAAATGACTATCTTCAGTTTGCGTCCATGGAGGTTAGTTTGTGCTAACCCATGGCAAGAATCCATCCATCCCAACGAAGAAGAAAAACCACAAAAGCGGTACTGGCCTTTTGATGTGTGATAATAAAATAATTGCGATAAACTATCTATTCTTTTTGGTCAATGTTGTCACCATCATTCTTCTTCTTCGTTGGGGTTGCTTGGTGGCTGGTTTGGTCTTCATGTGCATGATGATGATGTTCGAGCTGAGGGCAGTCAAGTGTAATGCGAAGAAAAATATTTTTCGACTTCGAGCTTACGTGAGTTATGACAAAAAAGCCTTTTCTGACCTGGACTGAAATTCTAAAAAAAATGCCAATGCTAATATCCTTAGATAGGTTTCATTGCAAAGGACATTTTTAAAAATGCTTCTCCAATTTTTTTTTCCTAACCACCAGCTGGCGAACATAAAGCAATATATGAAGTTTTGTTTTGAACAATTCAATAATCAGCATCAACTCAAGATCTTCACATTATGCACCAGAACACAAAAGAAAATATAGATGGTCACACAGTGGGATGAAATGATTTACTGAATTTATGTGAAAAATTTAATTCTAGACATAACCGGAAGGATAATTTTTCTATCCAGAATTGTGCAAAATCAACCCAAAAATGTGGATAATTTTAACCACAAATTTTATCCACAAATGTGGATAATTTTATTCACCACTGATTATAATTTTATCCACCAATGTGGATAAATTTATTCATCACTGAGGATAATTTTATCCACCAATGTGGATAGTTTTATTCACCGCTGATTATAATTGTATCCACCAATGTGGATAATTTTATTTTATTCACCACTGATGATAAATTTATCCACCAATGTGGATAATTTTATTTACCACTGAGGATAATTTTATTCACCAATGTGGATAATTTAATTCACCACTGAGGATAATTTTACCCACTAATGTGGATAATTTTATCCACCAATGTTGATAATTTTTTTCACCACTGAGAATAATTTTATCCACCAATGTGGATAATTTTATTTTATTCACCACTGATGATAAATTTATCCACCAATGTGGATAATTTTATTTACCACTGAGGATAATTTTATCCACCAATGTGGATAATTTAATTCACAACTGAGGATAATTTTACCCACTAATGTGGATAATTTTATCCACCAATGTGGATAATTTTATTCACCACTGAGGATAATGTTATCCACCAATGTGGACAGTTTTATTCACCACTGAGGATAAATTTATCCACCAATGTGGATAATTTTATTCACCACTGAGGATAATGTTATCCACCACTGAGGATAATGTTATCCACCAATGTGGATAATTTTATTCACCACTGAGGATAATGTTATCCACCAATGTTGATAGTTTTGTTCACCACTGAGGATAAATTTATCCACCAATGTGGGTAATTTTATTCACCACTGAGGATAATTTTACCCACCAATGTGGATTATTTTATTCACCACTGAGGATAATTTTATCCACCAATATCGATAATTTTATCCACCGATGTGGTTAATAGTATTCGCCACTGAGGATAATTTTATCCACCAATGTGGATAATTTTATTCACCACATGGGATAATTTTATCTTCCAATGTGGATAATTTTAGTCACCATTGAGGATAATTTATCCACCATTGAGGATAATTTTATCCACCAATGTGTAAAATTTTATCCACTAATGTGGATAATTTTATTCAGCACTGAGTATAATTTTATCCACCAGTGTGGATAATTTTATTCACCACTGAGTATACATTTATCCACCAATAGGGATAATTTTATTTACCACTGAGCATATTTTTATCCACTAATGTGGATAGTTTTATTCACCTCTGAGAATAATTTTAACCACCAATGTGGATAATTTTATTCGCCACTGAAGATAATTGTATCCACTAATGTGGATAATTTTATTCACCTCTGAAGATAATTTTATCCACCAGTGTGGATAATTTTAATCACCACTGTGAATAATTTTATCCTTTAATGTGGATATTTTTATTCTCCTCTGAGGATAATTTTATCTTCCAATGTGGATAATTTTATTCACCACTGAGGATAAATTTATCCACCAATGTGGATATTTAATTTTATTCACCACTGAGGATAATTAATCCACCAATGTGCATACTTTTATTTACCACTGAGGATAATTTTATCCACCAATGTGGATAATTTTATTCGCCACTGAAGATAATTGTATCCACTAATGTGGATAATTTTATTCACCACTGACGATAATTTTATCCACCAGTGTGGATAATTTTAATCACCACTGTGAATAATTTTATCCTTTAATGTGGATATTTTTATTCTCCTCTGAGGATAATTTTATCTTCCAATGTGCATAATTTTATTCACCACTGAGGATAAATTTATCCACCAATGCGGATAATTGTATTCACCATTGAGGATAATTTTATCCACCAATGTGGATAATTTTATTCGCCACTGAGGATAATTTTATCCACTAATGTGGATAATTTTAACACTGAGGATAATTTTATCCACTAATGTGTATAATTTTATTCACAACATAGGATAACTTTATCTTCCAATGTGGATAATTTTATTCACCACTGATGATAAATTTATCCACCAATGTGGATAATTTTATTCACCACTGAGGATAATTTTATCCACAAATGTGTATACTTTTATTCATCACGGAGGATAATTTTATCTTCCAATGTGGATAATTTTATTCACCACTGATGATAAATTTATCCACCAATGTGGATAATTTTATTTACCACTGAGGATAATTTTATACACCAATGTGGATAATTTTATTCACCACTGAGGATAATTTTATTCACCACTGAGGATAATTTTATCCACCAATGTGGATAATTTTATTCACCACTGAGGATAATTTTATCCACCAATGTGGATAATTTTATTCACCACTGAGGATAATTTTATCTTCCAATGTGGATAATTTTATTCACCACTGAAGATAAATTTATCCACCAATGTGGATAATTTTATTCACCACTGAGGATAATTTTATCCACCAATGTGGATAATTAATGTATCCGCCGATGTGGATAATTATATCCACCAATGTGGTTTGCGGTTTGCTCTGAGTTGAGTCCTCGACTAATATTTGTCGAGATGTCGTGCAGCGCTTTTGTCGTGTTGTGTTGCTTACGGAATCCACGCTGACGATAGGGAAGAGTACGACCTCAAGAGTTTTGCTACGGGCGACTAAAGCGAAATCTGTCTGTACGATTCACCTTTACGGTCCACAGTACCCGGTACTACCCTGCCCATTTTATACTTAAAAAAATCCACGCCTAATGGTTGTTGGAGTTGAAAAAATGTACTTTAAAAAATCCACGCCTAATGGTCGTTGGAGTTGAAAAAATGTACTTTAAAAAATCCACGCCTAATGGTCGTTGGAGTTGAAAAAATGTACTTTAAAAAATCCACGCCTAATGGTGTTTGGAGGTTAAAGATAAAAATTTAAGTCACCCAAGGTTATCACTTTCCAAAAACGGGCTAATGTTGGGGCTATAACCTGGAGTACAGCTATTTATCCGGGGGAAATATATGTTAAGCAATTCTACATCGGCAGTTCCACATCTGACTGCTATCCCCATACATTCCATATAAAGGTCATTAAAGCCAGTCTCAAGCGATGGATACTTTTATCAATCAATGCTGATAATGCTAACCACCAATGTGGATATATTATATTTCTGCTCGTGCTTACACTAGAATGAAAAAAAAGTAAACCTACGACTATACATACAGACGAACTGTCACAGGGACCAACGAATTGTATGCGGATTGGCAAAAAGCCAGAGTGTTATGCCACAGAAGAAAAAAACCAACAACAACAAACGAATGCGACTAACAAAACAATGTACGCAAGCCAGGACGTAAATCCCTAACCAGTAGCAGCAAACAAATATTTTACTTTCTGAACAACAACAACAACAGCAACAAAACACGAACATAAGCAATGCCACCGCCACCACTACCACAACAACAACAATGATGTTCTAAAACAAGAATGCAAAATCCCATTCTAGCAAAAGAGTTCGGTTTGAAACCCCAACTATGGGTGCCATGGTGCAGCAACTTTAAAGGGAATTGCCAAAGTAAGGCGACTTAAACAAATACTAGCTGGACCAAGCCATCCACCGAACGATCAATCGATTGAGAGAGTATGCGTTAAATTCCATTCGGAATTTGTATAGCCATGGGTGAATATGTTGTTCGCTGGTTGGTGCTCTGACTGTCTCAGCAATGTTGCTGATCTGGTCTGGTTAGCTTGTTTGTTGGCTGGCTGCCTGGCTATCTGCAATTGGTGATGGAAGCGTTCCTCTCCATCCACTCTAAGTACCAAATGTAAGGAATTGTAGCAGCCACAGAAGAAATCAAAGAAAAATACCAAACCAAGCTGCAGCTAAGCAATAAAAGTTGGAACGCAAAAAAATTTAACAGCCACCAAATATTCGAATGTTATGAGCTTACCTTACAAAAAGAGAAAGAGTTGGAACATTGTTGGTGTTGCTTTAGAAATGTAACAGTGGTTCACAAGGATTGAGAGGAAGGAGATGTTTTAGAGTGGATTTTTGGTTCGCTGCTTGAAGGCAATATACGTGGATGCTTAAAGAATTTTTCGACAATAAACGCGGATTTTTAAAGGATATTGGGGAGAGAGCTCCTTGAGGACAATAAAAATGGATTTAAAGAATTTTTGGGAATGCTCTTTGAGGATAAAAAACGTGGATTTTTAAATAATTTTGGGAGGGCTATTTGAGGACAATAAATGTGGAATTTTAAAGAACTTTTGGGAGGGCTCCTTGGGGACAATAAACGTGGATTTTTAAAGAATTTTTGGGAGGGCTCCTTAAGGACAATAAACGTGGATTTCTAAAGAATTTTTGGGAGGGCCCCTTAAAGACAATAAACGTGGACTTTTAAAGAATTTTTGGGAGGGCTCCTTAAGGACAATAAACGTGGATTTTTAAAGAAATTTTGGGAGGGCTCCTTAAGGACAATAAATGTGGATTTTTAAAGAATTTTTGGGAGGGCTCCTTAAGGACAATAAACGTGGATTTTTAAAGAATTTTTGGGAGGGCTCCTTAAGGACAATAAATGTGGATTTTTAAAGAATTTTTGGGAGGGCTCCTTAAGGACAATAAACGTGGATTTTTAAAGAATTTTTGGGAGGGCTCCTTAAGGACAATAAACGTGGATTTTTAAAGAATTTTTGGGAGGGCTTTTTGGGGACAATAAATGTGGATGTTTAAAGTACTTTTTGGATGGCTCCTTGAGGACAATAAACGTGGATTTTTAAAGAATTTTTGGGAGGGCTCCTTGAGACAACACACTTGGATTTTTAAAGAATTTTTGGGAGGTCTGCTTGTGGAAAATAAACGTGGATTTTTAAAGAATCTTCGGGAAGGCCCCTTGGGGACAATAAACGTGGATTTTTAAACAAATTTTCGGGAGAGCTCTTAGAAGACAATAAACGTGAATTTTTAAAGAATTTTTGGGAGGACTCCTTGAGGACAATAAACGTGGATTAAAAAAAAAATGGGAGGGTTTCTTGAGGACAATAAACTTGGATTTTTAAAAAATCTTTGGAAGGGCTATTTAGGGACAATAAACGTGGATTATTAAAGAATTTTTGGGAGGGCTCCCTGAGGACAATAAACGTGGATTTTTAAATATTTTTTGAAGGACTCCTTGAGGACAATAAACTTTGATTTTTAAAGTACTTTTGGGAGGGATCCTTGAGGGCAATAAACTTGGAGGGCTGCTTGTGGACAATAAACGTGGATTTTTAAAGAATTTTTGGGAGGGCTCCTTGAGGACAATAAATGTGGATTTTTAAAGAATTTTTGGGAGGGCTCTCTGAGGACAATAAATGTGGATTTTAAAAGAATTTTTTGGAGGGCTCCTTAAGGACAATAAACGTAGAGTTTTAAAGAATTTTTGGGAGGGCTCCTTAAGGAGAATAAACGTGGATTTTTCAAGAATTTTTGGGAGGGCTCCTTGAGGACAATAAATGTGGATTTTTAAAGAATTTTTGGGAGGGCTCCTTAAGGAGAATAAACGTGGATTTTTATAGAATTTTTCGGAGGGCTCCTTAAGGACAATAAACGTGGATTTTTAAAGAATTTTTGGGAGGGCTCCTTGAGGACAATAAATGTGGATTTTTAAAGAATTTTTGGGAGGGCTCTCTGAGGACAATAAATGTGGATTTTAAAAGAATTTTTTGGAGGGCTCCTTAAGGACAATAAACGTAGAGTTTTAAAGAATTTTTGGGAGGGCTCCTTGAGGACAATAAACGTGAATTTTTTAAGAATTTTTAAAGAATTTTTGGGAGGGCTCCTTGAGGACAGTAAACGTGAATTTTTAAAGAATTTTTGGGAGGACTCCTTGAGGACAATAAACGTGGATTTTTAAAGAATTTTTGGGAGGGCTACTTGAGGAAAATAAACGTGGATATTTAAAGAATTTTCGGTAGAGCTCCTGGAGGACAATAACTTGGATTTTTAAAGAACTTTTGGGAGGCTCCTTAAGGACAATAAACGTGGATTTTTGAAGAATTTTTGGGAGGGCTCCTTGAGGACAATAAACGTGGATTTTTAAAGAACTTTTGGAAGAGCTCCTTGAGGACAATAAACTTGGATTTTTAGAAAACTTTTGGGAGGGCTCTTTGAGGACAATAAACGTGAATTTTTAAAGAATTTTTGGGATGACTCCTTGGGGACAATAAACGTGAATTTTTAAAGAATGTTTGGGAGGACTCCTTGAGGACAATACACGTGGATTTTTAAAGAACTTTTACGAGGGTTCCTTGAGGACAATATACTTGGATTTTTAAAGAATTTTGGGAAGGTCTCCTTGAGGGCAACAAACTTGGAGGGCTGCTTGTGGACAATAAACGTGGATTTTTAAAGAATTTCGGGAGGGCTCCTTGGGGACAATAAACTTGGATTTTTAAAGAAGTTTAAGGAGGGCTCCTTGAGGGCAATAAACTTGGAGGGCTGCTTGTGGACAATAAATGTGGCTTTTTTAAGACTTTTCGGGAGGGCTCCTTGGGGATAATAAACGTGGATTTTTAAAGAATTTTTGGGAGAGCTCCTTGAGGACAATAAACTTGGATTTTTAGAAAACTTTTGGGAGGGCTCTTTG
Organism: Musca autumnalis; assembly: GCF_047663935.1. NCBI lineage: Eukaryota > Metazoa > Arthropoda > Insecta > Diptera > Muscidae > Musca > Musca autumnalis. Next base: position 194,398,130 of record NW_027411755.1, read on the forward strand.
CGGACAATAAACGTCGATTTTTTAAAAAAAAATTGGGAGGACTCCTTAAGGACAATAAACGTAGATTTGTAAAGAATTTTCGGGAGGGCTCATTGAGGACAATAAACGTGGATTTTTAAAAAAATTTCAACCTCCAACGACCATAAGGCGTGGATTTTTTAAGTACATTTGGTCAACCTTTAGGTTTAGGCGTGGGTTTTTTAAGTACATTTGGTCAACCTTTAGGTTTAGGCGTGGGTTTTTTAAGTACATTTGGTCAACCTTTAGGTTTAGGCGTGGGTTTTTTAAGTACATTTGGTCAACCTTTAGGTTTAGGCGTGGGTTTTTTAAGTACATTTGGTCAACCTTTAGGTTTAGGCGTGGGTTTTTTAAGTACATTTGGTCAACCTTTAGGTTTAGGCGTGGGTTTTTTAAGTACATTTGGTCAACCTTTAGGTTTAGGCGTGGGTTTTTTAAGTACATTTGGTCAACCTTTAGGTTTAGGCGTGGGTTTTTTAAGTACATTTGGTCAACCTTTAGGTTTAGGCGTGGGTTTTTTAAGTACATTTGGTCAACCTTTAGGTTTAGGCGTGGGTTTTTTAAGTACATTTGGTCAACCTTTAGGTTTAGGCGTGGGTTTTTTAAGTACATTTGGTCAACCTTTAGGTTTAGGCGTGGGTTTTTTAAGTACATTTGGTCAACCTTTAGGTTTAGGCGTGGGTTTTTTAAGTACATTTGGTCAACCTTTAGGTTTAGGCGTGGGTTTTTTAAGTACATTTGGTCAACCTTTAGGTTTAGGCGTGGGTTTTTTAAGTACATTTGGTCAACCTTTAGGTTTAGGCGTGGGTTTTTTAAGTACATTTGGTCAACCTTTAGGTTTAGGCGTGGGTTTTTTAAGTACATTTGGTCAACCTTTAGGTTTAGGCGTGGGTTTTTTAAGTACATTTGGTCAACCTTTAGGTTTAGGCGTGGGTTTTTTAAGTACATTTGTTTAACATCCAAAGACCTTTAGACCTGAATTTTTTAAGTACATTTTTTCAACCTCCAACGGCCATTACGCATAGATTTTTTTTAATTACAATTTTCACCCTTGTGGCCTGCGGATCACTGTTCATGCTCCAAATGCAAGCAAAATAAACCAACATAAGCTCGATTTTCAATCTGCTACAATATCGTCACTTGGGCGCATTCCACAGAATAATACGAGCTTGATTTGGTCGATTCTTGGTGTTGTTATTTTTGTATGCCTTCAATTCATTTCAAATGCTATTTTCTGCAATTTATGTTCGGGACAGAGGTATTTTTGAGCATTTCTTGTTTAATATTTCGGATGTAGTGGAAAGAGAGAGCCAAAATCCAGCCGACCAACAGAATAAATTATAGCTGCAGAGGAAAAAGTCATGATGCCTGCTTGTGGTGGCAGTTATGGACTGGACACAGTGCAGGCAAAAAAAGAAAAACCTTTCCATTATTGCCGGTGAGCTACGGCTACTGCGATAGTTTTTGAGTTTTTGTATTCGTGGTTTCACAGACCACAACATGTTTCCGCGCTGTATTGTGAAGCTTGTTGGCCAAACTGCCATGCAAGTTCTGCTGTAATTCAAGACTGGTTTCTTGCGAACAGAAAAATGTTCATTCGTTACAGCGGGAGCAGCAGCAGCCGCACCATTACACCAACACAACCCAACTTCTTATAACCGGGATTAGTCTGTCCAACAACAACAACAACACCAATTTAACTTATAACGTATGCCAAAAACAGCCTGAAGTTTTTGAGATGGATGCCTGATTGTTTGGCAGCGTGGTTTCCGAACTCTGTGGTATTCATGTCTGTCTGTCTGTTTATGTGTTCACATTTCTTCTTCCTTTCCTTCCTTTTTTGTCGCGCAGCAGCATAGCTTTTAAAGGCAAAGCAACATCATCACCTAGAGCTGCACAACAACCAACAAACAACTTCAGGAACAACTCGCAAGCCAATCAGGCAGGAATTCAGGAAAGCAAGAAGTCAAACAGTCAGGCAATCATCAACTTCAGAAAGAACTGAAAAAACAATCCAATAAAGAGTTCTACAAAACCATATTCAAGAGCATCAACGATAAGTGGTGTCAATTTGTTTATAGAAAGAGATCAGAATTTTCGGCATCATTGCTCCGAATTTATGACTTTGTGAGGTCCTGGGAAAAATTATGTTAAAAAATCCACGTTTATTGGTCTAAGGGTCCTGGGAAAAATTATGTTAAAAAATCCACGTTTATTGGTCTAAGGGTCCTGGGAAAAATTATGTTAAAAAATCCACGTTTATTGGTCTAAGGGTCCTGGGAAAAATTGTGTTAAAAAATCCACGCTTATTGGTCTAAGGGTCCTGGGAAAAATTGTGTTAAAAAATCCACGCTTATTGGTCTAAGGGTCCTGGGAAAAATTGTGTTAAAAAATCCACGCTTATTGGTCTAAGGGTCCTGGGAAAAATTGTGTTAAAAAATCCACGCTTATTGGTCTAAGGGTCCTGGGAAAAATTGTGTTAAAAAATCCACGCTTATTGGTCTAAGGGTCCTGGGAAAAATTGTGTTAAAAAATCCACGCTTATTGGTCTAAGGGTCCTGGGAAAAATTGTGTTAAAAAATCCACGCTTATTGGTCTAAGGGTCCTGGGAAAAATTGTGTTAAAAAATCCACGCTTATTGGTGTAAGGGTCCTGGGAAAAATTGTGTTAAAAAATCCACGCTTATTGGTCTAAGGGTCCTGGGAAAAATTGTGTTAAAAAATCCACGCTTATTGGTCTAAGGGTCCTGGGAAAAATTGTGTTAAAAAATCCACGCTTATTGGTCTAAGGGTCCTGGGAAAAATTGTGTTAAAAAATCCACGCTTATTGGTCTAAGGGTCCTGGGAAAAATTGTGTTAAAAAATCCACGCTTATTGGTCTAAGGGTCCTGGGAAAAATTGTGTTAAAAAATCCACGCTTATTGGTCTAAGGGTCCTGGGAAAAATTGTGTTAAAAAATCCACGCTTATTGGTCTAAGGGTCCTGGGAAAAATTGTGTTAAAAAATCCACGCTTATTGGTCTAAGGGTCCTGGGAAAAATTGTGTTAAAAAATCCACGCTTATTGGTCTAAGGGTCCTGGGAAAAATTGTGTTAAAAAATCCACGCTTATTGGTCTAAGGGTCCTGGGAAAAATTGTGTTAAAAAATCCACGCTTATTGGTCTAAGGGTCCTGGGAAAAATTGTGTTAAAAAATCCACGCTTATTGGTCTAAGGGTCCTGGGAAAAATTGTGTTAAAAAATCCACGCTTATTGGTCTAAGGGTCCTGGGAAAAATTGTGTTAAAAAATCCACGCTTATTGGTCTAAGGGTCCTGGGAAAAATTGTGTTAAAAAATCCACGCTTATTGGTCTAAGGGTCCTGGGAAAAATTGTGTTAAAAAATCCACGCTTATTGGTCTAAGGGTCCTGGGAAAAATTGTGTTAAAAAATCCACGCTTATTGGTCTAAGGGTCCTGGGAAAAATTGTGTTAAAAAATCCACGCTTATTGGTCTAAGGGTCCTGGGAAAAATTGTGTTAAAAAATCCACGCTTATTGGTCTAAGGGTCCTGGGAAAAATTGTGTTAAAAAATCCACGCTTATTGGTCTAAGGGTCCTGGGAAAAATTGTGTTAAAAAATCCACGCTTATTGGTCTAAGGGTCCTGGGAAAAATTGTGTTAAAAAATCCACGCTTATTGGTCTAAGGGTCCTGGGAAAAATTGTGTTAAAAAATCCACGCTTATTGGTCTAAGGGTCCTGGGAAAAATTGTGTTAAAAAATCCACGCTTATTGGTCTAAGGGTCCTGGGAAAAATTGTGTTAAAAAATCCACGCTTATTGGTCTAAGGGTCCTGGGAAAAATTGTGTTAAAAAATCCACGCTTATTGGTCTAAGGGTCCTGGGAAAAATTGTGTTAAAAAATCCACGCTTATTGGTCTAAGGGTCCTGGGAAAAATTGTGTTAAAAAATCCACGCTTATTGGTCTAAGGGTCCTGGGAAAAATTGTGTTAAAAAATCCACGCTTATTGGTCTAAGGGTCCTGGGAAAAATTGTGTTAAAAAATCCACGCTTATTGGTCTAAGGGTCCTGGGAAAAATTGTGTTAAAAAATCCACGCTTATTGGTCTAAGGGTCCTGGGAAAAATTGTGTTAAAAAATCCACGCTTATTGGTCTAAGGGTCCTGGGAAAAATTGTGTTAAAAAATCCACGCTTATTGGTCTAAGGGTCCTGGGAAAAATTGTGTTAAAAAATCCACGCTTATTGGTCTAAGGGTCCTGGGAAAAATTGTGTTAAAAAATCCACGCTTATTGGTCTAAGGGTCCTGGGAAAAATTGTGTTAAAAAATCCACGCTTATTGGTCTAAGGGTCCTGGGAAAAATTGTGTTAAAAAATCCACGCTTATTGGTCTAAGGGTCCTGGGAAAAATTGTGTTAAAAAATCCACGCTTATTGGTCTAAGGGTCCTGGGAAAAATTGTGTTAAAAAATCCACGCTTATTGGTCTAAGGGTCCTGGGAAAAATTGTGTTAAAAAATCCACGCTTATTGGTCTAAGGGTCCTGGGAAAAATTGTGTTAAAAAATCCACGCTTATTGGTCTAAGGGTCCTGGGAAAAATTGTGTTAAAAAATCCACGCTTATTGGTCTAAGGGTCCTGGGAAAAATTGTGTTAAAAAATCCACGCTTATTGGTCTAAGGGTCCTGGGAAAAATTGTGTTAAAAAATCCACGCTTATTGGTCTAAGGGTCCTGGGAAAAATTGTGTTAAAAAATCCACGCTTATTGGTCTAAGGGTCCTGGGAAAAATTGTGTTAAAAAATCCACGCTTATTGGTCTAAGGGTCCTGGGAAAAATTGTGTTAAAAAATCCACGCTTATTGGTCTAAGGGTCCTGGGAAAAATTGTGTTAAAAAATCCACGCTTATTGGTCTAAGGGTCCTGGGAAAAATTGTGTTAAAAAATCCACGCTTATTGGTCTAAGGGTCCTGGGAAAAATTGTGTTAAAAAATCCACGCTTATTGGTCTAAGGGTCCTGGGAAAAATTGTGTTAAAAAATCCACGCTTATTGGTCTAAGGGTCCTGGGAAAAATTGTGTTAAAAAATCCACGCTTATTGGTCTAAGGGTCCTGGGAAAAATTGTGTTAAAAAATCCACGCTTATTGGTCTAAGGGTCCTGGGAAAAATTGTGTTAAAAAATCCACGCTTATTGGTCTAAGGGTCCTGGGAAAAATTGTGTTAAAAAATCCACGCTTATTGGTCTAAGGGTCCTGGGAAAAATTGTGTTAAAAAATCCACGCTTATTGGTCTAAGGGTCCTGGGAAAAATTGTGTTAAAAAATCCACGCTTATTGGTCTAAGGGTCCTGGGAAAAATTGTGTTAAAAAATCCACGCTTATTGGTCTAAGGGTCCTGGGAAAAATTGTGTTAAAAAATCCACGCTTATTGGTCTAAGGGTCCTGGGAAAAATTGTGTTAAAAAATCCACGCTTATTGGTCTAAGGGTCCTGGGAAAAATTGTGTTAAAAAATCCACGCTTATTGGTCTAAGGGTCCTGGGAAAAATTGTGTTAAAAAATCCACGCTTATTGGTCTAAGGGTCCTGGGAAAAATTGTGTTAAAAAATCCACGCTTATTGGTCTAAGGGTCCTGGGAAAAATTGTGTTAAAAAATCCACGCTTATTGGTCTAAGGGTCCTGGGAAAAATTGTGTTAAAAAATCCACGCTTATTGGTCTAAGGGTCCTGGGAAAAATTGTGTTAAAAAATCCACGCTTATTGGTCTAAGGGTCCTGGGAAAAATTGTGTTAAAAAATCCACGCTTATTGGTCTAAGGGTCCTGGGAAAAATTGTGTTAAAAAATCCACGCTTATTGGTCTAAGGGTCCTGGGAAAAATTGTGTTAAAAAATCCACGCTTATTGGTCTAAGGGTCCTGGGAAAAATTGTGTTAAAAAATCCACGCTTATTGGTCTAAGGGTCCTGGGAAAAATTGTGTTAAAAAATCCACGCTTATTGGTCTAAGGGTCCTGGGAAAAATTGTGTTAAAAAATCCACGCTTATTGGTCTAAGGGTCCTGGGAAAAATTGTGTTAAAAAATCCACGCTTATTGGTCTAAGGGTCCTGGGAAAAATTGTGTTAAAAAATCCACGCTTATTGGTCTAAGGGTCCTGGGAAAAATTGTGTTAAAAAATCCACGCTTATTGGTCTAAGGGTCCTGGGAAAAATTGTGTTAAAAAATCCACGCTTATTGGTCTAAGGGTCCTGGGAAAAATTGTGTTAAAAAATCCACGCTTATTGGTCTAAGGGTCCTGGGAAAAATTGTGTTAAAAAATCCACGCTTATTGGTCTAAGGGTCCTGGGAAAAATTGTGTTAAAAAATCCACGCTTATTGGTCTAAGGGTCCTGGGAAAAATTGTGTTAAAAAATCCACGCTTATTGGTCTAAGGGTCCTGGGAAAAATTGTGTTAAAAAATCCACGCTTATTGGTCTAAGGGTCCTGGGAAAAATTGTGTTAAAAAATCCACGCTTATTGGTCTAAGGGTCCTGGGAAAAATTGTGTTAAAAAATCCACGCTTATTGGTCTAAGGGTCCTGGGAAAAATTGTGTTAAAAAATCCACGCTTATTGGTCTAAGGGTCCTGGGAAAAATTGTGTTAAAAAATCCACGCTTATTGGTGTAAGGGTCCTGGGAAAAATTGTGTTAAAAAATCCACGCTTATTGGTGTAAGGGTCCTGGGAAAAATTGTGTTAAAAAATCCACGCTTATTGGTCTAAGGGTCCTGGGAAAAATTGTGTTAAAAAATCCACGCTTATTGGTCTAAGGGTCCTGGGAAAAATTGTGTTAAAAAATCCACGCTTATTGGTCTAAGGGTCCTGGGAAAAATTGTGTTAAAAAATCCACGCTTATTGGTCTAAGGGTCCTGGGAAAAATTGTGTTAAAAAATCCACGCTTATTGGTGTAAGGGTCCTGGGAAAAATTGTGTTAAAAAATCCACGCTTATTGGTGTAAGGGTCCTGGGAAAAATTGTGTTAAAAAATCCACGCTTATTGGTCTAAGGGTCCTGGGAAAAATTGTGTTAAAAAATCCACGCTTATTGGTGTAAGGGTCCTGGGAAAAATTGTGTTAAAAAATCCACGCTTATTGGTCTAAGGGTCCTGGGAAAAATTGTGTTAAAAAATCCACGCTTATTGGTCTAAGGGTCCTGGGAAAAATTGTGTTTAAAAATCCACGCTTATTGGTCTAAGGGTCCTGGGAAAAATTGTGTTAAAAAATCCACGCTTATTGGTGTAAGGGTCCTGGGAAAAATTGTGTTAAAAAATCCACGCTTATTGGTGTAAGGGTCCTGGGAAAAATTGTGTTAAAAAATCCACGCTTATTGGTCTAAGGGTCCTGGGAAAAATTGTGTTAAAAAATCCACGCTTATTGGTCTAAGGGTCCTGGGAAAAATTGTGTTAAAAAATCCACGCTTATTGGTCTAAGGGTCCTGGGAAAAATTGTGTTAAAAAATCCACGCTTATTGGTCTTTGGGTCCCACGAAAATTTACTTAGAAAATCCACGCTTATTGGTCTTAGTTCAATAATTATAGGTGTGATTGACAACACTAATGTTCCTTTCATCTCCCTCCATCTTCTCCCATAACCAAAAATCAACTTGATATTTGGCCTTCTGACGCTTTGGTTTAACCGAAAATCAACTATCCAGAATTTCCTTCATGGCTGCATTTTTACTGTGGCTGGCTGATACCGAGGTTGTTGCTAAATATTATTACTGGGGTAATGTTGTTGTTGCTGCTGCCTTTCAAGATGGACCATAATCGTTTTTATTATTTTGGCATTCTTGTTAGGGTCCCTTTGGCATTTTTTGCTAAAAATTTAAAAATGTTGCTCCTTATATTGCAATTGTTGTTGTTGCGTTGCTGGTTTAGTTGCCCAGCTTTAGAACTACACATCCCAAAAGCAGATACTTCCACGACTAAGAAAATACATCTGCTTCCCTTTAGCGATATACATATCTGTTGTTGCCATGGTCTGTGAATGCTGTATGGCTGGCTGGTTGACGCTGTGTTTTCGGTTGTATGCGTGAAATTGGCGCGCATTTTTAAAATATCAAACATTTTTTGCCAAGCTTAACCATGCGCCCCTCCGCTCGCTCATGTATACTATATTTGCTTAACTAAAGATATCTCCAATAACTTAGCGTGTCGTGTTGTCATCCTCAACTGTAGCTGTAGGTTGGAGCTGTGGTGGAAGAGTGGAGTGGTGGTGATATGGGCTGTTGTTGGCGGCAAACGTTTATTTTTTGCGTATTCTGGTTAACGAAAAACAGCTAAAAACTGCACCTGGTCTTTAGTTTTCGTTCGTTATTTGTAAATATTAAGATTTCATGCAAACTTCCCCGCGACCGACCGCTGGGCTCACAGCTATCCAATGTGTTGGCGAATATTGCAGGGACAGTCAAAGATCACAATAAAAGTTGACTTTTTAAATAATTTTAGGGGCTCCCATTGAGGACACTAAAAGTGGATTTTTTAAAGAATTTTAGGAGCACCCATTGAGGACAACTAACGTGGATTTTTAAAGAATTTTCGGGTGGGCTACTTGAAGACAATAAACGTGGATTTTTAAAGAATTTTTGGGAGGCCTCCTTGAGAACAATAAACGTGGATTTTTAAAGAAATTTTAGGAAGCCTCTCTGAGGGCAATAAACGTGGAGTTTTAAAGAATTTTTGGGAGGCCACCTTGAGGACAATAAACGTGGATTTTTAAAGAATTTTTGGGAGGCCTCCTTGAGGACAATAAACGTGGATTTTTAAAGAATTTTTGGGAGGCCTCCTTGAGGACAATAAATGTGGATTTTTAAAGAATTTTTGGGAGGCCTCCTTGAGGACAATAAAATTGGATTTTTAAAGAATTTTTGGGAGGGCTCCTTAAGGGAGGCCTCCTTGAGGACAATAAACGTGGATTTTTAAAGAATTTTTGGCAGGGCTCCTTGAGGACAATAAATGTGGATTTTTAAAGAATTTTTGGCAGGGCTCCTTGAGGACAATAAACGTGGATTTTTAAAGAATTTTTGGGAGGCCTCCTTGAGGACAATAAATGTGGATTTTTAAAGAATTTTTGGCAGGGCTCCTTGAGGACAATAAACGTGGATTTTTAAAGAATTTTTGGGAGGCCTCCTTGAGGACAATAAATGTGGATTTTTAAAGAATTTTTGGGAGGCCTCCTTGAGGACAATAAAATTGGATTTTTATAGAATTTTTGGGAGGGCTCCTTAAGGGAGGCCTCCTTGAGGACAATAAACGTGGATTTTTAAAGAATATTTGGCAGGGCTCCTTGAGGACAATAAATGTGGATTTTTAAAGAATTTTTGGCAGGGCTCCTTGAGGACAATAAACGTGGATTTTTAAAGAATTTTTGGGAGGCCTCCTTGAGGACAATAAATGTGGATTTTTAAAGAATTTTTGGCAGGGCTCCTTGAGGACAATAAACGTGGATTTTTAAAGAATTTTTGGCAGGGCTCCTTGAGGACAATAGACGTGGATTTTTAAAGAATTTTTGGCAGGGCTCCTTGGGGACAATAAACGTGGATTTTTAAAGAATTTTTGGCAGGGCTCCTTGGGGACAATAAACGTGGATTTTTAAAGAATTTTTGGCAGGGCTCCTTGAGGACAATAAACGTGGATTTTTAAAGAATTTTTGGCAGGGCTCCTTGAGGACAATAAACGTGGATTTTTAAAGAATTTTTGGCAGGGCTCCTTGAGGACAATAAACGTGGATTTTTAAAGAATTTTTGGGAGGCCTCCTTGAGGACAATAAAATTGGATTTTTAAAGAATTTTTGGGAGGCCTCCTTGAGGACAATAAAATTGGATTTTTAAAGAATTTTTGGGAGGCCTCCTTGAGGACAATAAACGTGGATTTTTAAAGAATTTTTGGGAGGCCTCCTTGAGGACAATAAAATTGGATTTTTAAAGAATTTTTGGGAGGGCTCCTTAAGGGAGGCCTCCTTGAGGACAATAAACGTGGATTTTTAAAGAATTTTTGGCAGGGCTCCTTGAGGACAATAAATGTGGATTTTTAAAGAATTTTTGGCAGGGCTCCTTGAGGACAATAAACGTGGATTTTTAAAGAATTTTTGGGAGGCCTCCTTGAGGACAATAAATGTGGATTTTTAAAGAATTTTTGGCAGGGCTCCGTGAGGACAATAAACGTGGATTTTTAAAGAATTTTTGGGAGGCCTCCTTGAGGACAATAAATGTGGATTTTTAAAGAATTTTTGGGAGGCCTCCTTGAGGACAATAAAATTGGATTTTTATAGAATTTTTGGGAGGGCTCCTTAAGGGAGGCCTCCTTGAGGACAATAAACGTGGATTTTTAAAGAATTTTTGGCAGGGCTCCTTGAGGACAATAAATGTGGATTTTTAAAGAATTTTTGGCAGGGCTCCTTGAGGACAATAAACGTGGATTTTTAAAGAATTTTTGGGAGGCCTCCTTGAGGACAATAAATGTTGATTTTTAAAGAATTTTTGGCAGGGCACCTTGAGGACAATAAACGTGGATTTTTAAAGAATTTTTGGCAGGGCTCCTTGAGGACAATAAACGTGGATTTTTAAAGAATTTTTGGCAGGGCTCCTTGGGGACAATAAACGTGGATTTTTAAAGAATTTTTGGCAGGGCTCCTTGAGGACAATAAACGTGGATTTTTAAAGAATTTTTGGCAGGGCTCCTTGAGGACAATAAACGTGGATTTTTAAAGAATTTTTGGCAGGGCTCCTTGAGGACAATAAACGTGGATTTTTAAAGAATTTTTGGGAGGCCTCCTTGAGGACAATAAAATTGGATTTTTAAAGAATTTTTGGGAGGGCTCCTTAAGGGAGGCCTCCTTGAGGACAATAAACGTGGATTTTTAAAGAATTTTTGGCAGGGCTCCTTGAGGACAATAAATGTGGATTTTTAAAGAATTTTTGGCAGGGCTCCACGAGGACAATAAAAGTGAATTTTTAAAGAATTTTTGGCAGGGCTCCTTGAGGACAATAAACGTGGATTTTTAAAGAATTTTTGCGAGGGCTCAATGAGGACAATAAACGTGAATTTTTAAAGAATTTTTGGCAGAGCTCCTTGAGGACAATAAAAGTAGATTTTTAAAGAATTTGTGGGAGGGATCCTTGAGGGCAATAAACGTGGATTTTTAAAGAATTTTTGGGAGGGCTCACTGAGGAAAATAAACGTGGATTTTTAAAGAATTTTTGGGAGGGCTCCTTGAGGACAATAAACGTGAATTTTTAAAGAATTTTTGGGAGAGCTCCTTGAGGACAATAAAAGTAGATTTTTAAAGAATTTGTGGGAGGGATCCTTGAGGGCAACAAACGTGGATTTTTAAAGAATTTTTGGGAGGGCTCACTGAGGACAATAAACGTGGATTGTTAAAGAATTTTTGGGAGGGCTCCTTGAGGACAATAAACGTGGATTTTTAAAAAATGTTTGGGAGGTCTCCTTGAGAACAATAAACGTGGATTTTTAAAGAATTTTTGGGAGGGCTCCTTAAGAACAATAAACGTGAATTTTTAAAAAATTTTTGAGGACAATAAACGTGAATTTTTAAAGAATTTTTGGGAGGGCTCCTTGAGGACAATAAACGTGGATTTTTAAAGAATTTTTGCGAGGGCTCCATGAGGACAATAAACGTGAATTTTTAAAGAATTTTTGGGAGAGCTCCTTGAGGACAATAAAAGTAGATTTTTAAAGAATTTGTGGGAGGGATCCTTGAGGGCAATAAACGTGGATTTTTAAAGAATTTTTGGGAGGGCTCACTGAGGACAATAAACGTGGATTTTTAAAGAATTTTTGGGAGGGCTCCTTGAGGACAATAAACGTGAATTTTTAAAGAATTTTTGGGAGAGCTCCTTGAGGACAATAAAAGTAGATTTTTAAAGAATTTGTGGGAGGGATCCTTGAGGGCAATAAACGTGGATTTTTAAAGAATTTTTGGGAGGGCTCACTGAGGAAAATAAACGTGGATTTTTAAAGAATTTTTGGGAGGGCTCCTTGAGGACAATAAACGTGAATTTTTAAAGAATTTTTGGGAGAGCTCCTTGAGGACAATAAAAGTAGATTTTTAAAGAATTTGTGGGAGGGATCCTTGAGGGCAATAAACGTGGATTTTTAAAGAATTTTTGGGAGGGCTCACTGAGGACAATAAACGTGGATTGTTAAAGAATTTTTGGGAGGGCTCCTTGAGGACAATAAACGTGGATTTTTAAAAAATGTTTGGGAGGTCTCCTTGAGAACAATAAACGTGGATTTTTAAAGAATTTTTGGGAGGGCTCCTTAAGAACAATAAACGTGAATTTTTAAAAAAATTTTTGAGGACAATAAACGTGAATTTTTAAAGAATTTTTGGGAGGGCTCCTTGAGGACAATAAACGTGGATTTTTAAAGAATTTTTGGCAGGGCTCCTTGAGGACAATAAATGTGGATTTTTAAAGAATTTTTGGGAGGCCTCCTTGAGGACAATAAATGTGGATTTTTAAAGAATTTTTGGGAGGCCTCCTTGAGGACAATAAAATTGGATTTTTATAGAATTTTTGGGAGGGCTCCTTAAGGGAGGGCTCCTTGAGAACAATAAACGTGGATTTTTAAAGAATTTTTGGGAGGGCTCCTTAAGAACAATAAACGTGAATTTTTAAAAAAATTTTTGAGGACAATAAACGTGAATTTTTAAAGAATTTTTGGGAGGGCTCCTTGAGGACAATAAACGTGGATTTTTAAAGAATTTTTGGCAGGGCTCCTTGAGGACAATAAACGTGGATTTTTAAAGAATTTTTGGGAGGCCTCCTTGAGGACAATAAATGTGGATTTTTAAAGAATTTTTGGGAGGCCTCCTTGAGGACAATAAAATTGGATTTTTATAGAATTTTTGGGAGGGCTCCTTAAGGGAGGGCTCCTTAAGGGAGGCCTCCTTGAGGACAATAAACGTGGATTTTTAAAGAATATTTGGCAGGGCTCCTTGAGGACAATAAATGTGGATTTTTAAAGAATTTTTGGCAGGGCTCCTTGAGGACAATAAATGTGGATTTTTAAAGAATTTTTGGGAGGCCTCCTTGAGGACAATAAAATTGGATTTTTATAGAATTTTTGGGAGGGCTCCTTAAGGGAGGCCTCCTTGAGAACAATAAACGTGGATTTTTAAAGAATTTTTGGGAGGGCTCCTTAAGAACAATAAACGTGAATTTTTAAAAAAATTTTTGAGGACAATAAACGTGAATTTTTAAAGAATTTTTGGGAGGGCTCCTTGAGGACAATAAACGTGGATTTTTAAAGAATTTTTGGCAGGGCTCCTTGAGGACAATAAACGTGGATTTTTAAAGAATTTTTGGGAGGCCTCCTTGAGGACAATAAATGTGGATTTTTAAAGAATTTTTGGGAGGCCTCCTTGAGGACAATAAAATTGGATTTTTATAGAATTTTTGGGAGGGCTCCTTAAGGGAGGGCTCCTTAAGGGAGGCCTCCTTGAGGACAATAAACGTGGATTTTTAAAGAATATTTGGCAGGGCTCCTTGAGGACAATAAATGTGGATTTTTAAAGAATTTTTGGCAGGGCTCCTTGAGGACAATAAATGTGGATTTTTAAAGAATTTTTGGGAGGCCTCCTTGAGGACAATAAAATTGGATTTTTATAGAATTTTTGGGAGGGCTCCTTAAGGGAGGCCTCCTTGAGAACAATAAACGTGGATTTTTAAAGAATTTTTGGGAGGGCTCCTTAAGAACAATAAACGTGAATTTTTAAAAAAATTTTTGAGGACAATAAACGTGAATTTTTAAAGAATTTTTGGGAGGGCTCCTTGAGGACAATAAACGTGGATTTTTAAAGAATTTTTGGCAGGGCTCCTTGAGGACAATAAACGTGGATTTTTAAAGAATTTTTGGGAGGCCTCCTTGAGGACAATAAATGTGGATTTTTAAAGAATTTTTGGGAGGCCTCCTTGAGGACAATAAAATTGGATTTTTATAGAATTTTTGGGAGGGCTCCTTAAGGGAGGGCTCCTTAAGGGAGGCCTCCTTGAGGACAATAAACGTGGATTTTTAAAGAATATTTGGCAGGGCTCCTTGAGGACAATAAATGTGGATTTTTAAAGAATTTTTGGCAGGGCTCCTTGAGGACAATAAACGTGGATTTTTAAAGAATTTTTGGGAGGCCTCCTTGAGGACAATAAATGTGGATTTTTAAAGAATTTTTGGCAGGGCTCCTTGAGGACAATAAACGTGGATTTTTAAAGAATTTTTGGCAGGGCTCCTTGAGGACAATAGACGTGGATTTTTAAAGAATTTTTGGCAGGGCTCCTTGGGGACAATAAACGTGGATTTTTAAAGAATTTTTGGCAGGGCTCCTTGGGGACAATAAACGTGGATTTTTAAAGAATTTTTGGCAGGGCTCCTTGAGGACAATAAACGTGGATTTTTAAAGAATTTTTGGCAGGGCTCCTTGAGGACAATAAACGTGGATTTTTAAAGAATTTTTGGCAGGGCTCCTTGAGGACAATAAACGTGGATTTTTAAAGAATTTTTGGGAGGCCTCCTTGAGGACAATAAAATTGGATTTTTAAAGAATTTTTGGGAGGCCTCCTTGAGGACAATAAAATTGGATTTTTAAAGAATTTTTGGGAGGCCTCCTTGAGGACAATAAACGTGGATTTTTAAAGAATTTTTGGGAGGCCTCCTTGAGGACAATAAAATTGGATTTTTAAAGAATTTTTGGGAGGGCTCCTTAAGGGAGGCCTCCTTGAGGACAATAAACGTGGATTTTTAAAGAATTTTTGGCAGGGCTCCTTGAGGACAATAAATGTGGATTTTTAAAGAATTTTTGGCAGGGCTCCTTGAGGACAATAAACGTGGATTTTTAAAGAATTTTTGGGAGGCCTCCTTGAGGACAATAAATGTGGATTTTTAAAGAATTTTTGGCAGGGCTCCTTGAGGACAATAAACGTGGATTTTTAAAGAATTTTTGGGAGGCCTCCTTGAGGACAATAAATGTGGATTTTTAAAGAATTTTTGGGAGGCCTCCTTGAGGACAATAAAATTGGATTTTTATAGAATTTTTGGGAGGGCTCCTTAAGGGAGGCCTCCTTGAGGACAATAAACGTGGATTTTTAAAGAATTTTTGGCAGGGCTCCTTGAGGACAATAAATGTGGATTTTTAAAGAATTTTTGGCAGGGCTCCTTGAGGACAATAAACGTGGATTTTTAAAGAATTTTTGGGAGGCCTCCTTGAGGACAATAAATGTGGATTTTTAAAGAATTTTTGGCAGGGCTCCTTGAGGACAATAAACGTGGATTTTTAAAGAATTTTTGGCAGGGCTCCTTGAGGACAATAAACGTGGATTTTTAAAGAATTTTTGGCAGGGCTCCTTGGGGACAATAAACGTGGATTTTTAAAGAATTTTTGGCAGGGCTCCTTGAGGACAATAAACGTGGATTTTTAAAGAATTTTTGGCAGGGCTCCTTGAGGACAATAAACGTGGATTTTTAAAGAATTTTTGGCAGGGCTCCTTGAGGACAATAAACGTGGATTTTTAAAGAATTTTTGGGAGGCCTCCTTGAGGACAATAAAATTGGATTTTTAAAGAATTTTTGGGAGGGCTCCTTAAGGGAGGCCTCCTTGAGGACAATAAACGTGGATTTTTAAAGAATTTTTGGCAGGGCTCCTTGAGGACAATAAATGTGGATTTTTAAAGAATTTTTGGCAGGGCTCCACGAGGACAATAAAAGTGAATTTTTAAAGAATTTTTGGCAGGGCTCCTTGAGGACAATAAACGTGGATTTTTAAAGAATTTTTGCGAGGGCTCAATGAGGACAATAAACGTGAATTTTTAAAGAATTTTTGGCAGAGCTCCTTGAGGACAATAAACGTGGATTTTTAAAGAATTTTTGGGAGGCCTCCTTGAGGACAATAAACGTGGATTTTTAAAGAATTTTTGGGAGGCCTCCTTGAGGACAATAAATGTGGATTTTTAAAGAATTTTTGGGAGGCCTCCTTGAGGACAATAAAATTGGATTTTTAAAGAATTTTTGGGAGGGCTCCTTAAGGGAGGCCTCCTTGAGGACAATAAACGTGGATTTTTAAAGAATTTTTGGCAGGGCTCCTTGAGGACAATAAATGTGGATTTTTAAAGAATTTTTGGCAGGGCTCCTTGAGGACAATAAACGTGGATTTTTAAAGAATTTTTGGGAGGCCTCCTTGAGGACAATAAATGTGGATTTTTAAAGAATTTTTGGCAGGGCTCCTTGAGGACAATAAACGTGGATTTTTAAAGAATTTTTGGGAGGCCTCCTTGAGGACAATAAATGTGGATTTTTAAAGAATTTTTGGGAGGCCTCCTTGAGGACAATAAAATTGGATTTTTATAGAATTTTTGGGAGGGCTCCTTAAGGGAGGCCTCCTTGAGGACAATAAACGTGGATTTTTAAAGAATATTTGGCAGGGCTCCTTGAGGACAATAAATGTGGATTTTTAAAGAATTTTTGGCAGGGCTCCTTGAGGACAATAAACGTGGATTTTTAAAGAATTTTTGGGAGGCCTCCTTGAGGACAATAAATGTGGATTTTTAAAGAATTTTTGGCAGGGCTCCTTGAGGACAATAAACGTGGATTTTTAAAGAATTTTTGGCAGGGCTCCTTGAGGACAATAGACGTGGATTTTTAAAGAATTTTTGGCAGGGCTCCTTGGGGACAATAAACGTGGATTTTTAAAGAATTTTTGGCAGGGCTCCTTGGGGACAATAAACGTGGATTTTTAAAGAATTTTTGGCAGGGCTCCTTGAGGACAATAAACGTGGATTTTTAAAGAATTTTTGGCAGGGCTCCTTGAGGACAATAAACGTGGATTTTTAAAGAATTTTTGGCAGGGCTCCTTGAGGACAATAAACGTGGATTTTTAAAGAATTTTTGGGAGGCCTCCTTGAGGACAATAAAATTGGATTTTTAAAGAATTTTTGGGAGGCCTCCTTGAGGACAATAAAATTGGATTTTTAAAGAATTTTTGGGAGGCCTCCTTGAGGACAATAAACGTGGATTTTTAAAGAATTTTTGGGAGACCTCCTTGAGGACAATAAAATTGGATTTTTAAAGAATTTTTGGGAGGGCTCCTTAAGGGAGGCCTCCTTGAGGACAATAAACGTGGATTTTTAAAGAATTTTTGGCAGGGCTCCTTGAGGACAATAAATGTGGATTTTTAAAGAATTTTTGGCAGGGCTCCTTGAGGACAATAAACGTGGATTTTTAAAGAATTTTTGGGAGGCCTCCTTGAGGACAATAAATGTGGATTTTTAAAGAATTTTTGGCAGGGCTCCGTGAGGACAATAAACGTGGATTTTTAAAGAATTTTTGGGAGGCCTCCTTGAGGACAATAAATGTGGATTTTTAAAGAATTTTTGGGAGGCCTCCTTGAGGACAATAAAATTGGATTTTTATAGAATTTTTGGGAGGGCTCCTTAAGGGAGGCCTCCTTGAGGACAATAAACGTGGATTTTTAAAGAATTTTTGGCAGGGCTCCTTGAGGACAATAAATGTGGATTTTTAAAGAATTTTTGGCAGGGCTCCTTGAGGACAATAAACGTGGATTTTTAAAGAATTTTTGGGAGGCCTCCTTGAGGACAATAAATGTTGATTTTTAAAGAATTTTTGGCAGGGCTCCTTGAGGACAATAAACGTGGATTTTTAAAGAATTTTTGGCAGGGCTCCTTGAGGACAATAAACGTGGATTTTTAAAGAATTTTTGGCAGGGCTCCTTGGGGACAATAAACGTGGATTTTTAAAGAATTTTTGGCAGGGCTCCTTGAGGACAATAAACGTGGATTTTTAAAGAATTTTTGGCAGGGCTCCTTGAGGACAATAAACGTGGATTTTTAAAGAATTTTTGGCAGGGCTCCTTGAGGACAATAAACGTGGATTTTTAAAGAATTTTTGGGAGGCCTCCTTGAGGACAATAAAATTGGATTTTTAAAGAATTTTTGGGAGGGCTCCTTAAGGGAGGCCTCCTTGAGGACAATAAACGTGGATTTTTAAAGAATTTTTGGCAGGGCTCCTTGAGGACAATAAATGTGGATTTTTAAAGAATTTTTGGCAGGGCTCCACGAGGACAATAAAAGTGAATTTTTAAAGAATTTTTGGCAGGGCTCCTTGAGGACAATAAACGTGGATTTTTAAAGAATTTTTGCGAGGGCTCAATGAGGACAATAAACGTGAATTTTTAAAGAATTTTTGGCAGAGCTCCTTGAGGACAATAAAAGTAGATTTTTAAAGAATTTGTGGGAGGGATCCTTGAGGGCAATAAACGTGGATTTTTAAAGAATTTTTGGGAGGGCTCACTGAGGAAAATAAACGTGGATTTTTAAAGAATTTTTGGGAGGGCTCCTTGAGGACAATAAACGTGAATTTTTAAAGAATTTTTGGGAGAGCTCCTTGAGGACAATAAAAGTAGATTTTTAAAGAATTTGTGGGAGGGATCCTTGAGGGCAACAAACGTGGATTTTTAAAGAATTTTTGGGAGGGCTCACTGAGGACAATAAACGTGGATTGTTAAAGAATTTTTGGGAGGGCTCCTTGAGGACAATAAACGTGGATTTTTAAAAAATGTTTGGGAGGTCTCCTTGAGAACAATAAACGTGGATTTTTAAAGAATTTTTGGGAGGGCTCCTTAAGAACAATAAACGTGAATTTTTAAAAAATTTTTGAGGACAATAAACGTGAATTTTTAAAGAATTTTTGGGAGGGCTCCTTGAGGACAATAAACGTGGATTTTTAAAGAATTTTTGCGAGGGCTCCATGAGGACAATAAACGTGAATTTTTAAAGAATTTTTGGGAGAGCTCCTTGAGGACAATAAAAGTAGATTTTTAAAGAATTTGTGGGAGGGATCCTTGAGGGCAATAAACGTGGATTTTTAAAGAATTTTTGGGAGGGCTCACTGAGGACAATAAACGTGGATTTTTAAAGAATTTTTGGGAGGGCTCCTTGAGGACAATAAACGTGAATTTTTAAAGAATTTTTGGGAGAGCTCCTTGAGGACAATAAAAGTAGATTTTTAAAGAATTTGTGGGAGGGATCCTTGAGGGCAATAAACGTGGATTTTTAAAGAATTTTTGGGAGGGCTCACTGAGGAAAATAAACGTGGATTTTTAAAGAATTTTTGGGAGGGCTCCTTGAGGACAATAAACGTGAATTTTTAAAGAATTTTTGGGAGAGCTCCTTGAGGACAATAAAAGTAGATTTTTAAAGAATTTGTGGGAGGGATCCTTGAGGGCAATAAACGTGGATTTTTAAAGAATTTTTGGGAGGGCTCACTGAGGACAATAAACGTGGATTGTTAAAGAATTTTTGGGAGGGCTCCTTGAGGACAATAAACGTGGATTTTTAAAAAATGTTTGGGAGGTCTCCTTGAGAACAATAAACGTGGATTTTTAAAGAATTTTTGGGAGGGCTCCTTAAGAACAATAAACGTGAATTTTTAAAAAAATTTTTGAGGACAATAAACGTGAATTTTTAAAGAATTTTTGGGAGGGCTCCTTGAGGACAATAAACGTGGATTTTTAAAGAATTTTTGGCAGGGCTCCTTGAGGACAATAAATGTGGATTTTTAAAGAATTTTTGGCAGGGCTCCTTGAGGACAATAAACGTGGATTTTTAAAGAATTTTTGGGAGGCCTCCTTGAGGACAATAAATGTGGATTTTTAAAGAATTTTTGGCAGGGCTCCTTGAGGACAATAAACGTGGATTTTTAAAGAATTTTTGGGAGGCCTCCTTGAGGACAATAAATGTGGATTTTTAAAGAATTTTTGGGAGGCCTCCTTGAGGACAATAAAATTGGATTTTTATAGAATTTTTGGGAGGGCTCCTTAAGGGAGGCCTCCTTGAGGACAATAAACGTGGATTTTTAAAGAATATTTGGCAGGGCTCCTTGAGGACAATAAATGTGGATTTTTAAAGAATTTTTGGCAGGGCTCCTTGAGGACAATAAACGTGGATTTTTAAAGAATTTTTGGGAGGCCTCCTTGAGGACAATAAATGTGGATTTTTAAAGAATTTTTGGCAGGGCTCCTTGAGGACAATAAACGTGGATTTTTAAAGAATTTTTGGCAGGGCTCCTTGAGGACAATAGACGTGGATTTTTAAAGAATTTTTGGCAGGGCTCCTTGGGGACAATAAACGTGGATTTTTAAAGAATTTTTGGCAGGGCTCCTTGGGGACAATAAACGTGGATTTTTAAAGAATTTTTGGCAGGGCTCCTTGAGGACAATAAACGTGGATTTTTAAAGAATTTTTGGCAGGGCTCCTTGAGGACAATAAACGTGGATTTTTAAAGAATTTTTGGCAGGGCTCCTTGAGGACAATAAACGTGGATTTTTAAAGAATTTTTGGGAGGCCTCCTTGAGGACAATAAAATTGGATTTTTAAAGAATTTTTGGGAGGCCTCCTTGAGGACAATAAAATTGGATTTTTAAAGAATTTTTGGGAGGCCTCCTTGAGGACAATAAACGTGGATTTTTAAAGAATTTTTGGGAGGCCTCCTTGAGGACAATAAAATTGGATTTTTAAAGAATTTTTGGGAGGGCTCCTTAAGGGAGGCCTCCTTGAGGACAATAAACGTGGATTTTTAAAGAATTTTTGGCAGGGCTCCTTGAGGACAATAAATGTGGATTTTTAAAGAATTTTTGGCAGGGCTCCTTGAGGACAATAAACGTGGATTTTTAAAGAATTTTTGGGAGGCCTCCTTGAGGACAATAAATGTGGATTTTTAAAGAATTTTTGGCAGGGCTCCTTGAGGACAATAAACGTGGATTTTTAAAGAATTTTTGGGAGGCCTCCTTGAGGACAATAAATGTGGATTTTTAAAGAATTTTTGGGAGGCCTCCTTGAGGACAATAAAATTGGATTTTTATAGAATTTTTGGGAGGGCTCCTTAAGGGAGGCCTCCTTGAGGACAATAAACGTGGATTTTTAAAGAATTTTTGGCAGGGCTCCTTGAGGACAATAAATGTGGATTTTTAAAGAATTTTTGGCAGGGCTCCTTGAGGACAATAAACGTGGATTTTTAAAGAATTTTTGGGAGGCCTCCTTGAGGACAATAAATGTGGATTTTTAAAGAATTTTTGGCAGGGCTCCTTGAGGACAATAAACGTGGATTTTTAAAGAATTTTTGGCAGGGCTCCTTGAGGACAATAAACGTGGATTTTTAAAGAATTTTTGGCAGGGCTCCTTGGGGACAATAAACGTGGATTTTTAAAGAATTTTTGGCAGGGCTCCTTGAGGACAATAAACGTGGATTTTTAAAGAATTTTTGGCAGGGCTCCTTGAGGACAATAAACGTGGATTTTTAAAGAATTTTTGGCAGGGCTCCTTGAGGACAATAAACGTGGATTTTTAAAGAATTTTTGGGAGGCCTCCTTGAGGACAATAAAATTGGATTTTTAAAGAATTTTTGGGAGGGCTCCTTAAGGGAGGCCTCCTTGAGGACAATAAACGTGGATTTTTAAAGAATTTTTGGCAGGGCTCCTTGAGGACAATAAATGTGGATTTTTAAAGAATTTTTGGCAGGGCTCCACGAGGACAATAAAAGTGAATTTTTAAAGAATTTTTGGCAGGGCTCCTTGAGGACAATAAACGTGGATTTTTAAAGAATTTTTGCGAGGGCTCAATGAGGACAATAAACGTGAATTTTTAAAGAATTTTTGGCAGAGCTCCTTGAGGACAATAAAAGTAGATTTTTAAAGAATTTGTGGGAGGGATCCTTGAGGGCAATAAACGTGGATTTTTAAAGAATTTTTGGGAGGGCTTACTGAGGAAAATAAACGTGGATTTTTAAAGAATTTTTGGGAGGGCTCCTTGAGGACAATAAACGTGAATTTTTAAAGAATTTTTGGGAGAGCTCCTTGAGGACAATAAAAGTAGATTTTTAAAGAATTTGTGGGAGGGATCCTTGAGGGCAACAAACGTGGATTTTTAAAGAATTTTTGGGAGGGCTCACTGAGGACAATAAACGTGGATTGTTAAAGAATTTTTGGGAGGGCTCCTTGAGGACAATAAACGTGGATTTTTAAAAAATGTTTGGGAGGTCTCCTTGAGAACAATAAACGTGGATTTTTAAAGAATTTTTGGGAGGGCTCAATGAGGACAATAAACGTGGATTTTTAAAGAATTTTTGGGAGGTCTCCTTGAGGACAATAAACGTGGATTTTTAAAGAATTTTTGCGAGGGCTCAATGAGGACAATAAACGTGAATTTTTAAAGAATTTTTGGCAGAGCTCCTTGAGGACAATAAAAGTAGATTTTTAAAGAATTTGTGGGAGGGATCCTTGAGGGCAATAAACGTGGATTTTTAAAGAATTTTTGGGAGGGCTCACTGAGGACAATAAACGTGGATTTTTAAAGAATTTTTGGGAGGGCTCCTTGAGGACAATAAACGTGAATTTTTAAAGAATTTTTGGGAGAGCTCCTTGAGGACAATAAAAGTAGATTTTTAAAGAATTTGTGGGAGGGATCCTTGAGGGCAATAAACGTGGATTTTTAAAGAATTTTTGGGAGGGCTCACTGAGGAAAATAAACGTGGATTTTTAAAGAATTTTTGGGAGGGCTCCTTGAGGACAATAAACGTGAATTTTTAAAGAATTTTTGGGAGAGCTCCTTGAGGACAATAAAAGTAGATTTTTAAAGAATTTGTGGGAGGGATCCTTGAGGGCAATAAACGTGGATTTTTAAAGAATTTTTGGGAGGGCTCACTGAGGACAATAAACGTGGATTGTTAAAGAATTTTTGGGAGGGCTCCTTGAGGACAATAAACGTGGATTTTTAAAAAATGTTTGGGAGGTCTCCTTGAGAACAATAAACGTGGATTTTTAAAGAATTTTTGGGAGGGCTCCTTAAGAACAATAAACGTGAATTTTTAAAAAAATTTTTGAGGACAATAAACGTGAATTTTTAAAGAATTTTTGGGAGGGCTCCTTGAGGACAATAAACGTGGATTTTTAAAGAATTTTTGCGAGGGCTCCATGAGGACAATAAACGTGAATTTTTAAAGAATTTTTGGGAGAGCTCCTTGAGGACAATAAACGTGGATTTTTAAAGATTTTTAGGGAGGGCTACTTGAGGACAACAAACGTGGATTTTAAAGAATTTTTGGGAGGGCTCCTTAAGAACAATAAACGTGAATTTTTAAAAAAATTTTTGAGGACAATAAACGTGAATTTTTAAAGAATTTGTGGGAGGGATCCTTGAGGGCAATAAACGTGGATTTTTAAAGAATTTTTGGGAGGGCTCACTGAGGACAATAAACGTGGATTTTTAAAGAATTTTTGGGAGGGCTCCTTGAGGACAATAAACGTGGATTTTTAAAGAATTTTTGCGAGGGCTCCTTGAGGACAATAAACGTGGATTTTTAAAGATTTTTAGGGAGGGCTACTTGAGGACAACAAACGTGGATTTTAAAGAATTTTTGGGAGGGCTCCTTGAACAAAATAAACGTGGATTTTTAAAGAATTTTTGGGAGGGCAGCTTGAGGACAATACACATGGATTTTTTTAAAGAATTTTTGGGAGGGCTCCTTGAACAAAATAAACGTGGATTTTTAAAGAATTTTTGGGAGGGCAGCTTGAGGACAATACACATGGATTTTTTTAAAGAATTTTTGGAGCACCCATTGAGGACAATGGACGTGGATTTTTAAAGAATTTTTGGGAGAGCTCCAGGAGGACATTTTGATGGATTTTTAAAGAATTTTTGGGAGGGCTCCGTGAGGACAATAAACGTGGTTTTTAGAGAATTTTTGGGAAGGCTCCTTGAGGCCAATAAACGTGGATTTTTAAAGAATTTTTGGGAGGGCTCCTTGAGGGCAATAAACGTGGATTTTTAGAGAATTTTTGGGAGGGCTCCTTGAGGACAATAAACGTGGATTTTTAGAGAATTTGTGGGAGGGCTCCTTGAGGACAATAAACGTGGATTTTTAAAGAATTTTTGGCAGGGCTCACTGAGGACAATAAACGTGGATTTTTAAAAAATTGTTGAGGACAATAAACGTGAATTTTTAAAGAATTTTTGGGAGGGCTCACTGAGGACAATAAACGTGGATTTTTAAAGAATTTTTGGGAGGGCTCCTTGAGGACAATAAACGTGAATTTTTAAAGAATTTTTGGGAGAGCTCCTTGAGGACAATAAAAGTAGATTTTTAAAGAATTTGTGGGAGGGATCCTTGAGGGCAATAAACGTGGATTTTTAAAGAATTTTTGGGAGGGCTCACTGAGGACAATAAACGTGGATTGTTAAAGGGCAGCTTGAGGACAATAAACGTGGATTTTTAAAGAATTTTTGCGAGGGCTCCTTGAGGACAATAAACGTGGATTTTTAAAGATTTTTAGGGAGGGCTACTTGAGGACAACAAACGTGGATTTTAAAGAATTTTTGGGAGGGCTCCTTGAACAAAATAAACGTGGATTTTTAAAGAATTTTTGGGAGGGCAGCTTGAGGACAATACACATGGATTTTTTTAAAGAATTTTTGGAGCACCCATTGAGGACAATGGACGTGAATTTTTAAAGAATTTTTGGCAGGGCTCCTTGAGGACAATAAACGTGGATTTTTAAAGAATTTTTGGAAGGGCTCCTTGGGTACAATAAACGTGGATTTTTAAAGAATTTTTGGCAGGGCTCCTTGAGGACAATAAACGTGGGTTTTTAAAGAATTTTTGGCAGGGCTCCTTGAGGACAATAAACGTGGATTTTTAAAGAATTTTTGGCAGGGCTCCTTGAGGACAATAAACGTGGATTTTTATAGCATCTTTGGGAGGGCTCCTTGAGGACAATAAACGTGGATTTTTATAGCATCTTTGGGAGGGCTCCTTGAGGTCAATAAACGTGGATTTTTAAAGAAATTTTGGCAGGGCTCCTTGAGGACAATAAACGTGGATTTTTATAGCATCTTTGGGAGGGCTCCTTGAGGTCAATAAACGTGGATTTTTAAAGAAATTTTGGCAGGGCTCCTTGAGGACAATAAACGTGGATTTTTAAAGAATTTTTGGGAGGGCTCCTTGAGGACAATTAACGTGGATTTTTAAAGAATTTTTGGCAGGGCTTCTTGAGGACAATAAACGTGGATTTTTAAAGAATTTTTGGGAGGACTCCTTGAGGTCAATAAACGTGGATTTTTAAAGAAATTTTGGCAGGGCTCCTTGAGGACAATAAACGTGGATTTTTAAAGAATTTTTGGGAGGGCTCCTTGAGGACAATAAACGTGAATTTTTAAAGAATTTTTGGGAGAGCTCCTTGAGGACAATAAAAGTAGATTTTTAAAGAATTTGTGGGAGGGATCCTTGAGGGCAATAAACGTGGATTTTTAAAGAATTTTTGGGAGGGCTCACTGAGGACAATAAACGTGGATTGTTAAAGAATTTTTGGGAGGGCTCCTTGAGGACAATAAACGTGGATTTTTAAAAAATGTTTGGGAGGTCTCCTTGAGAACAATAAACGTGGATTTTTAAAGAATTTTTGGGAGGGCTCCTTAAGAACAATAAACGTGAATTTTTAAAAAAATTTTGAGGACAATAAACGTGAATTTTTAAAGAATTTTTGGGAGGGCTCCTTGAGGACAATAATCGTGGATTTTTAAAGAATTTTTGCGAGGGCTCCATGAGGACAATAAACGTGAATTTTTAAAGAATTTTTGGGAGAGCTCCTTGAGGACAATAAAAGTAGATTTTTAAAGAATTTGTGGGAGGGATCCTTGAGGGCAATAAACGTGGATTTTTAAAGAATTTTTGGGAGGGCTCACTGAGGACAATAAACGTGGATTTTTAAAGAATTTTTGGGAGGGCTCCTTGAGGACAATAAACGTGGATTTTTAAAGAATTTTTGCGAGGGCTCCTTGAGGACAATAAACGTGGATTTTTAAAGATTTTTAGGGAGGGCTACTTGAGGACAACAAACGTGGATTTTAAAGAATTTTTGGGAGGGCTCCTTGAACAAAATAAACGTGGATTTTTAAAGAATTTTTGGGAGGGCAGCTTGAGGACAATACACATGGATTTTTTTAAAGAATTTTTGGGAGGGCTCCTTGAACAAAATAAACGTGGATTTTTAAAGAATTTTTGGGAGGGCAGCTTGAGGACAATACACATGGATTTTTTTAAAGAATTTTTGGAGCACCCATTGAGGACAATGGACGTGGATTTTTAAAGAATTTTTGGGAGAGCTCCAGGAGGACATTTTGATGGATTTTTAAAGAATTTTTGGGAGGGCTCCGTGAGGACAATAAACGTGGTTTTTAGAGAATTTTTGGGAAGGCTCCTTGAGGCCAATAAACGTGGATTTTTAAAGAATTTTTGGGAGGGCTCCTTGAGGGCAATAAACGTGGATTTTTAGAGAATTTTTGGGAGGGCTCCTTGAGGACAATAAACGTGGATTTTTAGAGAATTTGTGGGAGGGCTCCTTGAGGACAATAAACGTGGATTTTTAAAGAATTTTTGGCAGGGCTCACTGAGGACAATAAACGTGGATTTTTAAAAAAATTTTGAGGACAATAAACGTGAATTTTTAAAGAATTTTTGGGAGGGCTCACTGAGGACAATAAACGTGGATTTTTAAAGAATTTTTGGGAGGGCTCCTTGAGGACAATAAACCTGAATTTTTAAAGAATTTTTGGGAGAGCTCCTTGAGGACAATAAAAGTAGATTTTTAAAGAATTTGTGGGAGGGATCCTTGAGGGCAATAAACGTGGATTTTTAAAGAATTTTTGGGAGGGCTCACTGAGGACAATAAACGTGGATTGTTAAAGGGCAGCTTGAGGACAATAAACGTGGATTTTTAAAGAATTTTTGCGAGGGCTCCTTGAGGACAATAAACGTGGATTTTTAAAGATTTTTAGGGAGGGCTACTTGAGGACAACAAACGTGGATTTTAAAGAATTTTTGGGAGGGCTCCTTGAACAAAATAAACGTGGATTTTTAAAGAATTTTTGGGAGGGCAGCTTGAGGACAATACACATGGATTTTTTTAAAGAATTTTTGGAGCACCCATTGAGGACAATGGACGTGAATTTTTAAAGAATTTTTGGCAGGGCTCCTTGAGGACAATAAACGTGGATTTTTAAAGAATTTTTGGAAGGGCTCCTTGGGTACAATAAACGTGGATTTTTAAAGAATTTTTGGCAGGGCTCCTTGAGGACAATAAACGTGGGTTTTTAAAGAATTTTTGGCAGGGCTCCTTGAGGACAATAAACGTGGATTTTTAAAGAATTTTTGGCAGGGCTCCTTGAGGACAATAAACGTGGGTTTTTAAAGAATTTTTGGCAGGGCTCCTTGAGGACAATAAACGTGGATTTTTATAGCATCTTTGGGAGGGCTCCTTGAGGACAATAAACGTGGATTTTTATAGCATCTTTGGGAGGGCTCCTTGAGGTCAATAAACGTGGATTTTTAAAGAAATTTTGGCAGGGCTCCTTGAGGACAATAAACGTGGATTTTTATAGCATCTTTGGGAGGGCTCCTTGAGGTCAATAAACGTGGATTTTTAAAGAAATTTTGGCAGGGCTCCTTGAGGACAATAAACGTGGATTTTTAAAGAATTTTTGGGAGGGCTCCTTGAGGACAATTAACGTGGATTTTTAAAGAATTTTTGGCAGGGCTTCTTGAGGACAATAAACGTGGATTTTTAAAGAATTTTTGGGAGGACTCCTTGAGGACAATAAACGTGGATTTTTAAAGAATTTTTGGGAGGCCTCCTTGAAGACAATAAACGTGGATTTTTTAGAATTTTTGGAAGGGCTCCTTGAAGACAATAAGCGTGGATTTTTTAAGATTTTTTAGGAGGGCTCCTTGAGGATAATAAACGTCGATTTTTTAAGCTTTTTAGGAGGGCTCCTTGAGGATAATAAACGTGGATTTTTAAAGAATTTTTGAGATCAATAAACGTGGATTTTTAAAGAATTTTTGAGATCAATAAACGTGGATTTTTAAAGAATTTTTGGCAGGGCTCCTTGAGGACATTAAACGTGGATTTTTAAAGAATTTTTGGCAGGGCTCCTTGAGGACAATAAACGTGAATTTTTAAATAATTTTTGGGAGGGCTCCTTGAGGACAATAAACGTGAATTTTTAAAGATTTTTTGGAGGGCTCCTTGAGTATAATAAACGTGAATTTTAAAGAATTTTTGGCAGGGCTCCTTGAGGACAATAAACGTGGATTTTTAAAGAATTTTTGGGAGGGCTCCCTGAGGACAATAAACGTGAATTTTTAAAGAATTTTTGGCAGGGCTCCTTGAGGACAATAAACGTGGATTTTTAAAGAATTTTTGGCAGGGCTCCTTGAGTACAATAAACGTGGATTTTTAAAAATTTACGGGAGGGCAATGAACGTGGATTTTTAAAGAATTTTTGGGAGGCCTCCTTGAGGACGATAAACCTGGATTTTTAAAGAATTTTTGGGAGGCCGCCTTGAGGACAATAAACGTGGATTTTTAAAGATTTTTCGGGAGGGCCAGTTGAACGTGGATTTTTAAAGAATTTTAGGAAGGGCTCCTCGAGGACAATAAACGTGGATTTTTAAAGAATTTTTGTGAGGGCTCCTTGAAGAAAATAAATGTGGATTTTTTAATAATTTTTGGGAGGGCTCCTTGAGAACAATAAACGTGGATTTTTAAAGTTTTTTTTCGAGGACTCCTTGAGGACAATAAACGTGGATTTTTGAAGAATTTTTGGGAGGGCTCCTTATGTACAATAAAAGTGGATTTTTAAAGAATTTTTGGGATGAGGACAATAAACGTGGATTTTTAAAGAATTTTTGGGAGGCCTCCTTGAGGACAATAAACGTGGATTTTTAAAGAATTTTTGGGAGGCCTCCTTGAGGACAATAAACGTGGATTTTGTAAAGAATTTTTGGGAGGGCTACTTGAAGACACGTGGATTTTTTAATAAATTTTGGGTGGGCTTTTTGAAGACAATAAAGGTGGTTTATTAAAGGTTTTTTAGAGGGTCCATTCAGGACATTGTCATTTATAGATGACTCTCATTTTATTGGCTAGAATTTTTTCTCCTGCTGAATATCTTAGTTTACAATCTAAATCGATTTAAGATCAACCCTGGCCAGGAATTTCATCAGTTAACTTTGCTCCTCATGTTTTGTCATAAAATTCGATTACGAAAAATTCCATATCATTTCAAAGAATTTGCATTTCATAAAACTGAATGCTGTTTCTGGTTTTTCATTTACAACTGTAGCAAGGCAACAGCAACAACAACAGAAAATCCCCAAGGCATTCCAACGTAATGTGTCGCAATTCCTCGTAAATGCTGTAAATTTAACAGATCGCAACAAAAAAATCCAGACAGAAATAAACATTCTTATGATAATTTTCAGTTTTTAATATTCAGTTGATCAGAATGCTGGGGACAGCATATGCTTAGCTTTGCTTCTGCTGCTATAGCAACAACGGCATTCGGGATAAATGAGAAATGTGTAAACCAGGATCACCAGGTCTCTAAGTGTTGAACCAAAAGTAAGCTGGCTTCGTACTGGAAATTGTTCTGCTTTGCTTTGATGATGAAAGGACTTTTCTGGCCTAGGGTCCTGGCATCAATTTTTAATGCTGTGAGAGTTTATAAAAAAGAGTACAAATGGCAACCCTACTAAGAAAGTTGACATTTACGAATCGAATTGATATACTCATAACGTTCTCGATATTGTCATCAGTTGCCTGCATTAACTGGACCAAATGGCTTCCTTTTAAGACCTTAGTTTGGTATGCAAATGTGAATTTTATGTCGAACTTATTTGTGATCACATCATCTGCATATTTGAAATATTTATTTCAAAACTGTGGTATTGTTTGTTTGTTTCATACTAGTCGTTGCAAGAATGTCATTCACAAAATATTGAAGTAAGAATAGTTTTTTAGTTTGCATAAATGCATTTACTACGCTCTGAAGCATATGGTCCACTGTCATCACCCTGCAGTCAGCTATGTTGGGTATAAGAAATCTATATATGTCTGTACATTTGGATATATTTAATATATCCGCCCGATTCCGCCAATCGATTTTTTTTTATCTAAAAATATTTAGCATACGAGTATTCGTAAGTGTATGCATTTGTTGCTATCATAGCTGTCATAGTTGTAATGATTGGATTCTTGGCTGCCACCATCGCCACCACTGCCACCCCATTTATAATATGTGTGATTGTTGGTGTTCGTAAAAAATGTCTAAGAGGTGCGCAAGCGTGCTTCTTACTCCATCCATGTTGTAAGATCGAGGCGAACAAATATTGTCGCGAAATGACAACGTTTGCGTTTCGTTCATAACGACGTAGTTTTTTTTTTTACATAGACCTCTATGTTTGTATGTTTGGTAGTGTGCCCGTCTGTATATAAGTCATAATGTTCAATTTATTCGCATTTATATTTGCCAGCTTTAACTTGTGCTTGTTATTTCAAAAAAAGTTAGCAACAAAAAAAAAACGAAACTCCTCGTATGGCATTCAATTGGGTGCGGCGGAATTTCAACTTTACCATATAATTCAATATCATCTATTCAGCCCATTTGGCAAACACATTACCTACGACGGACGGGTAGTCAGTCAGTCCGTTGATGGTTTTACATGATTTTACAACAACACGGCAGTCAAAACTAAATACGTGCTCAATACGATGCGAAAAAAAATCAGATTTATGTGACATACGGAAATTTTAATAGTTGGAGATATGGAGTGCAGAAATATTTTCAACGACAAATGGTACTTGAAAAAAATTCTTTAAAAAATCCACGCTTATTGGTCTAATGGTCCTTGAAAAAAATTCTTTAAAAATCCACGTTTACTGGTCTGATGGTCCTTGAAAAAAATTCTTTAAAAAATCCATGTTTACTGGTCTAATGGTCCTTGAAAAAAATTCTTTAAAAACGTTTACTGGTCTGATGGTCCTTGAAAAAAATTCTTTAAAAAATCCACGTTTACTGGTCTAATGGTCCTTGAAAAAAATTCTTTAAAAAATCCACGTTTACTGGTCTAATGGTCCTTGAAAAAAATTCTTTAAAAAATCCACGTTTGCTGGTCTAATGGTCCTTGAAAAAAATTCTTTAAAAAATCCACGTTCGCTGGTCTAATGGTCCTTGAAAAAATTTCTTTAAAAAATCCACGTTTACTGGTCTAATGGTCCTTGAAAAAATTTCTTTAAAAAATCCACGTTTACTGGTCTAATGGTCCTTGAAAAAAATTCTTTAAAAAATCCAAGTTTACTGGTCTAATGGTCCTTGAAAAAATTTCTTTAAAAAATCCACGCTTACTGGTCTAATGGTCCTTGAAAAAAATTCTTTAAAAAATCCACGTTTACTGGTCTAATGGTCTTTGAAAAAAATTCTTTAAAAAATCCACGTTTACTGGTCTAATGGTCCTTAAAAAAAATTCTTTAAAAAATCCACGTTTACTGGTCTAATGGTCCTTGAAAAAAATTCTTTAAAAAATCCAAGTTTACTGGTCTAACGGTCCTTGAAAAAAATTCTTTAAAAAATCCACGCTTACTGGTCTAATGGTCCTTGAAAAAAATTCTTTAAAAAATCCACGTTTACTGGTCTAATGGTCCTTGAAAAAAATTCTTTAAAAAATCCACGTTTACCGGTCTAATGGTCCTTGAAAAAAATTCTTTAAAAAATCCAAGGTTACTGGTCTAATGGTCCTTGAAAAAAATTCTTTAAAAATCCACGTTTACTGGTCTAATGGTCCTTGAAAAAATTCTTTAAAAAATCCACGTTTACTGGTCTAATGGTCCTTGAAAAAAATTCTTTAAAAAATCCACGTTTACTGGTCTAATGGTCCTTGAAAAAATTCTTTAAAAAATCCAAGTTTACTGGTCTAATGGTCCTTGAAAAAAATTCTTTAAAAAATCCACGTTTACTGGTCTAATGGTCCTTGAAAAAAATTCTTTAAAAAATCCACGTTTACTGGTCTAATGGTCCTTGAAAAAAATTCTTTAAAAAATCCACGTTTACTGGTCTAATGGTCTTTGAAAAAAATTCTTTAAAAAATCCACGTTTACTGGTCTAGTGGTCCTTGAAAAAAATTCTTTAAAAAATCCACGTTTACTGGTCTAATGGTCCTTGAAAAAAATTCTTTAAAAAATCCACGTTTACTGGTCTAATGGTCCTTGAAAAAAATTCTTTAAAAAATCCACGTTTGCGTCTAATGGTCCTTAAAAAAAATTCTTTAAAAAATCCAAGTTTACTGGTCTAATGGTCCTTGAAAAAAAATCTTTAAAAAATCCACGTTTACTGGTCTAATGGTCCTTGAAAAAAATTCTTTAAAAAATCCACGTTTGCGTCTAATGGTCCTTAAAAAAAATTCTTTAAAAAATCCACGTTTACTGGTCTAATGGTCCTTGAAAAAAATTCTTTAAAAAATCCACGTTTACTGGTCTAATGGTCCTTGAAAACAATTCTTTAAAAAATCCACGTTTACTGGTCTAATGGTCCTTGAAAACAATTCTTTAAAAATTCCACGTTTACTGGTCTAATGGTCCTTGAAAAAAATTCTTTAAAAAATCCACGTTTTCTGTTCTAATGGTCCTTGAAAAAAATTCTTTAAAAAATCCATGTTTACTGGTCTAATGGTCCTTGAAAAAAATTCTTTAAAAATTCCACGTTTACTGGTCTAATGGTCCTTGAAAAAAATTCTTTAAAAAATCCACGTTTTCTGTTCTAATGGTCCTTGAAAAAAATTCTTTAAAAAAAATCCACGTTTACTGGTCTAATGGTCCTTGAAAAAAATTCTTTAAAAAATCCACGTTTACTGGTCTAATGGTCCTTGAAAAAAATTCTTTAAAAATTCCACGTTTACTGGTCTAATGGTCCTTGAAAAAAATTCTTTAAAAAATCCACGTTTTCTGTTCTAATGGTCCTTGAAAAAAATTCTTTAAAAAATCCATGTTTACTGGTCTAATGGTCCTTGAAAAAAATTCTTTAAAAATTCCACGTTTACTGGTCTAATGGTCCTTGAAAAAAAATTCTTTAAAAAATCCACGTTTTCTGGTCTAATGGTCCTTGAAAAAAATTCTTTAAAAAATCCACGTTTACTGGTCTAATGGTCCTTGAAAAAAATTCTTTAAAAAATCCACGTTTACTGGTCTAATGGTCCTTGAAAACAATTCTTTAAAAAATCCATGTCTACTGGTCTAATGGTCCTTGAAAAAATTCTTTAAAAAATCCACGTTTACTGGTCTAATGGTCCTTGAAAAAAATTCTTTAAAAATTCCACGTTTACTGGTCTAATGGTCCTTGAAAAAAATTCTTTAAAAAATCCACGTTTGCTGGTCTAATGGTCCTTGAAAAAAATTCTTTAAAAAATCCACGTTTACTGGTCTAATGGTCCTTGAAAAAAATTCTTTAAAAAATCCACGTTTACTGGTCTAATGGTCCTTGAAAAAAATTCTTTAAAAAATCCACGTTTTCTGGTCTAATGGTCCTTGAAAAAAATTCTTTAAAAAATCCACGTTTGCTGGTCTAATGGTCCTTGAAAAAAATTCTTTAAAAAATCCACGTTTACTGGTCTAATGGTCCTTGAAAAAAATTCTTTAAAAAATCCACGTTTGCTGGTCTAATGGTCCTTGAAAAAAATTCTTTAAAAAATCCACGTTTACTGGTCTAATGGTCCTTGAAAAAAATTCTTTAAAAAATCCACGTTTACTGGTCTAATGGTCCTGGAAAAAAATTCTTTAAAAAATCCACGTTTACTGGTCTAATGGTCCTGGAAAAAAATTCTTTAAAAAATCCACGTTTACTGGTCTAATGGTCCTTGAAAAAAATTCTTTAAAAAATCCACGTTTACTGGTCTAATGGTCCTTGAAAAAAATTCTTTAAAAAATCCACGTTTACTGGTCTAATGGTCCTTGAAAAAAATTCTTTAAAAAATCCACGTTTACTGGTCTAATGGTCCTTGAAAAAAATTCTTTAAAAAATCCACGTTTACTGGTCTAATGGTCCTTGAAAAAAATTCTTTAAAAAATCCACGTTTACTGGTCTAATAGTCCTTGAAAAAAATTCTTTAAAAAATCCACGTTTACTGGTCTAATGGTCCTTGAAAAAAATTCTTTAAAAAATCCACGTTTACTGGTCTAATGGTCCTTGAAAAAAATTCTTTAAAAAATCCACGTTTACTGGTCTAATGGTCCTTGAAAAAAATTCTTTAAAAAATCCACGTTTACTGGTCTAATGGTCCTTGAAAAAAATTCTTTAAAAAATCCACGTTTACTGGTCTAATGGTCCTTGAAAAAAATTCTTTAAAAAATCCACGTTTTCTGGTCTAATGGTCCTTGAAAAAAATTCTTTAAAAAATCCACGTTTACTGGTCTAATGGTCCTTGAAAAAAATTCTTTAAAAAATCCACGTTTACTGGTCTAATGGTCCTTGAAAACAATTCTTTAAAAAATCCATGTCTACTGGTCTAATGGTCCTTGAAAAAATTCTTTAAAAAATCCACGTTTACTGGTCTAATGGTCCTTGAAAAAAATTCTTTAAAAATTCCACGTTTACTGGTCTAATGGTCCTTGAAAAAAATTCTTTAAAAAATCCACGTTTTCTGGTCTAATGGTCCTTGAAAAAAATTCTTTAAAAAATCCACGTTTGCTGGTCTAATGGTCCTGGAAAAAAATTCTTTAAAAAATCCACGTTTACTGGTCTAATGGTCCTGGAAAAAAATTCTTTAAAAAATCCACGTTTACTGGTCTAATGGTCCTTGAAAAAAATTCTTTAAAAAATCCACGTTTACTGGTCTAATGGTCCTTGAAAAAAATTCTTTAAAAAATCCACGTTTACTGGTCTAATGGTCCTGGAAAAAAATTCTTTAAAAAATCCAAGTTTACTGGTCTAATGGTCCTGGAAAAAAATTCTTTAAAAAATCCACGTTTACTGGTCTAATGGTCCTTGAAAAAAAATCTTTAAAAAATCCACGTTTACTGGTCTAATGGTCCTGGAAAAAAATTCTTTAAAAAATCCACGTTTACTGGTCTAATGGTCCTGGAAAAAAATTCTTTAAAAAATCCACGTTTACTGGTCTAATGGTCCTTGAAAAAAATTCTTTAAAAAATCCACGTTTACTGGTCTAATGGTCCTTGAAAAAAATTCTTTAAAAAATCCACGTTTACTGGTCTAATGGTCCTGGAAAAAAATTCTTTAAAAAATCCACGTTTACTGGTCTAATGGTCCTTGAAAAAAATTCTTTAAAAAATCCACGTTTACTGGTCTAATGGTCCTTGAAAAAAATTCTTTAAAAAATCCACGTTTACTGGTCTAATAGTCCTTGAAAAAAATTCTTTAAACAATCCACGTTTACTGGTCTAATGGTCCTTGAAAAAAATTCTTTAAAAAATCCACGTTTACTGGTCTAATGGTCCTTGAAAAAAATTCTTTAAAAAATCCACGTTTACTGGTCTAATGGTCCTTGAAAAAAATTCTTTAAAAAATCCACGTTTACTGGTCTAATGGTCCTTGAAAAAAATTTTTTAAAAAATCCAAGTTTACTGGTCTAATGGTCCTTGAAAAAAATTCTTTAAAAAATCCACGCTTATTTGTCTAATGTTCCTCGAAATAAATTCTTTAAAAAATCCAGGCTTATTTGTCTAATGTTCCTTGAAAAAAATTCTTTAAAAAATCCACGCTTATTTGTCTAATGTTCCTTGAAACAAATTGTTTAAAAAATCCACGCTTATTTGTCTAATGTTCCTTGAAAAAAATTCTTTAAAAAATCCACGCTTATTTGTCTAATGTTCCTTGAAAAAAATTGTTTAAAAAATCCACGCTTATTTGTCTAATGTTCCTTAAAAAAAATTGTTTAAAAAATCCACGCTTATTTGTCTAATGTTCCTTGAAAAAAATTGTTTAAAAAATCCACGCTTATTTGTCTAATGTTCCTTAAAAAAAAATTGTTTAAAAAATCCACGCTTATTTGTCTAATGTTCCTTGAAAAAAAATTGTTTAAAAAATCCACGCTTATTTGTCTAATGTTCCTTGAAAAAAAAATTGTTTAAAAAATCCACGCTTATTTGTCTAAGGTTCCTTGAAAAAAATTGTTTAAAAAATCCACGCTTATTTGTCTAAGGTTCCTTGAAAAAAATTGTTTAAAAAATCCAGGCTTATTTGTCTAATGTTCCTTGAAAAAATTTGTTTAAAAAATCCACGCTTATTTGTCTAATGTTCCTTGAAAAAAATTGTTTAAAAAATCCACGCTTATTTGTCTAATGTTCCTTGAAAAAAATTGTTTAAAAAATCCACGCTTATTTGTCTAATGTTCCTTGAAAAAAAATTGTTTAAAAAATCCACGCTTATTTGTCTAATGTTCCTTGAAAAAAATTGTTTAAAAAATCCACGCTTATTTGTCTAATGTTCCTTGAAAAAAATTGTTTAAAAAATCCACGCTTATTTGTCTAATGTTCCTTGAAAAAATTTGTTTAAAAAATCCACGCTTATTTGTCTAATGTTCCTTGAAAAAATTTGTTTAAAAAATCCACGCTTATTTGTCTAATGTTCCTTGAAAAAATTTGTTTAAAAAATCCACGCTTATTTGTCTAATGTTCCTTGAAAAAAATTGTTTAAAAAATCCACGCTTATTTGTCTAATGTTCCTTGAAAAAAATTGTTTAAAAAATCCAGGCTTATTTGTCTAATGTTCCTTGAAAAAAATTGTTTAAAAAATCCAGGCTTATTTGTCTAATGTTTCTTGAAAAAAAAATTGTTTAAAAAATCCACGCTTATTTGTCTAAGGTTCCTTGAAAAAATTTGTTTAAAAAATCCACGCTTATTTGTCTAATGTTCCTTGAAAAAATTTGTTTAAAAAATCCACGCTTATTTGTCTAATGTTCCTTGAAAAAAATTGTTTAAAAAATCCACGCTTATTTGTCTAATGTTCCTTGAAAAAAAATTGTTTAAAAAATCCACGCTTATTTGTCTAATGTTCCTTGAAAAAAAATTGTTTAAAAAATCCACGCTTATTTGTCTAATGTTCCTTGAAAAAAATTGTTTAAAAAATCCACGCTTATTTGTCTAATGTTCCTTGAAAAAAATTGTTTAAAAAATCCACGCTTATTTGTCTAATGTTCCTTGAAAAAAAATTGTTTAAAAAATCCACGCTTATTTGTCTAATGTTCCTTGAAAAAAAATTGTTTAAAAAATCCACGCTTATTTGTCTAATGTTCCTTGAAAAAAATTGTTTAAAAAATCCACGCTTATTTGTCTAATGTTCCTTGAAAAAAATTGTTTAAAAAATCCACGCTTATTTGTCTAATGTTCCTTGAAAAAAATTGTTTAAAAAATCCACGCTTATTTGTCTAATGTTCCTTAAAAAAAATTGTTTAAAAAATCCAGGCTTATTTGTCTAATGTTCCTTGAAAAAAATTGTTTAAAAAATCCACGCTTATTTGTCTAATGTTCCTTGAAAAAAATTGTTTAAAAAATCCACGCTTATTTGTCTAATGTTCCTTGAAAAAAATTGTTTAAAAAATCCACGCTTATTTGTCTAATGTTCCTTGAAAAAAATTGTTTAAAAAATCCACGCTTATTTGTCTAATGTTCCTTGAAAAAAATTGTTTAAAAAATCCACGCTTATTTGTCTAATGTTCCTTGAAAAAAATTGTTTAAAAAATCCACGCTTATTTGTCTAATGTTCCTTGAAAAAAATTGTTTAAAAAATCCACGCTTATTTGTCTAATGTTCCTTGAAAAAAATTGTTTAAAAAATCCACGCTTATTTGTCTAATGTTCCTTGAAAAAAATTGTTTAAAAAATCCACGCTTATTTGTCTAATGTTCCTTGAAAAAAATTGTTTAAAAAATCCACGCTTATTTGTCTAATGTTCCTTGAAAAAAATTGTTTAAAAAATCCACGCTTATTTGTCTAATGTTCCTTGAAAAAAATTGTTTAAAAAATCCACGCTTATTTGTCTAATGTTCCTTGAAAAAAATTGTTTAAAAAATCCACGCTTATTTGTCTAATGTTCCTTGAAAAAAATTGTTTAAAAAATCCACGCTTATTTGTCTAATGTTCCTTGAAAAAAATTGTTTAAAAAATCCACGCTTATTTGTCTAATGTTCCTTGAAAAAAATTGTTTAAAAAATCCACGCTTATTTGTCTAATGTTCCTTGAAAAAAATTGTTTAAAAAATCCACGCTTATTTGTCTAATGTTCCTTGAAAAAAATTGTTTAAAAAATCCACGCTTATTTGTCTAATGTTCCTTGAAAAAAATTGTTTAAAAAATCCACGCTTATTTGTCTAATGTTCCTTGAAAAAAATTGTTTAAAAAATCCACGCTTATTTGTCTAATGTTCCTTGAAAAAAATTGTTTAAAAAATCCACGCTTATTTGTCTAATGTTCCTTGAAAAAAATTGTTTAAAAAATCCACGCTTATTTGTCTAATGTTCCTTGAAAAAAATTGTTTAAAAAATCCACGCTTATTTGTCTAATGTTCCTTGAAAAAAATTGTTTAAAAAATCCACGCTTATTTGTCTAATGTTCCTTGAAAAAAATTGTTTAAAAAATCCACGCTTATTTGTCTAATGTTCCTTGAAAAAAATTGTTTAAAAAATCCACGCTTATTTGTCTAATGTTCCTTGAAAAAAATTGTTTAAAAAATCCACGCTTATTTGTCTAATGTTCCTTGAAAAAAATTGTTTAAAAAATCCACGCTTATTTGTCTAATGTTCCTTGAAAAAAATTGTTTAAAAAATCCACGCTTATTTGTCTAATGTTCCTTGAAAAAAATTGTTTAAAAAATCCACGCTTATTTGTCTAATGTTCCTTGAAAAAAATTGTTTAAAAAATCCACGCTTATTTGTCTAATGTTCCTTGAAAAAAATTGTTTAAAAAATCCACGCTTATTTGTCTAATGTTCCTTGAAAAAAATTGTTTAAAAAATCCACGCTTATTTGTCTAATGTTCCTT
This sequence comes from Musca autumnalis, assembly GCF_047663935.1. Classification (NCBI taxonomy): domain Eukaryota; kingdom Metazoa; phylum Arthropoda; class Insecta; order Diptera; family Muscidae; genus Musca; species Musca autumnalis. The sequence goes on from NW_027411755.1 coordinate 194,437,055, forward strand.
GAAAAAAATTGTTTAAAAAATCCACGCTTATTTGTCTAATGTTCCTTGAAAAAAATTGTTTAAAAAATCCACGCTTATTTGTCTAATGTTCCTTGAAAAAAATTGTTTAAAAAATCCACGCTTATTTGTCTAATGTTCCTTGAAAAAAATTGTTTAAAAAATCCACGCTTATTTGTCTAATGTTCCTTGAAAAAAATTGTTTAAAAAATCCACGCTTATTTGTCTAATGTTCCTTGAAAAAAATTGTTTAAAAAATCCACGCTTATTTGTCTAATGTTCCTTGAAAAAAATTGTTTAAAAAATCCACGCTTATTTGTCTAATGTTCCTTGAAAAAAATTGTTTAAAAAATCCACGCTTATTTGTCTAATGTTCCTTGAAAAAAATTGTTTAAAAAATCCACGCTTATTTGTCTAATGTTCCTTGAAAAAAATTGTTTAAAAAATCCACGCTTATTTGTCTAATGTTCCTTGAAAAAAATTGTTTAAAAAATCCACGCTTATTTGTCTAATGTTCCTTGAAAAAAATTGTTTAAAAAATCCACGCTTATTTGTCTAATGTTCCTTGAAAAAAATTGTTTAAAAAATCCACGCTTATTTGTCTAATGTTCCTTGAAAAAAATTGTTTAAAAAATCCACGCTTATTTGTCTAATGTTCCTTGAAAAAAATTGTTTAAAAAATCCACGCTTATTTGTCTAATGTTCCTTGAAAAAAATTGTTTAAAAAATCCACGCTTATTTGTCTAATGTTCCTTGAAAAAAATTGTTTAAAAAATCCACGCTTATTTGTCTAATGTTCCTTGAAAAAAATTGTTTAAAAAATCCACGCTTATTTGTCTAATGTTCCTTGAAAAAAATTGTTTAAAAAATCCACGCTTATTTGTCTAATGTTCCTTGAAAAAAATTGTTTAAAAAATCCACGCTTATTTGTCTAATGTTCCTTGAAAAAAATTGTTTAAAAAATCCACGCTTATTTGTCTAATGTTCCTTGAAAAAAATTGTTTAAAAAATCCACGCTTATTTGTCTAATGTTCCTTGAAAAAAATTGTTTAAAAAATCCACGCTTATTTGTCTAATGTTCCTTGAAAAAAATTGTTTAAAAAATCCACGCTTATTTGTCTAATGTTCCTTGAAAAAAATTGTTTAAAAAATCCACGCTTATTTGTCTAATGTTCCTTGAAAAAAATTGTTTAAAAAATCCACGCTTATTTGTCTAATGTTCCTTGAAAAAAATTGTTTAAAAAATCCACGCTTATTTGTCTAATGTTCCTTGAAAAAAATTGTTTAAAAAATCCACGCTTATTTGTCTAATGTTCCTTGAAAAAAATTGTTTAAAAAATCCACGCTTATTTGTCTAATGTTCCTTGAAAAAAATTGTTTAAAAAATCCACGCTTATTTGTCTAATGTTCCTTGAAAAAAATTGTTTAAAAAATCCACGCTTATTTGTCTAATGTTCCTTGAAAAAAATTGTTTAAAAAATCCACGCTTATTTGTCTAATGTTCCTTGAAAAAAATTGTTTAAAAAATCCACGCTTATTTGTCTAATGTTCCTTGAAAAAAATTGTTTAAAAAATCCACGCTTATTTGTCTAATGTTCCTTGAAAAAAATTGTTTAAAAAATCCACGCTTATTTGTCTAATGTTCCTTGAAAAAAATTGTTTAAAAAATCCACGCTTATTTGTCTAATGTTCCTTGAAAAAAAATTGTTTAAAAAATCCACGCTTATTTGTCTAATGTTCCTTGAAAAAAATTGTTTAAAAAATCCACGCTTATTTGTCTAATGTTCCTTGAAAAAAATTGTTTAAAAAATCCACGCTTATTTGTCTAATGTTCCTTGAAAAAAATTGTTTAAAAAATCCACGCTTATTTGTCTAATGTTCCTTGAAAAAAATTGTTTAAAAAATCCACGCTTATTTGTCTAATGTTCCTTGAAAAAAATTGTTTAAAAAATCCACGCTTATTTGTCTAATGTTCCTTGAAAAAAATTGTTTAAAAAATCCACGCTTATTTGTCTAATGTTCCTTGAAAAAAATTGTTTAAAAAATCCACGCTTATTTGTCTAATGTTCCTTGAAAAAAATTGTTTAAAAAATCCACGCTTATTTGTCTAATGTTCCTTGAAAAAAATTGTTTAAAAAATCCACGCTTATTTGTCTAATGTTCCTTGAAAAAAATTGTTTAAAAAATCCACGCTTATTTGTCTAATGTTCCTTGAAAAAAATTGTTTAAAAAATCCACGCTTATTTGTCTAATGTTCCTTGAAAAAAATTGTTTAAAAAATCCACGCTTATTTGTCTAATGTTCCTTGAAAAAAATTGTTTAAAAAATCCACGCTTATTTGTCTAATGTTCCTTGAAAAAAATTGTTTAAAAAATCCACGCTTATTTGTCTAATGTTCCTTGAAAAAAATTGTTTAAAAAATCCACGCTTATTTGTCTAATGTTCCTTGAAAAAAATTGTTTAAAAAATCCACGCTTATTTGTCTAATGTTCCTTGAAAAAAATTGTTTAAAAAATCCACGCTTATTTGTCTAATGTTCCTTGAAAAAAATTGTTTAAAAAATCCACGCTTATTTGTCTAATGTTCCTTGAAAAAAATTGTTTAAAAAATCCACGCTTATTTGTCTAATGTTCCTTGAAAAAAATTGTTTAAAAAATCCACACTTATTTGTCTAATGTTCCTTGAAAAAAATTGTTTAAAAAATCCACGCTTATTTGTCTAATGTTCCTTGAAAAAAATTGTTTAAAAAATCCACGCTTATTTGTCTAATGTTCCTTGAAAAAAATTGTTTAAAAAATCCACGCTTATTTGTCTAATGTTCCTTGAAAAAAATTGTTTAAAAAATCCACGCTTATTTGTCTAATGTTCCTTGAAAAAAATTGTTTAAAAAATCCACGCTTATTTGTCTAATGTTCCTTGAAAAAAATTGTTTAAAAAATCCACGCTTATTTGTCTAATGTTCCTTGAAAAAAATTGTTTAAAAAATCCACGCTTATTTGTCTAATGTTCCTTGAAAAAAATTGTTTAAAAAATCCACGCTTATTTGTCTAATGTTCCTTGAAAAAAATTGTTTAAAAAATCCACGCTTATTTGTCTAATGTTCCTTGAAAAAAATTGTTAAAAAATCCACGCTTATTTGTCTAATGTTCCTTGAAAAAAATTGTTTAAAAAATCCACGCTTATTTGTCTAATGTTCCTTGAAAAAAATTGTTTAAAAAATCCACGCTTATTTGTCTAATGTTCCTTGAAAAAAATTGTTTAAAAAATCCACGCTTATTTGTCTAATGTTCCTTGAAAAAAATTGTTTAAAAAATCCACGCTTATTTGTCTAATGTTCCTTGAAAAAAATTGTTTAAAAAATCCACGCTTATTTGTCTAATGTTCCTTGAAAAAAATTGTTTAAAAAATCCACGCTTATTTGTCTAATGTTCCTTGAAAAAAATTGTTTAAAAAATCCACGCTTATTTGTCTAATGTTCCTTGAAAAAAATTGTTTAAAAAATCCACGCTTATTTGTCTAATGTTCCTTGAAAAAAATTGTTTAAAAAATCCACGCTTATTTGTCTAATGTTCCTTGAAAAAATTGTTTAAAAAATCCACGCTTATTTGTCTAATGTTCCTTGAAAAAAATTGTTTAAAAAATCCACGCTTATTTGTCTAATGTTCCTTGAAAAAAATTGTTTAAAAAATCCACGCTTATTTGTCTAATGTTCCTTGAAAAAAATTGTTTAAAAAATCCACGCTTATTTGTCTAATGTTCCTTGAAAAAAAATTGTTTAAAAAATCCACGCTTATTTGTCTAATGTTCCTTGAAAAAAATTGTTTAAAAAATCCACGCTTATTTGTCTAATGTTACTTGAAAAAAATTGTTTAAAAAATCCACGCTTATTTGTCTAATGTTCCTTGAAAAAAATTGTTAAAAAATCCACGCTTATTTGTCTAATGTTCCTTGAAAAAAATTGTTTAAAAAATCCACGCTTATTTGTCTAATGTACCTTGAAAAAAATTGTTTAAAAAATCCACGCTTATTTGTCTAATGTTCCTTGAAAAAAATTGTTTAAAAAATCCACGCTTATTTGTCTAATGTTCCTTGAAAAAAATTGTTAAAAAAATCCACGCATATTTGTCTAATGTTCCTTGAAAAAAAATTGTTTAAAAAATCCACGCTTATTTGTCTAATGTTCCTTGAAAAAAATTGTTTAAAAAATCCACGCTTATTTGTCTAATGTTCCTTGAAAAAAATTGTTTAAAAAATCCACGCTTATTTGTCTAATGTTCCTTGAAAAAAATTGTTTAAAAAATCCACGCTTATTTGTCTAATGTTCCTTGAAAAAAATTGTTTAAAAAATCCACGCTTATTTGTCTAATGTTCCTTGAAAAAAATTGTTTAAAAAATCCACGCTTATTTGTCTAATGTTCCTTGAAAAAAATTGTTTAAAAAATCCACGCTTATTTGTCTAATGTTCCTTGAAAAAAATTGTTTAAAAAATCCACGCTTATTTGTCTAATGTTCCTTGAAAAAAATTGTTTAAAAAATCCACGCTTATTTGTCTAATGTTCCTTGAAAAAAATTGTTTAAAAAATCCACGCTTATTTGTCTAATGTTCCTTGAAAAAAATTGTTTAAAAAATCCACGCTTATTTGTCTAATGTTCCTTGAAAAAAATTGTTTAAAAAATCCACGCTTATTTGTCTAATGTTCCTTGAAAAAAATTGTTTAAAAAATCCACGCTTATTTGTCTAATGTTCCTTGAAAAAAATTGTTTAAAAAATCCACGCTTATTTGTCTAATGTTCCTTGAAAAAAATTGTTTAAAAAATCCACGCTTATTTGTCTAATGTTCCTTGAAAAAAATTGTTTAAAAAATCCACGCTTATTTGTCTAATGTTCCTTGAAAAAAATTGTTTAAAAAATCCACGCTTATTTGTCTAATGTTCCTTGAAAAAAATTGTTTAAAAAATCCACGCTTATTTGTCTAATGTTCCTTGAAAAAAATTGTTTAAAAAATCCACGCTTATTTGTCTAATGTTTCTTGAAAAAAATTGTTTAAAAAATCCACGCTTATTTGTCTAATGTTCCTTGAAAAAAATTGTTTAAAAAATCCACGCTTATTTGTCTAATGTTCCTTGAAAAAAATTCTTTAAAAAATCCACGCTTATTTGTCTAATGTTCCTTGAAAAAAATTCTTTAAAAAATCCACGCTTATTTGTCTAATGTTCCTTGAAAAAAATTCTTTAAAAAATCCACGCTTATTTGTCTAATGTTCCTTGAAAAAAATTGTTTAAAAAATCCACGCTTATTTGTCTAATGTTCCTTGAAAAAAATTGTTTAAAAAATCCACGCTTATTTGTCTAATGTTCCTTGAAAAAAATTCTTTAAAAAATCCACGCTTATTTGTCTGATGTTCCTTGAAAAAAATCCTTTAAAAAATCCACGCTTATTTGTCTAATGTTCCTTGAAAAAAATCCTTTAAAAAATCCACGCTTATTTGTCTAATGTTCCTTGAAAAAAATCCTTTAAAAAATCCACGCTTATTTGTCTAATGTTCCTTGAAAAAAAATTCTTTAAAAAATCCACGCTTATTTGTCTAATGTTCCTTGAAAAAAATTCTTTAAAAAATCCACGCTTATTTGTCTAATGTTCCTTGAAAAAAATTCTTTAAAAAATCCACGCTTATTTGTCTAATGTTCCTTGAAAAAAATTCTTTAAAAAATCCACGCTTATTTGTCTAATGTTCCTTGAAAAAAATTCTTTAAAAAATCCACGCTTATTTGTCTAATGTTCCTTGAAAAAAATTCTTTAAAAAATCCACGCTTATTTGTCTAATGTTCCTTGAAAAAAATTCTTTAAAAAATCCACGCATATTTGTCTAATGTTCCTTGAAAAAAATTCTTTAAAAAATCCACGCTTATTTGTCTAATGTTCCTTGAAAAAAATTCTTTAAAAAATCCACGCATATTTGTCTAATGTTCCTTGAAAAAAATTCTTTAAAAAATCCACCGCTTATTTGTCTAATGTTCCTTGAAAAAAATTCTTTAAAAAATCCACGCTTATTTGTCTAATGTTCCTTGAAAAAAATTCTTTAAAAAATCCACGCTTATTTGTCTAATGTTCCTTGAAAAAAATTCTTTAAAAAATCCACGCTTATTTGTCTAATGTTCCTTGAAAAAAATTCTTTAAAAAATCCACGCTTATTTGTCTAATGTTCCTTGAAAAAAATTCTTTAAAAAATCCACGCTTATTTGTCTAATGTTCCTTGAAAAAAATTCTTTAAAAAATCCACGCTTATTTGTCTAATGTTCCTTGAAAAAAATTCTTTAAAAAATCCACGCTTATTTGTCTAATGTTCCTTGAAAAAAATTCTTTAAAAAATCCACGCTTATTTGTCTAATGTTCCTTGAAAAAAATTCTTTAAAAAATCCACGCTTATTTGTCTAATGTTCCTTGAAAAAAATTCTTTAAAAAATCCACGCTTATTTGTCTAATGTTCCTTGAAAAAAATTCTTTAAAAAATCCACGCTTATTTGTCTAATGTTCCTTGAAAAAAATTCTTTAAAAAATCCACGCTTATTTGTCTAATGTTCCTTGAAAAAAATTCTTTAAAAAATCCACGCTTATTTGTCTAATGTTCCTTGAAAAAAATTCTTTAAAAAATCCACGCTTATTTGTCTAATGTTCCTTGAAAAAAATTCTTTAAAAAATCCACGCTTATTTGTCTAATGTTCCTTGAAAAAAATTCTTTAAAAAATCCACGCTTATTTGTCTAATGTTCCTTGAAAAAAATTCTTTAAAAAATCCACGCTTATTTGTCTAATGTTCCTTGAAAAAAATTCTTTAAAAAATCCACGCTTATTTGTCTAATGTTCCTTGAAAAAAATTCTTTAAAAAATCCACGCTTATTTGTCTAATGTTCCTTGAAAAAAATTCTTTAAAAAATCCACGCTTATTTGTCTAATGTTCCTTGAAAAAAGTTGTTTAAAAAATCCACGCTTATTTGTCTAATGTTCCTTGAAAAAAGTTGTTTAAAAAATCCACGCTTATTTGTCTAATGTTCCTTGAAAAAAATTCTTTAAAAAATCCACGCTTATTTGTCTAATGTTCCTTGAAAAAAGTTGTTTAAAAAATCCACGCTTATTTGTCTAATGTTCCTTGAAAAAAATTCTTTAAAAAAATCTACGCTTATTTGTCTAATGTTCCTTGAAAAAAATTCTTTAAAAAATCCACGCTTATTTGTCTAATGTTCCTTGAAAAAAGTTGTTTAAAAAAATCCACGCTTATTTGTCTAATGTTCCTTGAAAAAAAATCTTTAAAAAAATCCACGCTTATTTGTCTAATGTTCCTTGAAAAAAGTTGTTTAAAAAATCCACGCTTATTTGTCTAATGTTCCTTGAAAAAAATTCTTTAAAAAATCCACGCTTATTTGTCTAATGTTCCTTGAAAAAAATTCTTTAAAAAATCCACGCTTATTTGTCTAATGTTCCTTGAAAAAAAATTCTTTAAAAAATCGACGCTTATGTGTTTAATGTTCCTTGAAAAAAATTCTTTAAAAAATCCACGCTTATTTGTCTAATGTTCCTTGAAAAAAATTCTTTAAAAAATCCACGCTATTTGTCTAATGTTCCTTGAAAAAATTCTTTAAAAAATCCACGCTTATTTGTCTAATGTTCCTTGAAAAAAATTCTTTAAAAAATCCACGCTTATTTGTCTAATGTTCCTTGAAAAAAATTCTTTAAAAAATCCACGCTTATTTGTCTAATGTTCCTTGAAAAAAATTCTTTAAAAAATCCACGCTTATTTGTCTAATGTTCCTTGAAAAAAATTCTTTAAAAAATCCACGCTTATTTGTCTAATGTTCCTTGAAAAAAATTCTTTAAAAAATCCACGCTTATTTGTCTAATGTTCCTTGAAAAAAATTCTTTAAAAAATCCACGCTTATTTGTCTAATGTTCCTTGAAAAAAATTCTTTAAAAAATCCACGCTTATTTGTCTAATGTTCCTTGAAAAAAATTCTTTAAAAAATCCACGCTTATTTGTCTAATGTTCCTTGAAAAAATTCTTTAAAAAATCCACGCTTATTTGTCTAATGTTCCTTGAAAAAAATTCTTTAAAAAATCCACGCTTATTTGTCTAATGTTCCTTGAAAAAAATTCTTTAAAAAATCCACGCTTATTTGTCTAATGTTCCTTGAAAAAAATTCTTTAAAAAATCCACGCTTATTTGTCTAATGTTCCTTGAAAAAAATTCTTTAAAAAATCCACGCTTATTTGTCTAATGTTCCTTGAAAAAAATTCTTTAAAAAATCCACGCTTATTTGTCTAATGTTCCTTGAAAAAAATTCTTTAAAAAATCCACGCTTATTTGTCTAATGTTCCTTGAAAAAAATTCTTTAAAAAATCCACGCTTATTTGTCTAATGTTCCTTGAAAAAAATTCTTTAAAAAATCCACGCTAATTTGTATAATGTTCCTTGAAAAAAATTCTTTAAAAAATCCACGCTAATTTGTCTAATGTTCCTTGAAAAAAATTCTTTAAAAAATCCACGCTTATTTGTCTAATGTTCCTTGAAAAAAATCGTTTAAAAAATCCACGCTTATTTGTCTAATGTTCCTTGAAAAAAATTGTTTAAAAAATCCACGCTTATTTGTCTAATGTTCCTTGAAAAAAATTCTTTAAAAAATCCACGCTTATTGGTCTATTGATGATTGAAACAATTCTTTAAAAATCCATGTCTATTGGTTTGTTGGTCGTAGAAAAAATCTATAATAAATCCCCTCTTGTTGATCAGTTAGTCCTGGTAAAAATGTTGTTAAGCTAAAAAGTAAGAGAAACCAAACAAATTGAAGAAGGAGCACACGAAAATCGTAAACCGATTTATGCAATATTATTGACATTGTTTGCAATGCTGCTGCCGTTGCTGTTGGTATGCTAATTGCTGTAATATTTTTTATGTAAATTGTTGTTGTTGCGGCATTTGTTGTTATTATTGTTGATACATACAACAATGTTTGCCAAGCTAGGCCACGGCTGAAAAATTTATCATCCAAGCACAACCCCACGCTTTTTGCATCGGCACATTGACTGAATGACTGGCGAACAGAGGAGCAGGCGATCTTGAAAATATGTCCCATACATAACAAGAAGTACAATAAACTAGCAATGCAAGCCAACAACGTATTATATAAAATCGAAATAAGAAAAAAAAAAAAAATATTAAAATATAATATTTTAATTGAAGACTAAAAGGACGAATAGAGGATAAACTGGGCAAAACGTTCTAAAGGGGAGGCTAATTAACCTCCTTCTTGAAGGCCTATAAGGTTTACTGATACAAAATATCAGTAGAAAAACGTATAGAAAATCGGTGAGTCTTAAGGACCAACTGGCCATAAAATGTGGATTTTGGGAAGTAAATGATATTATCAACTAACTTACCCTAAAGCTTGGATCTTTCAATTGAAGTTCCAACCAAATGTTACACGGTTATTTTGCCAATGTCCCATCACTTAAAATTCCAAATAATGTCAAAATTATGACACTTTCCCACCATGAAGACATGGGTTAACAGCCGCAACACAATGATTCGATTCTGAAAAAAAAAAATAAAATTTACAAATAACAAATTCTCATGATGCTGTGCTTCCCTATAGAGAAAACAACATCTTTGTTGCAATGATAAAAACAACAACAACGCAAACGTTAACTAGGAAGTTATTTCCCGGTAATCATAAAAATTCTTATTAAATTACTCAAAAAATGATGTTGTTACAACAACATCAAATCAGCATCTGCAACAACAAAATTACCAATAACCAGAGTCAAGGCAGGCCTGTCATGCAGGCAAAGCACTGCGACAGACAGACAAGCAAACTCACAAAAAAGATTGCAACAAAGAACTTGAAAAATTCCAAGGAATTTACAAAACTTTATTTATTGTTAGTTTGTGATTATGGCAGCAGCGCTTTTTGGTTTACTGGCTGCAACTCGCCTGCCTGCCTGACATCCTCCTCCACCACTTCATCACCAATCAACCGAATGCAAGATCAACAGCTTGAGGCTGTGTTGTTGAATTGGAGTTTGATTGGAGTTTGGAAATAACATTCCATAGATGTTGTAAGAATTTGCAGCAACAGCAACTGTTGTTATTTATTTGGCGTTTCTTTTGTGGATTAACAAAAAAGCAACAACAACAACAGTAATACCTTTTCCACGAGAAATATCAGCATCATAAGAAAGGAATGGATGATTTTCACATTCCTAAGAAATGATTATTTTATTTTTTATGAAGTGGACATCTTTATACCATAGAGCTCTCATTGTGGAGAAGATTAAAATCCAGGCGTGGATTTTTTAAATAATTGGATTTTTTAAATAATTTTTTCAACTAACAGGCGTGGATTTTTTAAATAATTTTTTCAACCAACAGGCGTGGATTTTTTAAATAATTTTTTCAACTAACAGGCGTGGATTTTTTGAATAATTTTTCAATTAACAGGAGTGGATTTTTTAAATAATTTTTTCAACTAACAGGCGTGGATTTTTTAAATAATTTTTTCAATTAACAGGCGTGGATTTTTTAAATAATTTTTTCAACTAACAGGCGTGGATTTTTTAAATAATTTTTTCAACTAACAGGCGTGGATTTTTTAAATACATTTTTTCAACTAACAGGCGTGGATTTTTTAAATAATTTTTTCAACTAACAGGCGTGGTTTTTTTAAATAATTTTTTCAACTAACAGGCGTGGATTTTTTAAATAATTTTTTCAACTAACAGGCGTGGATTTTTTAAATAATTTTTTCAACTAACAGGCGTGGATTTTTAAATAATTTTTTCAACTAACAGGCGTGGATTTTTTAAATAATTTTTTCAACCAACAGGCGTGGATTTTTTAAATAATTTTTTCAAGCACCAGGTTTGGATTTTTAAATATTTTTTTTCGAGGACCAAGCGTGGGTTTTTTAAAATAACTTTTTTAAGGACCAGACGGGGATTTTTTTAATAATTTTTTCAAGGACCCGTCGTGGATTTTTTAAGTAATTTTTCAAGGACCAGGCGTGGATTTTTAACATATTTTTTTCAAGGACCAGTCGTGGATTTTTTAAGTAATTTTTTCAAGGACCAGGCGTGGATTTTTAACATATTTTTTTCAAGGACCAGTCGTGGATTTTTTAAGTAATTTTTTCAAGGACCAGGCGTGGATTTTTAACATATTTTTTTCAAGGACCAGGCGATGATTTTTGAGACAATTTTTTCAAGGACCAGGTGTGGATTTTTAAGACAATTTTTTATAAGGACCAGGAGTGGATTTTTAGATAATTAGATAATTTTCAAAGACCAGCGTGGCTTTGTCGATTGCCAGCTGGAGATTCTCTGGGACAATTCGTTGCGCAGTATTGTCAATATGTTTCGGGTTACACTACCATGGTTTCGCATGTACTTCTCTTATCACTAACTTCCTACCGCTCCGAGGCGTACGATGCAGACGAATGAGCTGGTTGTGACAGTGTCGATTTATTCGCGTCAGGAGGTTGTTCTTCAGAGGACATCATCCTCTTCTAAACCTCTGGTTGTAATTTTAGATTGGTCGATTGAGGACCAGCGACATTTAAAGTAGTTCGGGCTGTCACAGACTTATTGCTCCATCTGCAGATGGGCTGTCACAGACTTATTGCTCCATCAATGTTTGCATTGAAGTCGTATGATTTCCCTTTCTTCATAAGCTAGCTCACTTCCATTACCCTTTAGCGGAGTTTTGGAGTTCAGGATGATGAGTCATGTGCAACTGTCCAAACTATTTGGATATCTTGTTTGCCTTTTTTGACTTTTTCTGAGTTTCCTTGAAGGCTGTGACTTCGCCCTAATGGGCGAAGATGAACCCTTATTCGAACAAGAGATTCCTTCGGTCGTCAACTCCTTAGGATGTTCTCGATGTGAGCATATTGTCTAAAAGAAGTTCGCTCTTAGTTGCGTAGCGATAGTTCCTCTGGAACTTCCTCACAAACTTGAGGTTAGCTTTTATATGCTGATATTTCCTTACGTTGATAGTGTACGGATCTTTTTTTCGGTATGTTTTATTATCATTTACTTCCCTCGCTTTGGCATTTATGATGAATGTTTCTCTTACCACTTTCCGCCTCCAGTACTTTTTTCCCGAAAAGAAATGGTTTGTCGGATTTGTCAGACAGATCGTTCAACAACCTTTCAACGGATTGTGGAGCAGTATCGCGACTGGAGTTCATCGCCTTCTCTCAGTGATAATTATCCAAAATGTAGTTTGGGATGCTCTCTTGCTGAAAGTTAGAGGGATGTTTTCTCAATGATATTGAGGAATACCCTGCAGTGTCTATGGAGACAATCATTTATGTCTTCTAGTTCTTTTGTCTCACCAGAGCTTTAGCTGCTGGGGATAGCTGTAAAGATCACCCACGCCTACATTAGTCTAGGATTTATTTTTTCTGTTGTTGTTTTAGTAAAAGTTCCCATATCCATGAGTATTTATAAGTGGAAGGACTGAGGTCGAGCGCGGCATAGCCTCCTTATCAGGACAAGGACTTGGCAACTAAGCCTACTACTCGTTGAGGCTCCGTTTAAATACTGTTGGTACTCCACCACACAGCTTGATATATGTACATAAACATTTGTTGCTCGTCCCGTGGCTGCACTGTGGAGCAGTCAATTCACTTCATTGCCTAGCGACAAGAATGCGGTTGCTGTTTTTGATGCAATTTGTCCTTTTCTGTCTGATTGTACTTTATTCACGACGTTCGAGGTGCTACGAACCTTGGCTACAAAAAGGAAGTTGCCACCGCTGGCATCGTGTTGTTTCAAAATTGGGAGAATTTCTCCAATTTGGTTTTTCCAAATACATATTGTCTGCATATGACAGCTTTAGAACTATGTAGTACATTCCTCATCTAAATTCCTAGTTGAAGTCAATATCCTGCCAAAATTCTATTCCCTTCTATCCATCCACAGGACAATCTTTGATTGTTATAGTTGTTGTTGCTAGTTTTGTCATCATTTCTGGTGGTGTGCTGCCGTGGTTGTTGTTGTGGCTGTTTGATTGTACATTTAGTGCGCTAATCTGCGTACCCTACTTTCACTCCATACCAAGCAACACCAACAACAATAAAACCAACAACATAGCCTACTCTGAGCAATGGCAGGAAAAAAGCGGGCTTTGGTTATTGGCCCACCACCGATCGTCATTCCAATCTACCGACCATTTGACCGAACAAACGATTCAACCAAATAGACCCACAAACAGCAACAACAACAAGCACAACAACAAGCACAACAACTGCAGCAGCAGAAGCAACAACGTCAATAACCAGATACCGGCCAAGCTAACCATGCAATCTTAACCTAAACCACTTGCATGCATTCTTTAACTTTGGACATGCAAACGGTGAGGTGGACAAAGGTAAGGCGGAGAGACGAAGCGCATTTTTGTTTCCAGCTCAATAAAACTTACTGGCGTTGTTGTCTCAAAGTGGTTTGTTGGTTGACCAACCAACCAAGCGGCCAACCGACGACGACCATCGGACAAACTCTCCACAACCAGTTGCTGGATTTAGCGTTTTGCAGTTTGCTGATGTTTATGTTGCTGCTGGAACAGGTATAGAGCATTGAGCAAGGAACATTGGCGGCGGTTAACTGCTGCCTTTTCCATACCATCATGTTGCCTATGTACGAAGGTATGTCGTCTGCAAGCAAGGCATGCACATTCGCCATGAATGTATGCAAGTGCCGATGTTATGCCAAATATTGGCAGCATACCAAACCGGAGAGCTACCATTCAAATATATAGTGGAGCCCCATAATGGATGTGAGTGAATGAGTGAGCGTGTGTGTGTTTGTGTGTGCGGTGCAGCACTCCCATACAAATTCAGACACAATAAACGTATTCTTCTATTCAATAGCTGCTGGTGAACGACGACGATCGTCACTAAGTGTCATGCAATAACTACGACAAGATTGTAATGCACAGTGGGGCTACTTGAAAAAATATTTTTTCAAAAATCCACATTTATTAGTCTGCTGCTAGTTGAAAAAATATTCTTTAAAAAAGCCACGTTTATTGGTCTGCTGCAACTTGAAAAAATATTCTCTACAAAATTCAGGTTTATTGGTCGGCTGAAAAAATATTCTTCAAAAAAATCCTCGTTTATTGCTGTGGTGGTCCTTGAAAAAATATTCTTTAAAAAATCCACGTTTATTGTTGTGATGGTGGTTGAAAAAATATTCTTTAAAAAATCCACGTTTATTGTTGTGATGGTCCTTGAAAAAATATTCTTTAAAAAATCCACGTTTATTGTTGTGATGGTCTTTGAAAAAATATTCTTTAAAAAATCCAATGTTATTACTATTGTGCCTGTAACAGCAAACAAACAAGCTTTTGTTGCATATCGAGCTAAGGCAAGTCTTAAAAACCGGCAGCAATAGCTGGGTACACGTAGTGCAGCAACAACAACAAAACAAGCCAGCCGTCTTTCTTTGGTATTGGAGTCCAATTTTGGCATCTTTTTACGAGCATTGCACGTTGCAAAGCGGGCTGGTTATTGCTGTCTTGATACCGATTAGTGACGAAAACTACGAAAAAATGCAATAAAACAATAACGTCCACGATGATGATGACCACAAAACAACACGCTGGATCGTTGGCTGACGGGAAGGCAAACGGGCAACAGGCATTTTTCTTTCTTTCCACAATTTTTGGTGAATTTTTCACCATATTTTCGTGGCTGTTGTTTTCGATGTTGGTACGCCCGTGTGTGTGTGTGTTGATTTCGTTTTATTGTAAAGACATTCCAACAACAATAACATCATCAGCAGAGGTATTTTTATTGTAAGTTTATTTTGTTAAATTCTTTAGCGTTCAAACTTGGTCGTTGAGTGGCGGGGCTTAGCACGGCATGAAGCATCTCTCATCCACCCACCTATTTTTCCATCAAAAATTGTTCTCCTCCAAAGAATGCAAAACCATTTACCTCATGGTCATCATCGTCATGATCATGATGGGATGTTGGTTGATCAGCAGCATGGTCTTCTTTTTCGTCTTTGCCATGGTAACGATCCTCCAAAGGATAGCGTGCTGCAAAAGCAGCTTTTATTTAATCGTTTCGTTTTTCTTCTTTTCTCTTCACCTCAACAAACTCTTGGCAATAAAACCAAGAAAGGTTTTTGTTGTTCTTGTTTTTTATTTTCAGCTCCGATGTTATGTTGCTGGTTTTCGTTATGGCAAAAATTCCTTATTTAGTAATTTACCTTAAGCAACAACAACAACATTGGTTGGCAAAATGCCTTAGAGGGCTCCACAAATATACAACCAGAGACAAAAAAAAAACTAAGGAACATGATCTGCTGCCTGCCACAGCGGCAGCAGCAGCATTGGGCCCGTGCGCATGCACACATTCCCCAACTCATTGGAACCTGAATAGAGACAGACGCGACAGTCATAGCAGGCAATCTGACAACATTCAAGTTGTTGAAACAAGCCTTCAGCCAGACTTCCCTTTTTTCGTGTCACACCACTCTTCCTCTTCATTCTTTCAAAAAAGAAACAAAAAAGGCTCCAAAGATCTCATCTTCCTTGTTGTGTGTGAGTGAATGTGTGTGTTGTAGTGTTCTTTCTGTTGCTTGGAAGGTCCAACATACATCCATCCATACATAAGTGGACAAACAACCTCTGTCCCTGGCAAGGACAGAAGAATTCGCGCAAACAACATCAACCCGGGGGGAGAGGCGAGAAGACCGCAAGAAGGACAGACCGATATCCGAAAGTATCTAAAGCAGTTGAAATTCTGTTCTAAATAAATTCCTAAGAAAAATACACAATCTGCACAAAAAACAAGCTGGCAAACGGGCACTTAGTTGAGGTTGTTGTTGTTTTGTTTTCTTTTCTTTTCTTTCCTTTTTTGCTGGTTCCAATTGTCTTGCCGCGCAGATATGATATGCTTCAAGTTTTATATTGCTGGGTTGATTGTTGTTTGAAATACACAAAAATGCCAAGCGTATACGGACGTAGAAATTGAAGGGGGAGTTCGACGAAAAAAAAAATCGGACTAAATTTATAAGGACATTCTGTCATAATTCCATGCCTTTGGTTGGCCCCTACAAATACGCCTTTGGTTGGCCACGGAAAAATATTCTGTAAAAATTTCACGCCTTTGGTTTGCCATGACAAAGTATTCTTTTTAAGGTTCGGGCCTTGGGTTTGCTCTGAAAGAAGTATTCTTGAAATATTCCACACCTTCGGTGGACCCCTGAAAAAATATTCTTTAAAACTTCCATGGCTACGATTGGTCCTTGGAAAAATGTTCTTTAAAAATTCCCCTCAAAAAATATTCGTTGCAAATTCCACGCCTTCGGTGGGCCCCTGAAATTATATTCTGTAAACATCCCACACATTCGGTTGACCCATGACAAATATTCTGTACAAATGCCAGACCTTTGGTTTGCCCCAGAAAAAAAAAATATTCTTTAAAAAATTCCACGGATACGATTGGCCCCTGAGAAAAATATTCTTTAAAAAATTCCACGGATACGATTGGCCCCTGAGAAAAATATTCTTTAATAAATTCCACGGATACGATTGGCCCCTGAGAAAAATATTCTTTAAAAATTCCACGGATACGATTGGCCCCTGAGAAAAATATTCTTTAAAAATTCAACGCCTTCGGTTGGCCCCTGAGAAAAATATTCTTTAAAAATTCCACGCCTTCGGTTGGCCCCTGAGAAAAATATTCTTTAAAAATTCCACGCCTTCGGGTGGCCCCTGAGAAAAATATTCTTTAAAAATTCCACGCCTTCGGTTGGCCCTGAGAAAAATATTCTTTAAAAATTCCACGCATTCGGTTGGCCCCTGCAAAAATATTCTTTAAAAATTCCACGCCATCGGTTGGCCCCTGCAAAAATATTCTTTAAAAATTTCGCGCCTTCGGTTGGCCCCTGCAAAAATATTCTTTAAAAATTCCACGCCATCGGTTGGCCCCTGCAAAAATATTCTTTAAAAATTCCACGCCTTCGGTTGGCCCCTGCAAAAATATTCTTTAAAAATTCCACGCCATCGGTAGGCCCCTGAGAAAAATATTCTTTAAAAATTACACGCCTTCGCTTGGCCCCTGAGAAAAATATTCTTTAAAAATTCCACACCTTTGGTTGGCCCCTGAGAAAAATATTCTTTAAAAATTCCACGCCATCGGTTGGCCCCTGAGAAAAATATTCTTTAAAAATTCCACGCCTTCGGTTGGCCCCTGAGAAAAATATTCTTTAAAAATTCCACGCCTTCGGTTGGCCCCTGAGAAAAATATTCTTTAAAAATTCCACGCCTTCGGTTGGCCCCTGAGAAAAATATTCTTTAAAAATTCCACGCCATCGGTTGGCCCCTGAAAAATATTCTTTAAAAATTCCACGCCTTCGGTTGGCCCCTGAGAAAAATATTCTTTAAAAATTCCACGCCTTCGGTTGGCCCCTGAAAAATATTCTTTAAAAATTCCACGCCTTCGGTTGGCCCCTGAAAAATATTTTTTAAAAATTCCACGCCTTCTGTTGGCCCCTGAAAAATATTCTTTAAAAATTCCACGCCTTCTGTTGGCCCCTGAAAAATATTCTTTAAAAATTCCACGCCTTCTGTTGGCCCCTGAAAAATATTCTTTAAAAATTCCACGCCTTCTGTTGGCCCCTGAAAAATATTCTTTAAAAATTCCACGCCTTCTGTTGGCCCCTGAAAAATATTCTTTAAAAATTCCACGCCTTCTGTTGGCCCCTGAAAAATATTCTTTAAAAATTCCACGCCTTCTGTTGGCCCCTGAAAAATATTCTTTAAAAATTCCACGCCTTCTGTTGGCCCCTGAAAAATATTCTTTAAAAATTCCACGCCTTCTGTTGGCCCCTGAAAAATATTCTTTAAAAATTCCACGCCTTCTGTTGGCCCCTGAAAAATATTCTTTAAAAATTCCACGCCTTCTGTTGGCCCCTGAAAAATATTCTTTAAAAATTCCACGCCTTCTGTTGGCCCCTGAAAAATATTCTTTAAAAATTCCACGCCTTCTGTTGGCCCCTGAAAAATATTCTTTAAAAATTCCACGCCTTCTGTTGGCCCCTGAAAAATATTCTTTAAAAATTCCACGCCTTCTGTTGGCCCCTGAAAAATATTCTTTAAAAATTCCACGCCTTCTGTTGGCCCCTGAAAAATATTCTTTAAAAATTCCACGCCTTCTGTTGGCCCCTGAAAAATATTCTTTAAAAATTCCACGCCTTCTGTTGGCCCCTAAAAAATATTCTTTAAAAATTCCACGCCTTCTGTTGGCCCCTGAAAAATATTCTTTAAAAATTCCACGCCTTCTGTTGGCCCCTGAAAAATATTCTTTAAAAGTTCCACGCCTTCTGTTGGCCCCTGAAAAATATTCTTTAAAAATTCCACGCCTTCTGTTGGCCCCTGAAAAATATTCTTTAAAAATTCCACGCCTTCTGTTGGCCCCTGAAAAATATTCTTTAAAAATTCCACGCCTTCTGTTGGCCCCTGAAAAATATTCTTTAAAAATTCCACGCCTTCTGTTGGCCCCTGAAAAATATTCTTTAAAAATTCCACGCCTTCTGTTGGCCCCTGAAAAATATTCTTTAAAAATTCCACGCCTTCTGTTGGCCCCTGAAAAATATTCTTTAAAAATTCCACGCCTTCTGTTGGCCCCTGAAAAATATTCTTTAAAAATTCCACGCCTTCTGTTGGCCCCTGAAAAATATTCTTTAAAAATTCCACGCCTTCTGTTGGCCCCTGAAAAATATTCTTTAAAAATTCCACGCCTTCTGTTGGCCCCTGAAAAATATTCTTTAAAAATTCCACGCCTTCTGTTGGCCCCTGAAAAATATTCTTTAAAAATTCCACGCCTTCTGTTGGCCCCTGAAAAATATTCTTTAAAAATTCCACGCCTTCTGTTGGCCCCTGAAAAATATTCTTTAAAAATTCCACGCCTTCTGTTGGCCCCTGAAAAATATTCTTTAAAAATTCCACGCCTTCTGTTGGCCCCTGAAAAATATTCTTTAAAAATTCCACGCCTTCTGTTGGCCCCTGAAAAATATTCTTTAAAAATTCCACGCCTTCTGTTGGCCCCTGAAAAATATTCTTTAAAAATTCCACGCCTTCTGTTGGCCCCTGAAAAATATTCTTTAAAAATTCCACGCCTTCTGTTGGCCCCTGAAAAATATTCTTTAAAAATTCCACGCCTTCTGTTGGCCCCTGAAAAATATTCTTTAAAAATTCCACGCCTTCTGTTGGCCCCTGAAAAATATTCTTTAAAAATTCCACGACTTCTGTTGGCCCCTGAAAAATATTCTTTAAAAATTCCACGCCTTCTGTTGGCCCCTGAAAAATATTCTTTAAAAATTCCACGCCTTCTGTTGGCCCCTGAAAAATATTCTTTAAAAATTCCACGCCTTCTGTTGGCCCCTGAAAAATATTCTTTAAAAATTCCACGACTTCTGTTGGCCCCTGAAAAATATTCTTTAAAAATTCCACGCCTTCTGTTGGCCCCTGAAAAATATTCTTTAAAAATTCCACGCCTTCTGTTGGCCCCTGAAAAATATTCTTTAAAAATTCCACGCCTTCTGTTGGCCCCTGAAAAATATTCTTTAAAAATTCCACGCCTTCTGTTGGCCCCTGAAAAATATTCTTTAAAAATTCCACGCCTTCTGTTGGCCCCTGAAAAATATTCTTTAAAAATTCCACGCCTTCTGTTGGCCCCTGAAAAATATTCTTTAAAAATTCCACGCCTTCTGTTGGCCCCTGAAAAATATTCTTTAAAAATTCCACGCCTTCTGTTGGCCCCTGAAAAATATTCTTTAAAAATTCCACGCCTTCTGTTGGCCCCTGAAAAATATTCTTTAAAAATTCCACGCCTTCTGTTGGCCCCTGAAAAATATTCTTTAAAAATTCCACGCCTTCTGTTGGCCCCTGAAAAATATTCTTTAAAAATTCCACGCCTTCTGTTGGCCCCTGAAAAATATTCTTTAAAAATTCCACGCCTTCTGTTGGCCCCTGAAAAATATTCTTTAAAAATTCCACGCCTTCTGTTGGCCCCTGAAAAATATTCTTTAAAAATTCCACGCCTTCTGTTGGCCCCTGAAAAATATTCTTTAAAAATTCCACGCCTTCTGTTGGCCCCTGAAAAATATTCTTTAAAAATTCCACGCCTTCTGTTGGCCCCTGAAAAATATTCTTTAAAAATTCCACGCCTTCTGTTGGTCCCTGAAAAATATTCTTTAAAAATTCCACGCCTTCTGTTGGCCCCTGAAAAATATTCTTTAAAAATTCCACGCCTTCTGTTGGCCCCTGAAAAATATTCTTTAAAAATTCCACGCCTTCTGTTGGCCCCTGAAAAATATTCTTTAAAAATTCCACGCCTTCTGTTGGCCCCTGAAAAATATTCTTTAAAAATTCCACGCCTTCTGTTGGCCCCTGAAAAATATTCTTTAAAAATTCCACGCCTTCTGTTGGCCCCTGAAAAATATTCTTTAAAAATTCCACGCCTTCTGTTGGCCCCTGAAAAATATTCTTTAAAAATTCCACGCCTTCTGTTGGCCCCTGAAAAATATTCTTTAAAAATTCCACGCCTTCTGTTGGCCCCTGAAAAATATTCTTTAAAAATTCCACGCCTTCTGTTGGCCCCTGAAAAATATTCTTTAAAAATTCCACGCCTTCTCTTGGCCCCTGAAAAATATTCTTTAAAAATTCCACGCCTTCGGTTGGCCCCTGAAAAATATTCTTTAAAAATTCCACGCCTTCTGTTGGCCCCTGAAAAAATTCTTTAAAAATTCCACGCCTTCTGTTGGCCCCTGAAAAAATATTCTTTAAAAATTCCACGCCTTCTGTTGGCCAATGAAAAATATTCTTTAAAAATTCCACGCCTTCTGTTGGCCCCTGAAAAATATTCTTTAAAAATTCCACGCCTTCTGTTGGCCCCTGAAAAATATTCTTTAAAAATTCCACTTCTTCTGTTGGCCCCTGAAAAATATTCTTTAAAAATTCCACGCCTTCTGTTGGCCCCTGAAAAATATTCTTTAAAAATTCCACGCCTTCTGTTGGCCCCTGAAAAATATTCTTTAAAAATTCCACGCCTTCTGTTGGCCCCTGAAAAATATTCTTTAAAAATTCCACTTCTTCTGTTGGCCCCTGAAAAATATTCTTTAAAAATTCCACGCCGTCTGTTGCCCCCTGAAAAATATTCTTTAAAAATTCCACGCCTTCTGTTGGCCCCTGAAAAATATTCTTTAAAAATTCCACGCCTTCTGTTGGCCCCTGAAAAATATTCTTTAAAAATTCCACGCCTTCTGTTGGCCCCTGAAAAATATTCTTTAAAAATTCCACGCCTTCTTGGCCCCTGAAAAATATTCTTTAAAAATTCCACGCCTTCTGTTGGCCCCTGCAAAAATATTCTTTAAAAATTCCACGCCTTCGGTTGGCCCCTGAGAAAAATATTCTTTAAAAATTCCACGTGGAATTTAAAAATTCCACGCCTGCAAAAATATTCTTTAAAAATTCCACGCCTGCAAAAATATTCTTTAAAAATTCCACGCCTGCAAAAATATTCTTTAAAAATTCCACGCCTGCAAAAATATTCTTTAAAAATTCCACGCCTGCAAAAATATTCTTTAAAAATTCCACGCCTGCAAAAATATTCTTTAAAAATTCCACGCCTGCAAAAATATTCTTTAAAAATTCCACGCCTGCAAAAATATTCTTTAAAAATTCCACGCCTGCAAAAATATTCTTTAAAAATTCCACGCCTGCAAAAATATTCTTTAAAAATTCCACGCCTGCAAAAATATTCTTTAAAAATTCCACGCCTGCAAAAATATTCTTTAAAAATTCCACGCCTGCAAAAATATTCTTTAAAAATTCCACGCCTGCAAAAATATTCTTTAAAAATTCCACGCCTGCAAAAATATTCTTTAAAAATTCCACGCCTGCAAAAATATTCTTTAAAAATTCCACGCCTGCAAAAATATTCTTTAAAAATTCCACGCCTGCAAAAATATTCTTTAAAAATTCCACGCCTGCAAAAATATTCTTTAAAAATTCCACGCCTGCAAAAATATTCTTTAAAAATTCCACGCCTGCAAAAATATTCTTTAAAAATTCCACGCCTGCAAAAATATTCTTTAAAAATTCCACGCCTGCAAAAATATTCTTTAAAAATTCCACGCCTTCTGTTGGCCCCTGAAAAATATTCTTTAAAAATTCCACGCCTTCTGTTGGCCCCTGAAAAATATTCTTTAAAAATTCCACTTCTTCTGTTGGCCCCTGAAAAATATTCTTTAAAAATTCCACGCCTTCTGTTGGCCCCTGAAAAATATTCTTTAAAAATTCCACGCCTTCTGTTGGCCCCTGAAAAATATTCTTTAAAAATTCCACGCCTTCTGTTGGCCCCTGAAAAATATTCTTTAAAAATTCCACTTCTTCTGTTGGCCCCTGAAAAATATTCTTTAAAAATTCCACGCCGTCTGTTGCCCCCTGAAAAATATTCTTTAAAAATTCCACGCCTTCTGTTGGCCCCTGAAAAATATTCTTTAAAAATTCCACGCCTTCTGTTGGCCCCTGAAAAATATTCTTTAAAAATTCCACGCCTTCTGTTGGCCCCTGAAAAATATTCTTTAAAAATTCCACGCCTTCTTGGCCCCTGAAAAATATTCTTTAAAAATTCCACGCCTTCTGTTGGCCCCTGCAAAAATATTCTTTAAAAATTCCACGCCTTCGGTTGGCCCCTGAGAAAAATATTCTTTAAAAATTCCACGTGGAATTTAAAAATTCCACGCCTGCAAAAATATTCTTTAAAAATTCCACGCCTGCAAAAATATTCTTTAAAAATTCCACGCCTGCAAAAATATTCTTTAAAAATTCCACGCCTGCAAAAATATTCTTTAAAAATTCCACGCCTGCAAAAATATTCTTTAAAAATTCCACGCCTGCAAAAATATTCTTTAAAAATTCCACGCCTGCAAAAATATTCTTTAAAAATTCCACGCCTGCAAAAATATTCTTTAAAAATTCCACGCCTGCAAAAATATTCTTTAAAAATTCCACGCCTGCAAAAATATTCTTTAAAAATTCCACGCCTGCAAAAATATTCTTTAAAAATTCCACGCCTGCAAAAATATTCTTTAAAAATTCCACGCCTGCAAAAATATTCTTTAAAAATTCCACGCCTGCAAAAATATTCTTTAAAAATTCCACGCCTGCAAAAATATTCTTTAAAAATTCCACGCCTGCAAAAATATTCTTTAAAAATTCCACGCCTGCAAAAATATTCTTTAAAAATTCCACGCCTGCAAAAATATTCTTTAAAAATTCCACGCCTGCAAAAATATTCTTTAAAAATTCCACGCCTGCAAAAATATTCTTTAAAAATTCCACGCCTGCAAAAATATTCTTTAAAAATTCCACGCCTGCAAAAATATTCTTTAAAAATTCCACGCCTGCAAAAATATTCTTTAAAAATTCCACGCCTGCAAAAATATTCTTTAAAAATTCCACGCCTGCAAAAATATTCTTTAAAAATTCCACGCCTGCAAAAATATTCTTTAAAAATTCCACGCCTGCAAAAATATTCTTTAAAAATTCCACGCCTGCAAAAATATTCTTTAAAAATTCCACGCCTGCAAAAATATTCTTTAAAAATTCCACGCCTGCAAAAATATTCTTTAAAAATTCCACGCCTGCAAAAATATTCTTTAAAAATTCCACGCCTGCAAAAATATTCTTTAAAAATTCCACGCCTGCAAAAATATTCTTTAAAAATTCCACGCCTGCAAAAATATTCTTTAAAAATTCCACGCCTGCAAAAATATTCTTTAAAAATTCCACGCCTGCAAAAATATTCTTTAAAAATTCCACGCCTGCAAAAATATTCTTTAAAAATTCCACGCCTGCTAAAATATTCTTTAAAAATTCCACGCCTGCAAAAATATTCTTTAAAAATTCCACGCCTGCAAAAATATTCTTTAAAAATTCCACGCCTGCAAAAATATTCTTTAAAAATTCCACGCCTTCGGTTGGCCCCTGCAAAAATATTCTTTAAAAATTTCACGCTTTCGGTTGGCCCCTGCAAAAATATTCTTTAAAAATTCCACGTCTGCGGTAGGCCCCTGCAAAAATATTCTTTAAAAATTCCAAGCCTTCGGTTGGCCCCTGCAAAAATATTCATTGAAAATTCCACGCCTTCGGTTGTCCCCTGCACAAATATTCTTTAAAAATTCCACGCCTTCGGTTGGCCCCTGCAAAAATATTCTTTAAAATTTCCACGCTTCGGTTGGCCCCTGCAAAAATATTCTTTAAAATTTCCACGCTTCGGTTGGCCCCTACAAAAATATTCTTTAAAAATTCCACGCCATCGGTTGGCCACTGCAAAAATATTCTTTAAAAATTCCACCCCTTGGGTTGGCCCCTACAAGAATATTCTTTAAAAATTCTACGCCTTCGGTTGTCCCCTGCAAAAATATTCTTTAAAAATTCCACGCCTTCGGTTGGCCCCTGCAAAAATATTCCTTAAATATTATTTTTAAAGTTTTTTATAAAAATTCCACGCCATCGAGAATGGAGATCCTGTAGACGTTTGAAAAAAAATGTAGGCTTTCGGCTCTGAAGGTTCGTTCCTTTGACCCCTGAAAAAATCCTTATACCCTCTTTATAGTCCTGAAAGTTCCCACTCATTTACCCACCAAGCATCTCCCAAGCAATAAGCGAGGATTTTTAAACAATATTTTTTTAAACATCTCCCTAGCCAAAAGCGTGGATTTTTAAACAATATTTTTTCAAGCATCTCCCAAGCAATAAGCGTGGATTTTTAAACAATATTTTTTTAAACATCTCCCTAGCCAAAAGCGTGGATTTTTAAACAATATTTTTCAAGCATCTCCCAAGCCAAAAGCGTGGATTTTAAAACAATATTTTTTCAAGCATCTCCCAAGCCAAAAGCGTGGATTTTTAAACAATTTTTTTAAGCATCTCCCAAGCCAAAAGCGTGGATTTTTAAACAATTTTTTTAAGCATCTCCCAAGCAATAAGCGTGGATTTTTAAACAATATTTTTTCAAGCATCTCCCAAGCAATAAGCGTGGATTTTAAAACAATATTTTTTCAAGCATCTCCCCAGCAATAAGCGTGGATTTTTTAACAATATTTTTTCAAGCATCTCCCAAGCAATAAGCGTGTATTTTTTAAACAATTTTTTTTTTTCAAACACCTGCCAAGCAAAAAAGCGTGGATTTTTTAATTATATTTTTAAACAATATTTTTTTCAAACACCTCCCATGCAAAAAGCGTGGATTTTTAAACATGTTTTTTTCAAACACCTCCCAAGCGAAAATCGATGATTTTTAAACAATATTTTTTCAAGCATCTCCCAAGCAATAATCGTGGATATTTCAACAATATTTTTTCAAGCATCTCCCAAGCAATAAGCGTGGATTTTTAAACAATATTTTTTCAAACACCTCCCAAGCAATAAGCGTGGATTTTTAAACAATATTTTTTCAAACACCTCCCAAGCAATAAGCGTGGATTTTTAGACAATATTTTTTCAAACACCTCCCAAGCAATAAGCGTGGATTTTTAAACAATATTTTTTCAAACACCTCCCAAGCAATAAGCGTGGATTTTTAAACAATATTTTTTCAAACACCTCCCAAGCAATAAGCGTGGATTTTTAAACAATATTTTTCAAGCATCTCCCAAGCCAAAAGCGTGGATTTTTTAAACAATATTTTTTCAAGCATCTCCCACGCCAAAAGCGTGGATTTTTAAACAATTTTTTTAAGCATCTCCCAAGCCAAAAGCGTGGATTTTTAAACAATATTTTTTCAAGCATCTCCCAAGCAATAAGCGTGGATTTTTAAACAATATTTTTTCAAGCATCTCCCAAGCAATAAGCGTGGATTTTTAAACAATATTTTTTCAAGCATCTCCCAAGCCAAAAGCGTGGATTTTTAAACAATTTTTTTTAAGCATCTCCCAAGCAATAAGCGTGGATTTTTAAACAATATTTTTTCAAGCATCTCCCAAGCAATTAGCGTGGATTTTTAAACAATATTTTTTCAACCATCTCCCAAGCAATAAGCGTGGATTTTTAAACAATATTTTTTCAAGCATCTCCCACGCCAAAAGCGTGGATTTTTAAACAATTTTTTTAAGCATCTCCCAAGCCAAAAGCGTGGATTTTTAAACAATATTTTTTCAAGCATCTCCCAAGCAATAAGCGTGGATTTTTAAACAATATTTTTTCAAGCATCTCCCAAGCAATAAGCGTGGATTTTTAAACAATATTTTTTCAAGCATCTCCCAAGCCAAAAGCGTGGATTTTTAAACAATTTTTTTAAGCATCTCCCAAGCAATAAGCGTGGATTTTTAAACAATATTTTTTCAAGCATCTCCCAAGCAATAAGCGTGGATTTTTAAACAATATTTTTTCAACCATCTCCCAAGCAATAAGCGTGGATTTTTAAACAATATTTTTTCAACCATCTCCCATGCCACATGGCGGTGCACGCAGAATTGGCAGGCCAAGGAATAGATGGCGCAAACAAGTGGATGATGAGATGAAAATGCGCGGTATTCCAGAGTGCAAAGCAACAAATAGAGAGGAATGGAGATCTCTTCTTAGTTCGGCCTATAGAACAAATGTTCTGTAATGGGCCAGCTAAGTAAGTAAGTAAGTATCTCCCAAGCAATAAGCGTGGATTTTTTAAACAATTTTTTTTTTCAAACACCTCCCAAGCAAAAGGAATGGTTTTTTATACACACTTCCATGGATCCATGGTTTCCTTACTAGTTTCCTTCTTCCATTTGTATGAGTGTTTTACAAGAGCTTTCATCAGATATTTGTCCGCACCTAAAGGCAAACATACATATTATGTTTATATGTATGTACGTATGGATATCTGGAACTGGCACTTACAAATGTTTGTCGAAATGTTCAACATCTCCAATATGCAACCCATACGAAACAACCCCACCATTGTTGGTAGAGGCCAGTATCACCTCTTCCCCCATATGCACATATATTTGTAGGTTTGTAAGCAAGGAGTCAAGCAACACGATCCAACAACAGCCAACATAAAAAACACAAAATATCTTAAATAAAAAATGCTGAACAGTAGCAGTTTTTGGTGTTTAATGTGAGCTTGATTTTTTTGTTGCTTTGTTGTTGTATTGTTATTGTGAAAACTGCAGCGGTAAGATCATGATGCAAGCTATGCAAGATGGCAACAACATCAATACCGGCAGCACCATCATCATCATCGTTGTCCTCATCATCATGTACCAAACAACAACCCCAATAGTAGAAGCAGAAAAAAAATCTTTAAGCAACAACAGAAACAACTAAAACCAGCATCATAAACAACATCAACCAACATCCAGCCAGCCAACAAACCAGAAGCATAAAATAACCAAACTTTAACACACAAATGAAATTTACAACAAAATGTTCAACAGCAGCAGCAACAACAGCAAACTAAACAAATCTTAACTTAAAATATAGTATAGCTGCTACCAACATTGCAAATACAACAAAAGCAACAACATAAACAATCAAACACCACATAACAAAAAAAACAAGTAACAAGAAAATGGAAACACAGTGATTATAGAGCTGTGTATTCTCATAAAATCCACGCTTATATTTTGAAAAAAAAAATATTGTTTAAAAATCCACGCTTATTGCTTTGAAGATGCTTGAAAAAATATTGTTTAAAAATCCACGCTTATTGCTTTGGAGATGCTTGAAAAAATATTGTTTAAAAATCCACGCTTATTGCTTTGGAGATGCTTGAAAAAATATTGTTTAAAAATCCACGCTTATTGGTTGGAAGATGCTTGAAAAAATATTGTTTAAAAATCCACGCTTATTGCTTGGGAGATGCTTGAAAAAATATTGTTTAAAAATCCACGCTTATTGCTTTGGAGATGCTTGAAAAAATATTATTTAAAAATCCACGCTTATTGCTAGGGAGATGCTTGAAAAAATATTGTTTAAAAATCCACGCTTATTGCTTGGGAGATGCTTGAAAAAATATTGTTTAAAAATCCACGCTTATTGCTTGGGAGATGCTTGAAAAAATATTGTTTAAAAATCCACGCTTATTGCTTGGGAGATGCTTAAAAAAATATTGTTTAAAAATCCACGCTTATTGCTTGGGAGATGTTTGAAAAAATATTGTTTAAAAATCCACGCTTATTGCTTGGGAGATGTTTGAAAAAATATTGTTTAAAAATCCACGCTTATTGCTTGGGAGATGCTTGAAAAAATATTGTTTAAAAATCCACGCTTATTGCTTGGGAGATGCTTGAAAAAATATTGTTTAAAAATCCACGCTTATTGCTTGGGAGATGCTTGAAAAAATATTGTTTAAAAATCCACGCTTATTGCTTGGGAGATGCTTGAAAAAATATTGTTTAAAAATCCACGCTTATTGCTTGGGAGATGCTTGAAAAATTATTGTTTAAAAATCCACACTTATTGCTTGGAAGATGCTTGAAAAATTATTGTTTAAAAATCCACACTTATTGCTTGGAAGATGCTTGAAAAATTATTGTTTAAAAATCCACACTTATTGCTTGGAAGATGCTTGAAAAAATATTGTTTAAAAATCCACACTTATTGCTTGGAAGATGCTTGAAAAAATATTGTTTAAAAATCCACACTTATTGCTTGGGAGATGCTTGAAAAAATATTGTTTAAAAATCCACGCTTATTGCTTGGGAGATGCTTGAAAAAATATTGTTTAAAAATCCACGCTTATTGCTTGGGAGATGCTTGAAAAAATATTGTTTAAAAATCCACGCTTATTGCTTGGGAGATGCTTGAAAAAATATTGTTTAAAAATCCTCGCTTATTGCTTGGAAGATGCTTGAAAAAATATTGTTAAAAAAAATATTGTTTAAAAATCCACGCTTATTGCTTGGGAGATGCTTGAAAAAATATTGTTTAAAAATCCACGCTTATTGCTTGGAAGATGCTTGAAAAAATATTGTTTAAAAATCCACGCTTATTGCTTGGGAGATGCTTGAAAAAATATTGTTTAAAAATCCACGCTTATTGCTTGGAAGATGCTTGAAAAAATATTGTTTAAAAATCCACGCTTATTGCTTGGGAGATGCTTGAAAAAATATTGTTTAAAAATCCACGCTTATTGCTTGGGAGATGCTTGAAAAAATATTGTTTAAAAATCCACGCTTATTGCTTGGAAGATGCTTGAAAAAATATTGTTTAAAAATCCACGCTTATTGCTTGGGAGATGCTTGAAAAAATATTGTTTAAAAATCCACGCTTATTGCTTGGGAGATGCTTGAAAAAATATTGTTTAAAAATCCACGCTTATTGCTTGGGAGATGCTTGAAAAAATATTGTTTAAAAATCCACGCTTATTGCTTGGAAGATGCTTGAAAAAATATTGTTTAAAAATCCACGCTTACTGCTTGGGAGATGCTTGAAAAAATATTGTTTAAAAATCCACGCTTATTGCTTGGAAGATGCTTGAAAAAATATTGTTTAAAACTCCACGCTTATTGCTTGGGAGATGCTTGAAAAAATATTGTTTAAAAATCCACGCTTATTGCTTGGGAGATGCTTGAAAAAATATTGTTTAAAAATCCACGCTTATTGCTTGGGAGATGCTTGAAAAAATATTGTTTAAAAATCCACGCTTATTGCTTGGAAGATGCTTGAAAAAATATTGTTAAAAAAAATATTGTTTAAAAATCCACGCTTATTGCTTGGGAGATGCTTGAAAAAATATTGTTTAAAAATCCACGCTTATTGCTTGGGAGATGCTTGAAAAAATATTGTTTAAAAATCCACGCTTATTGCTTGGGAGATGCTTGAAAAAATATTGTTTAAAAATCCACGCTTATTGCTTGGGAGATGCTTGAAAAAATATTGTTTAAAAATCCACGCTTATTGCTTGGGAGATGCTTGAAAAAATGTTGTTTAAAAATCCACGCTTATTGCTTGGGAGATGCTTGAAAAAATATTGTTTAAAAATCCACGCTTATTGCTTGGGAGATGCTTGAAAAAATATTGTTTAAAAATCCACGCTTATTGCTTGGGAGATGCTTGAAAAAATATTGTTTAAAAATCCACGCTTATTGCTTGGGAGATGCTTGAAAAAATATTGTTTAAAAATCCACGCTTATTGCTTGGGAGATGCTTGAAAAAATATTGTTTAAAAATCCACGCTTATTGCTTGGGAGATGCTTGAAAAAATATTGTTTAAAAATCCACGCTTATTGCTTGGGAGATGCTTGAAAAAATATTGTTTAAAAATCCACGCTTATTGCTTGGGAGATGCTTGAAAAAATATTGTTTAAAAATCCACGCTTATTGCTTGGGAGATGCTTGAAAAAATATTGTTTAAAAATCCACGCTTATTGCTTGGGAGATGCTTGAAAAAATATTGTTTAAAAATCCACGCTTATTGCTTGGGAGATGCTTGAAAAAATATTGTTTAAAAATCCACGCTTATTGCTTGGGAGATGCTTGAAAAAATATTGTTTAAAAATCCACGCTTATTGCTTGGGAGATGCTTGAAAAAATATTGTTTAAAAATCCACGCTTATTGCTTGGGAGATGCTTGAAAAAATATTGTTTAAAAATCCACGCTTATTGCTTGGGAGATGCTTGAAAAAATATTGTTTAAAAATCCACGCTTATTGCTTGGGAGATGCTTGAAAAAATATTGTTTAAAAATCCACGCTTATTGCTTGGGAGATGCTTGAAAAAATATTGTTTAAAAATCCACGCTTATTGCTTGGGAGATGCTTGAAAAAATATTGTTTAAAAATCCACGCTTATTGCTTGGGAGATGCTTGAAAAAATATTGTTTAAAAATCCACGCTTATTGCTTGGGAGATGCTTGAAAAAATATTGTTTAAAAATCCACGCTTATTGCTTGGGAGATGCTTGAAAAAATATTGTTTAAAAATCCACGCTTATTGCTTGGGAGATGCTTGAAAAAATATTGTTTAAAAATCCACGCTTATTGCTTGGGAGATGCTTGAAAAAATATTGTTTAAAAATCCACGCTTATTGCTTGGGAGATGCTTGAAAAAATATTGTTTAAAAATCCACGCTTATTGCTTGGGAGATGCTTGAAAAAATATTGTTTAAAAATCCACGCTTATTGCTTGGGAGATGCTTGAAAAAATATTGTTTAAAAATCCACGCTTATTGCTTGGGAGATGCTTGAAAAAATATTGTTTAAAAATCCACGCTTATTGCTTGGGAGATGCTTGAAAAAATATTGTTTAAAAATCCACGCTTATTGCTTGGGAGATGCTTGAAAAAATATTGTTTAAAAATCCACGCTTATTGCTTGGGAGATGCTTGAAAAAATATTGTTTAAAAATCCACGCTTATTGCTTGGGAGATGCTTGAAAAAATATTGTTTAAAAATCCACGCTTATTGCTTGGGAGATGCTTGAAAAAATATTGTTTAAAAATCCACGCTTATTGCTTGGGAGATGCTTGAAAAAATATTGTTTAAAAATCCACGCTTATTGCTTGGGAGATGCTTGAAAAAATATTGTTTAAAAATCCACGCTTATTGCTTGGGAGATGCTTGAAAAAATATTGTTTAAAAATCCACGCTTATTGCTTGGGAGATGCTTGAAAAAATATTGTTTAAAAATCCACGCTTATTGCTTGGGAGATGCTTGAAAAAATATTGTTTAAAAATCCACGCTTATTGCTTGGGAGATGCTTGAAAAAATATTGTTTAAAAATCCACGCTTATTGCTTGGGAGATGCTTGAAAAAATATTGTTTAAAAATCCACGCTTATTGCTTGGGAGATGCTTGAAAAAATATTGTTTAAAAATCCACGCTTATTGCTTGGGAGATGCTTGAAAAAATATTGTTTAAAAATCCACGCTTATTGCTTGGGAGATGCTTGAAAAAATATTGTTTAAAAATCCACGCTTATTGCTTGGGAGATGCTTGAAAAAATATTGTTTAAAAATCCACGCTTATTGCTTGGGAGATGCTTGAAAAAATATTGTTTAAAAATCCACGCTTATTGCTTGGGAGATGCTTGAAAAAATATTGTTTAAAAATCCACGCTTATTGCTTGGGAGATGCTTGAAAAAATATTGTTTAAAAATCCACGCTTATTGCTTGGGAGATGCTTGAAAAAATATTGTTTAAAAATCCACGCTTATTGCTTGGGAGATGCTTGAAAAAATATTGTTTAAAAATCCACGCTTATTGCTTGGGAGATGCTTGAAAAAATATTGTTTAAAAATCCACGCTTATTGCTTGAGAGATGCTTGAAAAAATATTGTTTAAAAATCCACGCTTATTGCTTGAGAGATGCTTGAAAAAATATTGTTTAAAAATCCACGCTTATTGCTTGAGAGATGCTTGAAAAAATATTGTTTAAAAATCCACGCTTATTGCTTGAGAGATGCTTGAAAAAATATTGTTTAAAAATCCACGCTTATTGCTTGAGAGATGCTTGAAAAAATATTGTTTAAAAATCCACGCTTATTGCTTGAGAGATGCTTGAAAAAATATTGTTTAAAAATCCACGCTTATTGCTTGAGAGATGCTTGAAAAAATATTGTTTAAAAATCCACGCTTATTGCTTGAGAGATGCTTGAAAAAATATTGTTTAAAAATCCACGCTTATTGCTTGAGAGATGCTTGAAAAAATATTGTTTAAAAATCCACGCTTATTGCTTGGGAGATGCTTGAAAAAATATTGTTTAAAAATCCACGCTTATTGCTTGGGAGATGCTTGAAAAAATATTGTTTAAAAATCCACGCTTATTGCTTGGGAGATGTTTAGAAAAATATTGTTTAAAAATCCACGCTTATTGCTTGGGAGATGCTTAAAAAAAATATTGTTTAAAAATCCACGCTTATTGCTTGGGAGATGCTTGAAAAAATATTGTTTAAAAATCCACGCTTATTGCTTGGGAGATGCTTGAAAAAATATTGTTTAAAAATCCACGCTTATTGCTTGGGAGATGCTTGAAAAAATATTGTTTAAAAATCCACGCTTATTGCTTGGGAGATGCTTGAAAAAATATTGTTTAAAAATCCACGCTTATTGCTTGGGAGATGCTTAAAAAAAATATTGTTTAAAAATCCACGCTTATTGCTTGGGAGATGCTTGAAAAAATATTGTTTAAAAATCCACGCTTATTGCTTGGGAGATGCTTGAAAAATATTGTTTAAAACTCCACGCTTATTGCTTGGGAGATGCTTAAAAAATATTGTTTAAAAATCCACGCTTATTGCTTGGGAGATGCTTGAAAAATATTGTTTAAAAATCCAAGCTTATTGCTTGGGAGATGTTTAAAAAAATATTGTTTAAAAATCCACGCTTATTGCTTGGGAGATGCTTAAAAAAATATTGTTTAAAAATCCACGCTTATTGCTTGTGAGATGCTTGAAAAAATATTGTTAAAAATCCACGCTTATTGCTTGGGAGATGCTTGAAAAATATTGTTTAAAAATCCACGCTTATTGCTTGGGAGATGTTTAGAAAAATATTGTTTAAAAATCCACGCTTATTGCTTGGGAGATGCTTGAAAAATATTGTTTAACCCAGATATGCCCATTGCTTGATCGTGATCATTTTAAAAGTATTTTTATATTATTTTGGAAGCAAATGTGAAATAATAACAGTATGTTTATATGTTTTTTAAAAATTTTTTGAAAAAAGTGGTTTTTGAGGCCACTTTTTGACACAGGGTTTTATCTTATAACTGGGAGTTATGGGACACAAAACATTTGACATATAGTCCAAAGACACCTATTCGGCATCTAGTTAACGTTTTTTCGTAGTAGGCTCCACATCGTGTATGTTTTCGTTATAAAACTACCCAATAATTAATCGGTCATAATGCAAATCATTGTAAAAACTAAGCGATAGGTGGCAACTTCGATGAACTAGACCTCAAAACTCAAAAATAGTAGCTCAAAATAATGAAATCACATAATATCCCAAGAGCTACAGATGTGTACTCAGTATATCACCAAAATAAACTGTACTTTGATAAACATAACATATCAAATTAGCAAGAATTTTGTGTGTCCTATATATAGGACGTTGGGCATATCTGGGTTAAAAATCCACGCTTATTGCTTGGGAGATGCTTAAAAAATATTGTTTAAAAATCCACGCTTATTGCTTGGGAAATACTTAAAAAAAAAATTGTTTAAAAATCCACGCTTATTGCTTGGGAGATGCTTGAAAAAATATTGTTTAAAAATCCACGCTTATTGCTTGGGAGATGCTTGAAAAAATATTGTTTAAAAATCCACGCTTATTGCTTGGGAGATGCTTGAAAAAATATTGTTTAAAAATCCACGATTATTGCTTGGGGTTGTATTGAAAAAAATATTCTTTAAAAGTCTTCCCTTGGCCACTGTGTGCCATGATGATGGCCAACATTAGTAGTTAGTGGCAACTGCCAAACACAAGAACAACAAAAACAGCAAGCATTTTGTCCAACAAGAAGCAGCATATTTCGTGTCATTGCAATGTCTTGCAATTGCCTTAAATTGTTTTGGATGCAACCAAACAGCACCAGCAGCAACAACAACGTCACCAATTCTTGGTGTTTCTATAGATATTTTTTGATGCTTTTCCTGATGTTGTTATTGCTGGAGTTGAAAGTAAGCAAAAAACGAGAGAAAAAAATGACAGCTAATATAAAAAACCACACATTGTTGCAAGTTTGTTTTCATTTTCGTCTTAGGTTTTTGTGGTGGTGTTACCCTGACTGCAGGCCGCTTCTGTTTCTACTGCCACTGTGAACGATGATGAGGTTGAGCATGGTGGTGTTGTGTAGTTCATTTTTGTTTTTAATTTGTGGCTACTTGTTTTGAATTGAAAAAATACAATAACATACCAAAGAGCAACAACAACATCAACGACGACATAAACCACGACAACAACATTCCCAGTTGTATTCCAACGCGTATTACAGAAGTTTTTTGGGATTCCAGTTGAATGACGGACAGACTGAACAAGCAGATTCTTGACGAGTACACAAAAAGAAAAATATTTGAGTTAGGTAGACCGTACCCGAAGCTTATACGAAGAATTCTGTAGGATTAGAGGTTTCAAAGTCCTTGAAAAAAATATTTTTAAAATTGGCTGTTGGTCCCTTTAAAAAGTTATAGTGATTTTGTTATAGCTATGGTAGCCCTTTAAAAAATAATCTCTAACATATCCTAAATTGTACCTCTGATCCTCTTCTTTTCGCGGTGTAAAAAGTTTGCCACACCATGCAAAAGAACCTTTCCCCACCATCCCATGAGGCAAGAAGTGATTGCATGGGGAGGTTATCCCCCACTAAACCTCGGCTTGCATTCATCATTCTTCTTTCTCGTCTTTAAGGTCTTTGTTGGCCGATATTGTCGGTGTAAAATTTCGTATTGTTGTTGTTGCTACTGCTGCTCCATTGCAGCCAATATGAAATATTATATTTATATGGGAATTTTTGATTAATGACCCATAATCAAAGTTAATGGACTTTTTTGATTATCATGTTTTTGTTTTTCTTTCACTCCTTCTTCTTCTGGGTTTTCTTAAGAATGTTGTTTTCGAGGGAAAAATAAAAAAAAAATCAACAGACGTAGACACCCCAAACATATAATGAGAACAACAACAAGAAGAAGAACTTAATAATCTGATTAATTTACACTCCAGAAAAGATTGGGAACATCGGAATTTTGGTATTTGGGTGACTGGTGTAACCTTTTGCGAACTCCTCACTTATCTGGGACTTTATTTCACCTCATATGTTGACACTTTACGACTATTTTAAGGTCGTCTTGTACGACGAATTTAGGGTTGTTCACTAAGATGAACCATACGAGTCTGAGAGTGCCTCGAAAAAATGATATTAAAAATCCACGCCTATGGCTCTGTTAATGCCACGAAAAAATGATATTAAAAATCCACGCCTATGGCTCTGTTAATGCCACGAAAAAATGATATTAAAAATCCACGCCTATGGCTCTGTTAATGCCACGAAAAAATGATATTAAAAATCCACGCCTATGGCTCTGTTAATGCCACGAAAAAATGATATTAAAAATCCACGCCTATGGCTCTGTTAATGCCACGAAAAAATTATTTTAAAAATCCACGCCTATGGCTCTGTTAATGCCACGAAAAAAATATTTTAAAAATCCACGCCTATGGCTCTGTTAATGCCACGAAAAAAATATTTTAAAAATCCACGCCTATGGCTCTGTTAATGCCACGAAAAAATTATTTTAAAAATCCACGCCTATGGCTCTGTTAATGGCACGAAAAAATTATTTTAAAAATCCACGCCTATGGCTCTGTTAATGCCACGAAAAAATTATTTTAAAAATCCACGCCTATGGCTCTGTTAATGGCACGAAAAAATTATTTTAAAAATCCACGCCTATGGCTCTGTTAATGGCACGAAAAAATTATTTTAAAAATCCACGCCTATGGCTCTGTTAATGGCACGAAAAAATTATTTTAAAAATCCACGCCTATGGCTCTGTTAATGCCACGAAAAAATTATTTTAAAAATCCACGCCTATGGCTCTGTTAATGCCACGAAAAAATTATTTTAAAAATCCACGCCTATGGCTCTGTTAATGCCACGAACAAATTATTTTAAAAATCCACGCCTATGGCTCTGTTAATGCCACGAAAAAATGATTTCAAAAATCCACGCCTATGGCTCTGTAAATGCCACGAAAAAATGATTTTAAAAATCCACGCCTATGGCTCTGTTAATGCCACGAAAAAATTATTTTAAAAATCCACGCCTATGGCTCTGTTAATGCCACGAAAAAATTATTTTAAAAATCCACGCCTATGGCTCTGTTAATGCCACGAAAAAATTATTTTAAAAATCCACGTCTATGGCTCTGTTAATGCCACGAAAAAATTATTTTAAAACACCACGCCTATGGCTCTGTTAATGCCACGAAAAAATTATTTTAAAACACCACGCCTATGGCTCTGTTAATGCCACGAAAAAATTATTTTAAAAATCCACGCCTATGGCTCTGTTAATGCCACGAAAAAATTATTTTAAAAATCCACGCCTATGGCTCTGTTAATGGCACGAAAAAATTATTTTAAAAATCCACGCCTATGGCTCTGTTAATGCCACGAAAAAATTATT
This sequence comes from Musca autumnalis, assembly GCF_047663935.1. Taxonomy (NCBI): domain Eukaryota; kingdom Metazoa; phylum Arthropoda; class Insecta; order Diptera; family Muscidae; genus Musca; species Musca autumnalis. Next base: position 194,474,227 of record NW_027411755.1, read on the forward strand.
TTAAAAATCCACGCCTATGGCTCTTTTAATGCCACGAAAAAATTATTTTAAAAATCCACGCCTATGGCGCTGTTAATGCCACGAAAAAATTATTTTAAAAATCCACGCCTATGGCTCTTTTAATGCCACGAAAAAATTATTTTAAAAATCCACGCCTATGGCGCTGTTAATGCCACGAAAAAATTATTTTAAAAATCCACGCCTATGGCTCTTTTAATGCCACGAAAAAATTATTTTAAAAATCCACGCCTATGGCGCTGTTAATGCCACGAAAAAATTATTTTAAAAATCCACGCCTATGGCTCTGTTAGTGCCTGGAAAAAATTATTTTAAAAATCCACGCCTATGGCTCTGTTAGTGCCTGGAAAAAATTATTTTAAAAATCCACGCCTATGGCTCTGTTAGTGCCTGGAAAAAATTATTTTAAAAATCCACGCCTATGGCTCTGTTAGTGCCTGGAAAAAATTATTTTAAAAATCCACGCCTATGGCTCTGTTAATGCCACGAAAAAATTATTTTAAAAATCCACGCCTATGGCTCTTTTAATGCCACGAAAAAATTATTTTAAAAATCCACGCCTATGGCGCTGTTAATGCCACGAAAAAATTATTTTAAAAATCCACGCCTATGGCTCTTTTAATGCCACGAAAAAATTATTTTAAAAATCCACGCCTATGGCGCTGTTAATGCCACGAAAAAATTATTTTAAAAATCCACGCCTATGGCTCTGTTAGTGCCTGGAAAAAATTATTTTAAAAATCCACGCCTATGGCTCTGTTAGTGCCTGGAAAAAATTATTTTAAAAATCCACGCCTATGGCTCTGTTAGTGCCTGGAAAAAATTATTTTAAAAATCCACGCCTATGGCTCTGTTAGTGCCTGGAAAAAATTATTTTAAAAATCCACGCCTATGGCTCTGTTAGTGCCTGGAAAAAATTATTTTAAAAATCCACGCCTATGGCTCTGTTAGTGCCTGGAAAAAATTATTTTAAAAATCCACGCCTATGGCTCTGTTAGTGCCTGGAAAAAATTATTTTAAAAATCCACGCCTATGGCTCTGTTAGTGCCTGGAAAAAATTATTTTAAAAATCCACGCCTATGGCTCTGTTAGTGCCTGGAAAAAATTATTTTAAAAATCCACGCCTATGGCTCTGTTAGTGCCTGGAAAAAATTATTTTAAAAATCCACGCCTATGGCTCTGTTAGTGCCTGGAAAAAATTATTTTAAAAATCCACGCCTATGGCTCTGTTAGTGCCTGGAAAAAATTATTTTAAAAATCCACGCCTATGGCTCTGTTAGTGCCTGGAAAAAATTATTTTAAAAATCCACGCCTATGGCTCTGTTAATGCCACGAAAAAATTATTTTAAAAACCCACGCCTATGGCTCTGTTAGTGCCTGGAAAAAATTATTTTAAAAATCCACGCCTATGGCTCTGTTAATGCCACGAAAAAATTATTTTAAAAATCCACGCCTATGGCTCTGTTAATGCCACGAAAAAATTATTTTAAAAATCCACGCCTATGGCTCTGTTAATGCCACGAAAAAATTATTTTAAAAATCCACGCCTATGGCTCTGTTAATGCCACGAAAAAATTATTTTAAAAATCCACGCCTATGGCTCTGTTAATGGCACGAAAAAATTATTTTAAAAATCCACGCCTATGGCTCTGTTAATGGCACGAAAAAATTATTTTAAAAATCCACGCCTATGGCTCTGTTAATGGCACGAAAAAATTATTTTAAAAATCCACGCCTATGGCTCTGTTAATGGCACGAAAAAATTATTTTAAAAATCCACGCCTATGGCTCTGTTAATGGCACGAAAAAATTATTTTAAAAATCCACGCCTATGGCTCTGTTAATGGCACGAAAAAATTATTTTAAAAATCCACGCCTATGGCTCTGTTAATGGCACGAAAAAATTATTTTAAAAATCCACGCCTATGGCTCTGTTAATGGCACGAAAAAATTATTTTAAAAATCCACGCCTATGGCTCTGTTAATGGCACGAAAAAATTATTTTAAAAATCCACGCCTATGGCTCTGTTAATGGCACGAAAAAATTATTTTAAAAATCCACGCCTATGGCTCTGTTAATGGCACGAAAAAATTATTTTAAAAATCCACGCCTATGGCTCTGTTAATGGCACGAAAAAATTATTTTAAAAATCCACGCCTATGGCTCTGTTAATGGCACGAAAAAATTATTTTAAAAATCCACGCCTATGGCTCTGTTAATGGCACGAAAAAATTATTTTAAAAATCCACGCCTATGGCTCTGTTAATGGCACGAAAAAATTATTTTAAAAATCCACGCCTATGGCTCTGTTAATGGCACGAAAAAATTATTTTAAAAATCCACGCCTATGGCTCTGTTAATGGCACGAAAAAATTATTTTAAAAATCCACGCCTATGGCTCTGTTAATGGCACGAAAAAATTATTTTAAAAATCCACGCCTATGGCTCTGTTAATGGCACGAAAAAATTATTTTAAAAATCCACGCCTATGGCTCTGTTAATGGCACGAAAAAATTATTTTAAAAATCCACGCCTATGGCTCTGTTAATGGCACGAAAAAATTATTTTAAAAATCCACGCCTATGGCTCTGTTAATGGCACGAAAAAATTATTTTAAAAATCCACGCCTATGGCTCTGTTAATGGCACGAAAAAATTATTTTAAAAATCCACGCCTATGGCTCTGTTAATGGCACGAAAAAATTATTTTAAAAATCCACGCCTATGGCTCTGTTAATGGCACGAAAAAATTATTTTAAAAATCCACGCCTATGGCTCTGTTAATGGCACGAAAAAATTATTTTAAAAATCCACGCCTTTGGCTCTGTTAATGGCACGAAAAAATTATTTTAAAAATCCACGCCTATGGCTCTGTTAATGGCACGAAAAAATTATTTTAAAAATCCACGCCTATGGCTCTGTTAATGGCACGAAAAAATTATTTTAAAAATCCACGCCTATGGCTCTGTTAATGGCACGAAAAAATTATTTTAAAAATCCACGCCTATGGCTCTGTTATTGGCACGAAAAAATTATTTTAAAAATCCACGCCTATGGCTCTGTTAATGGCACGAAAAAATTGTTTTAAAAATCCACGCCTATGGCTCTGTTAATGGCACGAAAAAATTATTTTAAAAATCCACGCCTATGGCTCTGTTAATGGCACGAAAAAATTATTTTAAAAATCCACGCCTATGGCTCTGTTAATGGCACGAAAAAATTGTTTTAAAAATCCACGCCTATGGCTCTGTTAATGGCACGAAAAAATTATTTTAAAAATCCACGCCTATGGCTCTGTTAATGGCACGAAAAAATTATTTTAAAAATCCACGCCTATGGCTCTGTTAATGGCACGAAAAAATTATTTTAAAAATCCACGCCTATGGCTCTGTTAATGGCACGAAAAAATTATTTTAAAAATCCACGCCTATGGCTCTGTTAATGGCACGAAAAAATTATTTTAAAAATCCACGCATATGGCTCTGTTAATGCCACGAAAAAATTATTTTAAAAATCCACGCCTATGGCTCTGTTAATGCCACGAAAAAATTATTTTAAAAATCCATGCCTATGGCTCTGTTAATGCCACGAAAAAATTATTTTAAAAATCCACGCCTATGGCTCTGTTAATGCCACGAAAAAATTATTTTAAAAATCCACGCCTATGGCTCTGTTAATGCCACGAAAAAATTATTTTAAAAATCCACGCCTATGGCTCTGTTAATGCCACGAAAAAATTATTTTAAAAATCCACGCCTATGGCTCTGTTAATGCCACGAAAAAATTATTTTAAAAATCCACGCCTATGGCTCTGTTAATGCCACGAAAAAATTATTTTAAAAATCCACGCCTATGGCTCTGTTAATGCCACGAAAAAATTATTTTAAAAATCCACGCCTATGGCTCTGTTAATGCCACGAAAAAATTATTTTAAAAATCCACACCTATGGCTCTGTTAATGCCACGAAAAAATTATTTTAAAAATCCACGCCTATGGCTCTGTTAATGCCACGAAAAAATTATTTTAAAAATCCACGCCTATGGCTCTGTTAATGCCACGAAAAAATTATTTTAAAAATCCACGCCTATGGCTCTGTTAATGCCACGAAAAAATTATTTTAAAAATCCACGCCTATGGCTCTGTTAATGCCACGAAAAAATTATTTTGAAAATCCACGCCTATGGCTCTGATAGTGCCTCGAAAAAATTATTTTAAAAATCCACGCCTATGGCTCTGTTAATGCCACGAAAAAATTATTTTAAAAATCCACGCCTTTGGCTCTGTTAATGGCACGAAAAAATTATTTTAAAAATCCACGCCTATGGCTCTGTTAATGGCACGAAAAAATTATTTTAAAAATCCACGCCTATGGCTCTGTTAATGCCACGAAAAAATTATTTTAAAAATCCACGCCTTTGGCTCTGTTAATGGCACGAAAAAATTATTTTAAAAATCCACGCCTATGGCTCTGTTAATGGCACGAAAAAATTATTTTAAAAATCCACGCCTATGGCTCTGTTAATGGCACGAAAAAATTATTTTAAAAATCCACGCCTATGGCTCTGTTAATGGCACGAAAAAATTATTTTAAAAATCCACGCCTATGGCTCTGTTAATGGCACGAAAAAATTGTTTTAAAAATCCACGCCTATGGCTCTGTTAATGGCACGAAAAAATTATTTTAAAAATCCACGCCTATGGCTCTGTTAATGGCACGAAAAAATTATTTTAAAAATCCACGCCTATGGCTCTGTTAATGCCACGAAAAAATTATTTTAAAAATCCACGCATATGGCTCTGTTAATGCCACGAAAAAATTATTTTAAAAATCCACGCCTATGGCTCTGTTAATGCCACGAAAAAATTATTTTAAAAATCCATGCCTATGGCTCTGTTAATGCCACGAAAAAATTATTTTAAAAATCCACGCCTATGGCTCTGTTAATGCCACGAAAAAATTATTTTAAAAATCCACGCCTATGGCTCTGTTAATGCCACGAAAAAATTATTTTAAAAATCTACGCCTATGGCTCTGTTAATGCCACGAAAAAATTATTTTAAAAATCCACGCCTATGGCTCTGTTAATGGCACGAAAAAATTATTTTAAAAATCCACGCCTATGGCTCTGTTAATGGCACGAAAAAATTATTTTAAAAATCCACGCCTATGGCTCTGTTAATGGCACGAAAAAATTATTTTAAAAATCCACGCCTATGGCTCTGTTAATGGCACGAAAAAATTATTTTAAAAATCCACGCCTATGGCTCTGTTAATGCCACGAAAAAATTATTTTAAAAATCCACGCCTATGGCTCTGTTAATGCCACGAAAAAATTATTTTAAAAATCCACGCCTATGGCTCTGTTAATGCCACGAAAAAATTATTTTAAAAATCCACGCCTATGGCTCTGTTAATGCCACGAAAAAATTATTTTAAAAATCCACGCCTATGGCTCTGTTAATGCCACGAAAAAATTATTTTAAAAATCCACGCCTATGGCTCTGTTAATGCCACGAAAAAATTATTTTGAAAATCCACGCCTATGGCTCTGTTAATGCCACGAAAAAATTATTTTAAAAATCCACGCCTATGGATCTGATAGTGCCTCGAAAAATTCTTATAAAAAGCAACGCTTATGGCTATGATAAAATCTTGCGCCATTTAGCGCCATCCGCAATTTATTTTTGCAATTAAAAATCAAATTGTAAACAATATTTTGTAATTTTCTATTCCCATTCGGAACTTCATTTCGCAAAATTTGTAAACATTAAACTTAATGGCTTTTTGTTCTATTTCAAAACCATTCTTCAATCGTGAAATACAATTGGACACTTTGTCATTTGCTAATTGCGAGTGGTGCAAAAGAACAAAGTAAAGAAATTGGATCACTGACTGACGGACATATTGAGTTCCCTGGCCGGACAGGCAAATTGAATGAAGTAACAAAGTAGCGCCATCGAAAAAAAAAGAAATCACATCGGCAGCTTGGCGTCATTAGAAAATTATAAAGCAAAGCAAACATTTCGCAAGGTCGCAATAAATGGAGCACACTGGGCAATATGTTTCAGCTTAAACATTGCTTTAGCGATCATTGAAAGAAATGTAAACATAATAAGCCTGGGAATGAAATTAAGGAGGTCATAATGCAATATTTTTTGGTCGACTGGTGGCTGTAAAAATATACTTGGAAAAATCCACCCTATTGGTCTGTTGACCCCAGGAAAAAAATATAAATGCTAAGCAGACTCCTGAAGAAAATCTATGAATGAATTTTAAAACTTTGAATTTTAATTATTTTATTTTTTCCTGTGCAGATTTGAACACACACATAGCAGTTTATGCTTAAAATCAACTCAAATCATTTTTTCTAATTTTAATTCCTACCTGTTCTATTTTTACGACACTCATATCTAGTAAATATTACGACCCCCCCCCCCCCTGCTCACTTCCCTCAACATTCTTTGACAATCAAAATAGTTGTGTCTGTCTCTTCTGTCGTCCATTAATTGCCACCGTACCTCGCTAGCGCATGCTTAACTTTAAAAACAAATAACTGCAAAATATTGAAAGCCCATCAAAATCGAATGAACGATCGACCAAACAATGACATCTATTGTCTGTGGGCGGTGAATATTACCAGCGTACGCTTTGTGGAACTGTTATGCGCCAGCCACCAACCAACTACAATGTAATGCGACCGACACCCGCCCACCCACCTACTCGAAAACGATCAAATGAATTTTTGATGTTTGTGAATTGTTGGCATCTTGGTGGCGGGACGGTATTGAATGTCAATAAAAAATATTCATTCGATACGACACAATGCTACCCAAAAACAAAATGTTGTTGCTTCGCATAAGCCTATTAGAGAAGCGATGAGAGAAGGAGTGACTTAAATCACAGATTGTGATTGACTGTGGCATGGAAGTACGGGCAAAAGGTCTTCTATAGAATTGAATACCTTCGTAGGGGTTACATAAAGCCTTAAAAACCTCCACAGGAATGTTATGTAAAATTGGAGAAGTCTTCTATAGAAATTAAAACCACTGTAGAGGGTCTAGAAGTCTCATCTAGAATTTAAGATCACCGTAGGGGTCTTCTATAGAATAGAAGATATCAGTTAGAGTCTTCTATATAATTGGAGATCACTGTAGGGGTCTTCTATAGAACTGAAGACCATCGTAAAAGTCTCTTCTAGAATTGAAGACCACCGTAGAAGACCACCACAGGGGTCTTCTAAAGAATTGGAGACCATTATAGATGCCTCCTAGAGAATTAAAGACCTCTGTAAGGGTCTTGTATAGAATTAGAGACCGTCATAAGGGTCTTCCATAGAATTGGATCTAAAGACCACCAGAGGAGTCTTCTATGGAATTGAAGGCCACCGTAGGGGTCTTCTATATATGTCTCCTAGAGAATTAAAGACCCCCCGTAAGGGTCAGCTAGAGAACTGAAAACCTTCTACCTAATTAAAGACCACTATAGGTATCTTCTACATAGTTGAAGACCCTCATAGGGGTCTTTTATGAATTGAGGACCAACGCAGGGGTATCCTAGGGAACTGAAGACCTCTCCAGTTGTCTTATATTGAGCTAAAGACCATCGTAGAAGTCTCCTCTAGAATTGAAAGCCACCGGCGAGGTCTCCTAGAGAATTAAAGACCTCCGTAGGGGACTTCTACGTGTTAAAGACCACCATAGGGATCTTCTACATAATTGAAGACCCTCAAAGGCGTCTTTTATGAACTGAATACCACCATAGGGGTCTCCTAGGGAACTGAAGACATCCTCATTTGTCTTCTTCTATAGAAGGCGTGGTTTTATATAGAAGGCGTGGTTTTATATAGAAGGCGTGGTTTTATATAGAAGGCGTGGTTTTATATAGAAGGCGTGGTTTTATATAGAAGGCGTGGTTTTATATAGAAGGCGTGGTTTTATATAGAAGGCGTGGTTTTATATAGAAGGCGTGGTTTTATATAGAAGGCGTGGTTTTATATAGAAGGCGTGGTTTTATATAGAAGGCGTGGTTTTATATAGAAGGCGTGGTTTTATATAGAAGGCGTGGTTTTATATAGAAGGCGTGGTTTTATATAGAAGGCGTGGTTTTATATAGAAGGCGTGGTTTTATATAGAAGGCGTGGTTTTATATAGAAGGCGTGGTTTTATATAGAAGGCGTGGTTTTATATAGAAGGCGTGGTTTTATATAGAAGGCGTGGTTTTATATAGAAGGCGTGGTTTTATATAGAAGGCGTGGTTTTATATAGAAGGCGTGGTTTTATATAGAAGGCGTGGTTTTATATAGAAGGCGTGGTTTTATATAGAAGGCGTGGTTTTATATAGAAGGCGTGGTTTTATATAGAAGGCGTGGTTTTATATAGAAGGCGTGGTTTTATATAGAAGGCGTGGTTTTATATAGAAGGCGTGGTTTTATATAGAAGGCGTGGTTTTATATAGAAGGCGTGGTTTTATATAGAAGGCGTGGTTTTATATAGAAGGCGTGGTTTTATATAGAAGGCGTGGTTTTATATAGAAGGCGTGGTTTTATATAGAAGGCGTGGTTTTATATAGAAGGCGTGGTTTTATATAGAAGGCGTGGTTTTATATAGAAGGCGTGGTTTTATATAGAAGGCGTGGTTTTATATAGAAGGCGTGGTTTTATATAGAAGGCGTGGTTTTATATAGAAGGCGTGGTTTTATATAGAAGGCGTGGTTTTATATAGAAGGCGTGGTTTTATATAGAAGGCGTGGTTTTATATAGAAGGCGTGGTTTTATATAGAAGGCGTGGTTTTATATAGAAGGCGTGGTTTTATATAGAAGGCGTGGTTTTATATAGAAGGCGTGGTTTTATATAGAAGGCGTGGTTTTATATAGAAGGCGTGGTTTTATATAGAAGGCGTGGTTTTATATAGAAGGCGTGGTTTTATATAGAAGGCGTGGTTTTATATAGAAGGCGTGGTTTTATATAGAAGGCGTGGTTTTATATAGAAGGCGTGGTTTTATATAGAAGGCGTGGTTTTATATAGAAGGCGTGGTTTTATATAGAAGGCGTGGTTTTATATAGAAGGCGTGGTTTTATATAGAAGGCGTGGTTTTATATAGAAGGCGTGGTTTTATATAGAAGGCGTGGTTTTATATAGAAGGCGTGGTTTTATATAGAAGGCGTGGTTTTATATAGAAGGCGTGGTTTTATATAGAAGGCGTGGTTTTATATAGAAGGCGTGGTTTTATATAGAAGGCGTGGTTTTATATAGAAGGCGTGGTTTTATATAGAAGGCGTGGTTTTATATAGAAGGCGTGGTTTTATATAGAAGGCGTGGTTTTATATAGAAGGCGTGGTTTTATATAGAAGGCGTGGTTTTATATAGAAGGCGTGGTTTTATATAGAAGGCGTGGTTTTATATAGAAGGCGTGGTTTTATATAGAAGGCGTGGTTTTATATAGAAGGCGTGGTTTTATATAGAAGGCGTGGTTTTATATAGAAGGCGTGGTTTTATATAGAAGGCGTGGTTTTATATAGAAGGCGTGGTTTTATATAGAAGGCGTGGTTTTATATAGAAGGCGTGGTTTTATATAGAAGGCGTGGTTTTATATAGAAGGCGTGGTTTTATATAGAAGGCGTGGTTTTATATAGAAGGCGTGGTTTTATATAGAAGGCGTGGTTTTATATAGAAGGCGTGGTTTTATATAGAAGGCGTGGTTTTATATAGAAGGCGTGGTTTTATATAGAAGGCGTGGTTTTATATAGAAGTCGTGGTTTTATATAGAAGGCGTGGTTTTATATAGAAGGCGTGGTTTTATATAGAAGGCGTGGTTTTATATAGAAGGCGTGGTTTTATATAGAAGGCGTGGTTTTATATAGAAGGCGTGGTTTTATATAGAAGGCGTGGTTTTATATAGAAGGCGTGGTTTTATATAGAAGGCGTGGTTTTATATAGAAGGCGTGGTTTTATATAGAAGGCGTGGTTTTATATAGAAGGCGTGGTTTTATATAGAAGGCGTGGTTTTATATAGAAGGCGTGGTTTTATATAGAAGGCGTGGTTTTATATAGAAGGCGTGGTTTTATATAGAAGGCGTGGTTAAATACCAACATAAGGTTATTTTATAGATTTGAAGATCCTCATAGGGGTCTTCTATAGAAATCTCCTCTAGAGGTCTAGGGGTCTCTTCTATGTAGAAGTCACCGCAGGGGTCTTCTATAGAATAGAAGATTACAGTAAAGGGTATTCTATGAAATTGAAGATATCCGTAGGGGTCTCCTAAAAAAGTTAAGACCTCCGTAGAAGCCCACTATAGAATTAAAGAACTTCATAGCTGCCTTTTACGGACTTCAAGACCGCCGTAGAAGTATTCTACAGAATGAGATACAACCGTAGAGGTCTTCTATATAGTTGAAAACCCACAGTAAGGGTATTTTTATGTAATTCAAGGTCCCCGTGGGGATCTCTTAGACTAATGTGGGTCTTCTGTAGAATTAAAGAACACCATATCGATCTTCTACATAATTAGAAACTACCGCAGAGGTCTTCTATTTAATTGAAGGTCCCCATAGGAGCCTTCTATAGAGTTGTAGACAACACTAGGGGTATTCTATAAAATTTTAGGCCACCGTTTGGGTGTACTACAGAAGAGAAGACTTCCATTGGAGTCTTGTATAGAATCGAAGGTCCCCATAGAGGTCTCGAAGGGCACCGTAGAGGTCTTCAACAGAATGGAAGCTTATCGTAAAAGTGCTTCCAGAGAATTGAAGACATCTGTAAGAGGGTGTGTTCCATAAAATAGAAAACCACCTTGTGGATATTCCATTGCAGATCACCGTAGAGGTAGGCCTTCTATAAAATTAAAAATTGCACTGGTTCTCTTATTCCTAGTAGGTCCAACAATAATATTATCACATTTTAAATTTAGTCCACTTTTCATCTCACCAAATTAAATCTCACATAAAATATTTCTGTTGTTGAATATATTAGCACGTACTCTCTCATGTACAGCAGGCATTCATTCATTCATGCTCTACGGCCTACCTATCTACATAAATAACTATGTGCGAACCACCTCTATGGGGCAATGAATGCTGCTGATGATGGTTATGAGCAAAGAATTGCTGCCACTATGGTGTGTTTATTGTTTTTTAAATAAATATAAACCCAATTATTTACACACGCCTATAGTATATTCCGCAAATATGCATTGGAAATAGCAAAGGCAACAACAACGACATGTCAACATTTTAAACTGTGACAAAGTTCAAAACAATTTTGTACAACAATGGATTTGTGTGTGACAACCTTCAACAGAAATTAATAGACCAACATTTGGAGCATACGCTCGCAAAAGCATTCCAATATCGAAAAAAACTACGTTCAAGCGTTCAATAATTTGGCTAAGGACAAAAGGTGGGCGTGTGTGTTGCAGTTTTTGCAAACAAAAATTTGCCTATTTTTATGGTTACCATTTATGGTGATATCTTTTTGGACAGAGTTAAATTTAAGAGATTTTTTAAATTTAGAGTTGGGTGTTATTGCCTTGACCCAGCTTTAATAAGAAGGCTAAGAAGAAGATTCATTGTGGTAAACCCACTCAAGGTAGGCATGCAGTACCGCCGCACAGTGGTCGAAACCACTGATCTAGTGGCGCGAAATTAATAACTTGGAAACGAATGAAGATATCTTTCTGAAATTTTGCACAAACTCAGTCTGTGTCCGTGGCAGAGGTCCGCAAAATGCCACTCGCTTTTAATGCATATTCGCGATTTCGTGCTTTTTTCATTGCTTGCTATTGCCATCTCTGTTTAATGCTATTGCTTGCTTTGCCTTTACTTTCATGAGTGTGTGCCAATTGCAAACACACAACACACTACAAGAGCTCGTTGCCTTTTTTTTGCACGCTGCCTTCGAAAAAGCACGTTGCATTACAAAAAGCAGTAGATATTTTTGGTCAAATTTACATGTTAATAAACATAAAAAAATAATGTTGAGACAATAAAAACAATTACTAGTTTAGTTTATCCTATTATTAAAGAAACTCAAAGAAAAAGTGAAATTTGGCAAATGTATTCATTTATTCAAACAGAAGATGGTACGATACTGTGTGGTGGTATGCAGTATTGTGCATACTGCATTTGCGAATCGTGTGAATACAAATGTAAAAGCAAGCAAGCATGCACTAAAGCAGTGAATCATTTTTTGGGGTGAATCTGCTTTTTGCACATTCATATTTTTTATATGCAAGGCACTGCACTATTCGCTTTTGGGAAAAGGCAATAGAGTGTGCCTTTTATATGCATTTTGCGGACCTCTGGTCCGTGGGTAATAATGTGCTAAATATGAACAACATCGGCTAATATTTTGGTATAGCCCCCATATAACGGTACCTCCTGATATTCGGTATTATGAGGATTTAAGGCAACCTTTTCTTCCAAATTAGTTGTAATTTGGTACTTAGGGTTCCTAGTGATCACTAAACCTTTCCACCAAAAATTGTGGACATAGGTCAACGTTTGGGTATAGACACCTTTTAAGGTACCTCCCGATTTTCAGTATTTTGAGGGTTTAAAGCTACATTTTCCGGCCAAATTAGGTGTAATTTGGTATTTGGGGTTCCCAGTGGACAGAAACATTATCCACCAAAAATTGTGGACATAGGTCTACGTTTTGATATTGTCCCCATATAACGGTACCTCCCAATATTCGGTATTGTTAGGATTTTGTCTACATTTTCAGACCAAATAAGCTGAATTTTGGCATAGGAGGTTCTCGTTGGTTATACATCTTCTCCACCAAAAATTGAGAATATGGGTCTACAATTTGATATAGCCCCCATATAACTGTACCGACAGATTTTGGGTATTTTGAGGATTTAAGCTATTTTTCAAGACCATTTATCAGCAAGATTTGCAGCTATTTGCAGCTGAATTTTGGTTATTCGGAATATAGGGAGTCCAATTTAATTATTAAAAAAATAACTGGACCGAACCTCGGTGGACCTTTGTAGTTACGCTCCATCCAACAAACGTATATTGCACTAAAAACATACAAAAAATAATAATTTTTGAAAATTTATTGCTTTATAACTGAGTAACTTCAGGCCCCAAACATTTTATTTTTATTTAACTTAAACCCTCCCCTGTCAATAAAAAATAAACTTTGTTTAGTTTTATTACGTATTTATTTAACAATTAAACAAATATGAGATCAGGTTTTTAGCAACAATTTTATTAAAATCTGATCCGTCAAAATTTCTTGCACTTGACACTGAATAACTGAGTGAATCTTTACAACAACAAAAAAGTAAAAACAAAATCTTAGTCAGCAGAGTATATGTAATCGATATAGTGGAAAACATTTCGCAATTTTATTATTTGATTTTTTGACTTTTGCGCCGCTAGATCAATGATTTCGTCCTCTGTGCGCCGTATAGAATAAACGACCACCGTAGAATACAAAATAATAATTTGAGTTTTTTTCATCTTTTAAATCGAAATATGAGTGATTTTGAGTTTTTCATATGTTCTAACGATTTAAAAAAGGTCAAACACCCAATAACCCTTCTCAGGGACCTGAGGAAATTTTTCTATAGAAAAAACCCTCCTCAGGGACCTGAGGAAATTTTTTCTATAGAAAAAACCCTCCTCAGGGACCTGAGGAAAATTTTTCTATAGAAAAAACACTTATCAGGGACCTGAGGAAAATTTTTCTATAGAAAAAACACTTATCAGGGACCTGAGGAAAATTTTTCTATAGAAAAAACCCTCCGCAGGGACCTGAGGAAAATTTTTCTATAGAAAAAACCCTCCGCAGGGACCTGAGGAAAATTTTTCTATAGAAAAAACCCTTCTCAGGGACCTGAGGAAAATTTTTCTATAGAAAAAACCCTCCTCAGGGACCTGAGGAAATTTTTTCGTTAGAAAAAAACCTGAGGAAATTTTTTCTATAGAAAAAACCGTCCTCAGGGACCTGAGGAAATTTTTTCTATAAAAAAAAACCGTCCTCAGGGACCTGAGAAAATTTTTTCTATAGAAAAAAACCCTCCTCAGGGACCTGAGGAAAATTTTTCTATAGAAAAACACTTATCAGGGACCTGAGGAAAATTTTTCTATAGAAAAAACCCTCCGCAGGGACCTGAGGAAAATTTTTCTATAGAAAAAACCCTCCGCAGGGACCTGAGGAAATTTTTTCGTTAGAAAAAAACCTGAGGAAATTTTTTCTATAGAAAAAACCGTCCTCAGGGACCTGAGGAAATTTTTTCCATAGAAAAAACCGTCCTCAGGGACCTGAGGAAATTTTTTCCATAGAAAAAACCCTCCTCAGGGACCTGAGGAAATTTTTTCTATAGAAAAAACCCTCCTCAGGGACCTGAGGAAATTTTTTCTATAGAAAAAACCCTCCTCAGGGACCTGAGGAAATTTTTTCTATAGAAAAAACCCTCCTCAGGGACCTGAGGAAATTTTTTCTATAGAAAAAACCCTCCTCAGGGACCTGAGGAAATTTTTTCTATAGAAAAAACCCTCCTCAGGGACCTGAGGAAATTTTTCTATAGAAAAAACCGCCCTCAGGTCCTGGGGAGAAAAAAATTTCCTTGAGGAAAGTTTTTTCTACAGGAAAAATTTCCTCAGGTTTCTGAGGATGGGTTTTTTATAGGAGAGGAGAGCTTTTCTATGGAAAAAATGCGCAGGTCCTTAAAAAAATTCCTCAGGTCGCTGAGGAGCGTTTTTTCTATAGAAAGAAAATTCCTCAGGTCCCTAAGGAGGGTTTTTTCTATAGAAAAAATTTCCTGAGGTCCCTGAGGAGGTTTTTTCTATGAAAAAAATCCTGCGGGGTGGTTTTTCTACAGAAAAAAATTTCCACAGGTCCCTTATGAGGGTTTTTTTTCTACAGAAAAAAATTTCCTCAGGTTCCTTAGTTTTTACAACTACTCATAATTGACTTGACAATTTTGTTCTCTGTACCTCTCAAGTATCTCAACAAATAATAGTAACCGTTTTCCATTATCATCAGTAAGCAAATCCCTTCCAAGCATCCGCATTTTCAATAGGATTTATGTTAAAAAATATTTCACTCAAAAGGTGACAGAATCCACATGTCTTCGTTTTTTTTTCATTTTTGCTACTGTCTGTCGCATGATCGGATTCTGTTTACAGTTTGTGATTGTAATTTATGATAGAACTTCAATGGGTCCTCCGCACCACCACCATCATCATCGTCGTCATCTTGTGTTATTGTTTGAATTGTATCGTTCAGTCAGTTAGTCAGTCATTACTGGATAGCTGGCTTCCCCATGACGTGTGTTCTTGTGTGTTGTTGGAGGAGATAGAGATAACTTTATGCTATCGTAGTTAAATATTTTTTCTGTCCATTAAAAAAAGTAAAGAAAACAAAACTACACTGATAAATATTTATCTATTCGGTTTTTGTTTGTATGTTTGTTTTTGGTTTATTTATTATTATCTACGTTTTTCCGTTTTAAACAAATTTTTGCATATTTTAGCGATGAGTTCAGGTAGATATCAGTAGCGAAAATGCCATGCCGAGAATGAAAGTAGGGAATAGCAAGTTTGTGGTAAGTTGAAGATGTGGTTACTATAGCCAGAATATTTTATTGAAA
Organism: Musca autumnalis; assembly: GCF_047663935.1. NCBI lineage: Eukaryota > Metazoa > Arthropoda > Insecta > Diptera > Muscidae > Musca > Musca autumnalis. The sequence goes on from NW_027411755.1 coordinate 194,489,849, forward strand.
GAAGAGATTGGAACACGTGTAGGTTGCCCCTTTCCCTAAGCGAACATCTTGGGGGCAAAAATGCAAATATAATATTAATACTCCAGACTTAAAAACAATCAATATCAAACATATATAACAATCTAATAAAAAAATCAAATAAAATTCCAAATATGGAAATATAGTAAATCAAAGTTAATCTAAACAGTAAGTTAGGTGATATCATCCAGTAACCTTATCGGTCATTCTCCTTCTCGTGAGATTTGAATTCTTCTTTAGCAGAAATTATAGGTACAGACGACACATGTTTCTCATCATCTGTGTACTGTTGCTGATCATTTCAACAGTTTCGCCGACCCAACAAGCTTAGCGGCTCGACACATCTTCTCTGAAATTTCCAACTCTTTGTTCTTCATCGGCTGCAAGCTTTGCAATCAATCTATGGTAGCCAAATATTCATTCAATTTCAGTATCTGCCTTCATAGCCTTGTTCTCACGTTCTGCTGCTTGGTTTACCGATAGTAATTCTTCCTTAGCTATTTTATTTTCCGCAGCCACACTTAGAACATTCATAACTTATTCCTTAAAATTCTATGCAAGCTTGACTGCATCTTCATTTTCAGTTTTGTATGCGATCATAGCAACTTCTATCGTCATAATCTCACATTCCACTTTTTTCCTAGCCGACACAGCAGGGTAGCGTTGCATCAGTTCGTTGTATAATTCGGATGCGAGCTCATGCACTTGTTTCTTCAGGCCGTGGACTTCCTTTACGTCTTTAACTTGAAGTATCATCTCAAATTAAGTGCCCAGAGTAGCTTCAAGTAATTCCTTAGCCTCTTCAACTTTCGTCAAGTCATTACACCATCCGCCTTCAACCGCGTCGTAGGATTGCACTTGCTCGTCTAATTCGGATGCGGGCTCATGCACTTGTTTCTTCAGGCCATGGACTTTTTTTTTGGCCTATACATCATTAACTTGAAGGAATTATAGCATCTGAAATAGAGCGCCCACAATAACTTCAAGTCCTTTCTTTAGCCTCTTCAAATGTCTTCCAATCAATTTACAGAGTCATATTTATGGCAATTTTGACAGCTCTTGTTGCCCTTTCTAACGGAACTTTTAATTTGTTCCATTCTTCTTGGTATCATAGATTCCCGCAAAGCAGTTTTCTTGATAAACAATTGTAATATTTTCTCATTTCACGTTGTAGCTTCTGTTATCTTGGCTAGCCTCTAGTAATTCTTCCATGGTTACCTTAGTCTCCTTAGACACACGCTGAGCATTCCTAACTTGCTACTTTAGATTCTTGGCAAGCATTTCTGTATCTTCTTTTTCTGTTTTGTATGCGGTCATAACCATTACCACTGCCATGATCACATCATCTTCCAGTACCAGCGCGGCGTAGATACAGCCACTCGTTTTCTAATTCGGATGCGAGCTCATACACTTGTTTCTGCAGGTCATGGACTTCCTTTTCGACCTCTATATCTTCAACTTGAAGAACTAGTAACATCTCAAATTGAGTGCCCACAATAGCTTCGAGTTTTTTCTTTAGCTTCTTCATATCTAATATCGCACGGACAACAGTCAGTCAAAAGCTAAAGTGAGAATGCTACCGAGCCTAGAGGGTTTGTTGGCAGTCCCAACACTAGGATCGGATGCTGTGGTCTAATCAGCCGCATATCTTAAACAAAACGTTTTCAGAAACGAATTCCTTCTTCTTATTTACACAAATGTTTTCCATCTATCTCTATCCATGGCAAGATTTTTTTCATTTCACTCCATGTTATTCGGCTCTGTTTTAATTCAGATTCTACTTGGCGCCTCCAGGTGCATTTCGGTCGACCAATACGTCTCGAACCGTGAGGATTGTACTCGATTAGTTGTTTGGTTACGTCAGTTGAAGCTTTTCTGATGGTATGACCATCTGTATTTCTTTCGCTTTATTTCTGCTTCCAGTGGTTGTTGATTCAACATATTCCACAGAGCATTGTTGGTTATGGTGTTGGGCCAGTAAATACCATATATGCGACGCAGACACCTATTCGTAAATGCTTGCATGGAGCACATTAGGTTCTTTGGAATCATCCAGGTTTCACAGCCATATAGCATAACAGATTTTACATTGCTGTTAAATACTTTTAGTTAGGTTCCCGAGGATATAGTCCTATCTCCCCATAGTTTATTAAGCATTCCAAATGCAGTATTAGCTTTGTTGAGTCTACATTGTATGTCTTTGTCGCTACCGCCATTTGTAGTTATAATACTGCCAAGATAATTGAATGAGGATATATCTTCAATTGTCTGATTCATTACTTGGAAGTGGTTCGTGTTTCCGCTATGTATTCTCATTGATTTGGTTTTTGCTATATTGATGTGAAGTCCAGCTCTAACAGCTCTGTCCGTAAGATTTTTATGTTTTGAAGACATGTCGGAGAAACAGTGTGACAGGAGGCAAATGTCATCTGCGTAGTCAAGGTCATTTATATTTCCATGTAGGCCTATTGTTACTCCACATTGTTCTGCCATAGCTCTTCTCATAATAACATCAAGAACAATGTTAAATAGAAGCGGCGATAGGACGCAACGTTGTCTTACTCCAACATTAACCTTTATTTCTTCACTTACGAGGCCTTCGTGAGATATACGGCAATGTGCATCTTTATATACCTCTTTGATCAGATTAATTATTTTACGGGATACACATTTACATTCCAATGCATCCCAAATAGCGTTTTGGTGGATTGTGTCGAACGCTCGTTTAAAGTCCACAAATATTAGATACAGTGGGGAACGCCATTCAGCAGACTGTTCCACGACCACTCGGATGCTGTTAATGTGGTCTACACATGACATGTTTGGTCTGAAACCTGCTTGCTCTCGTCTTTGTTGGGGTTCAATAATTGCTGATATGAAAAATAAGTGCAATGATTTTATTTAACATATTTAGCAACGTTATTCCTCTCCAGTTGCTAACGTTTTGTAACTTTATGACTAATCCCTCTTTTAGTTGTTTCGGCAGGTGCTCGTTTATCCAAAAGTGATTAATAATTGGATATTTTAATCTTGTCGTTAGCTGAATATCAATTTTTAAGATTTCAGGAGGTATGTCGTCTGGCCCTGCCGCTTTGCCACTTTTAAGTTGCTGGACTGCTTCCGATATTTCGGCCGGTGTTGGGGTTAAAACATTAATATCTTCTCTAATGTTGCTTGTGTTCTGCATTGGATCACAGTCACATATACATATTTATATTTTTGCTCGTTGTCAATAGTCCTTTATAGTACTTTTCCCAGATTTTCAACTGCTTGTCCGTATCGCATGTAAGGATTCCATCATCATTTTTGAGGGGTTTTGCGCTGCATGATCTACCTGTGACATCTGGACGCAACCCGTAGCAATTCGGAGAGCATTATTTTGCGTCGTCTGCAGGATTCTTCATTGGGTGTCACTCAGGAAGGAAGTCCAAACCGGGGCAGCATAATTGAAGACAGACCGACCGATGGCCTTATAGGTCGTTATCAATGTCTCCTTATCTCTGCCCCAGGAGGTGCCAGCTAAAGCTTTAAGGACTTTGTTCCTGGATTTCACTTTCTGGTTGATGTAGGTGGCGTGCGAAGAGAAGTGGAGAAGATTGTCGAAAACTACCCCAAGGATCTTTGGACTATGAACAGTGGGGATACGCGTGCCTTCGACAAATACATCAAGCTGGTTGTTAACTTCCTTCGTCCAGGAAGTGAATAAGGACACTGAGGACTTTGTAGGGGATAGCTGAAGATTGCGCTCCCGGAAGAAATTTGTGATGGTGGCTAGGTAGTTGGAAATTCTAGCACTTACGTCGTCGATGTCAACACCGGATGAAATTATGGTGCAGTCATCAGCATACGACACCACCGAAATATCTGCTGGCGGAGGAGGGAGATTAGCAAGATAGATGTTGAATAAAATGGGGGATAATACTCCACCTTGGGGTACTCCCATTTTAATCTTGCGGAATTTGGATTTTTGGCCTCTTTTTGTTTCCTGCAATTTGTTTTGTTACTTTGTATAGGTCTTTCAATCTTCCTGTCTCGCTGGCTCTTTCTGCATCTTCTGCAATACTTTGCATCCAGTTCCTCTTATCTTTCCTGGCACTTCTTTTTACTTCTGCAATACTTTGCATCCAGTTCCTCTTATCTTTCCTGGCACTTCTTTTTACTTTCTTATCTTCAGAGCTGTATTGCCTTAACTTTTCTCCTTTTTGGTTGGGAGAATTGGCCTTGTTGATTTCGGCATTCAACTGTTTCCTCCTTTCAATGTGTTCCCATGTTGTGTCAGAAATCCATGGTTTATTATCTTCCTTCTTCTTGCTGACCGAATATCCTCCCTATTGAGACAAATTCTCAGCCACTGTTCCAAAATAGAAAAAAGTTTTTCTTATTTGAGTGATTGTAAATAAAATTGATCTTAAGAGATAAGTCTTATCTGGTCGAATACCCGAAATAATATCAAATTTCTCAGCAGAGGCCATGGGACAAGCAAATGAGCGTTATGAACTTCGTTATACTAACCCCGAAGAGTTAGGGAACTTATTCTTTGATTCAACAGGCTAGTAGACTGGCACACACGAAAAAATGGCTGGACCATCTGCAGCAATAATGATACAGGATTGAGTAAACGAAACGGTGGGCAACGATGAAATCACTCTCGAATCCAGGACAGAAGAATAACAGAAGGGCTATTAATTTCTACAGCGCGATAGTAACGGATCTGAAATGGATGCCTTGTTATTTGAAGCGGTCATTTGTGAACGTGATTGGGCGATGACGAGTGAGCGATGCCGTATAAGAGCCCTCCCAGCCGAAGAGGTACCATCACAATTTACGACGAGCGATGTTAAAGATGTCATCTGAAATGCGGAATTATCCAAGGACTGTTGAGAAGAAAATAAACAATCTGATGGTTTGATTGTCGGTTCGATTTACATTTTATTAAGAAAAATATTTTCCTTAAGAACTACTTAAACTAATCTAACTTAGCCACACAATTCAATTCAAATAGTGCACATGGAGCGGGTAACCCGCTGAAGACATCGATACCAAATCTTTTGCTATCAGTGTACCCAGACATAGTTGTTACGACTGATGGCAATTTCACACAATCTAGGATCTTCATGTGGTACTCCGGATATGCTTAGGGTGTCTACTATATAATCCAGTATTCAAATGTATAATATAAAGTTCATAGCCCCCATGATTCGGCCATAACCTAAAAATCGCCATGAAGACTGCTAAAGGGAAATAATTTACCAGTCATATCATTACCACATAAGCCATTTACTTTTCAATGGCAGTCTTCATGATGATTTTTAGGTTATGACCGAATCATGGGCGCTATGAACTTTATATTATATATTTAAATACTGGACTATATAGTAGACACCCTAAGCATATCCGCATTGCCATATGAAGATCCTATGACTTCCCCCGATAACGTAATTACAGCTTAAAGTACTCAAAATAAGCAATTTTTACAAGGTCCGTCGTATATTTTCTATATTTTTTGATATGTACTCACCATAACTATTTCAAAAACGGTTTGTATCGAGCGTACAACATCTCCTTAATATATTAATGTCGAAAAACCCAAAAAATATTTGTTTGAATACGAAAATAACGAAAGTCTGGGTTAAAATCGTAAAAACCGATTTTGAGCTATATCTCTAAAACAAGAGCTGATGGAGAAAAACCGGGACCGGATTTGAAAATAACTCGCCTATTTCATCTAGAAACAACAGCAACTTCGTCTGAAACATTGCAATTTTTCAATTTTGTTGAGCAGTGTTATTAACGATTATTGGAGAGGAATTTTTCGTTGTTATTCTCATCACTTCAGTTTTGTGAAAGCAATCTGTTAATTTTAGCCTGCGCTCCAGCCAGCGTGTTCGATATTAAGTATAAGTCGTCCGCGTAGTCGAGGTCATGCAGTCGTTCGTACATCTTCCATTGTATACCGTCAGGTGCTTCAGCCTTCGCTTTTGTCATCACCATATCTAACATCAATATGAAGAGGGTGGGTGACAGTACACATCCTTGTCTTACTCCGTTGTTTATGTAGAAGTTTTCACTGTCAGTACCTATCTTTGAACAGCGCTTTACATGGTGAATTGTGCTAAAGCAATTGAATAATTTTGATAATTTTTGGGGGATTGCAATATTGTGCAAACATTTCCATATGACGTCTCTGTGAATGCTGTCTACGGTGCGTTCGAAGTCCACAAATATTAGGAACAGAGGAGAGTTCCATACTGAAGATTGTTCAGCTATCATTCTTAATGAATTTATGTGTTCCACGCAAGATAGGTTTCGCCTAAAACCAGCTTCTTCTTTCCTTAGGCATGTATCGATAATGGGCGATATGCGGTCGAGGATAATAAAAGATATAATTTTTGGTATAGAGTTGAGGAGTGTTATTCCCCTCCAGTTTTTGCATTTACTAAGGTCCCCTTTCTTCAGTATTGTGACGATCAGGTATGTTTTCCGAAACCCAAGCTTCGTGAGTTAAAGGCCAATGAATTGGTCCAAAGCTAGGGTGTATTTAAATATTTCTGAGGGGATCTTGTCTAGTCCAGATGCTTTGTAGTTCTTCAGCTTCGTAATTGCATCTCTGACTTCATTGAGCGTAGTTAGTGAGGTTGTTATGGCCGTTCTTGGATTTCTTCTTACCCAAGGCTCTTCAGGGGTATTGTTTGTTTCTGTTAATGGAGATTCAAAGAATTGTCTCCATCTGCGGAGTTGTTCCCCGGCTGCGTTTAAAATTATGCCTTTCGAGACTTTTATATGGAGGATGGCTGTCTGATTGCCTTGTAAACCGCCCGTGTGTTTCCTCGTAATGCAGCGTCTTCCGCCTCGACTGCGATACTGTTTATCCATTGTCTTCTGTCTCTTCGGACTAACCTTTTCACCATAAAAAAACGTCTGCTGATCATAAAATGATCTATTTGGTTACGGGTAACATTGTACGACGATTGTCATTTGTATTTATGTATTTCGCGATGTGGGAAAAATTGGTGAGTGGCGCATAGATCGATGAGGCCTTCACCATTGTTGTTGCGGACTGATCCAAGACATTGATTGCACATGACGAATCTAGTTTGGCGTTGTTGTTACCAACCTTGACGTTCATGTCGTCTACTAAAATTTTTATATCATTCTTTCTTGATTTCGATATATCTGATTTAGTTGCTCGTAGAACATCTGTTTTGCTTCATTGTCGTCGTTTTCAGTAGGGGCGCAGCATTGAAAGATGATGATGTTACGATAATTAGTTTTAAATCTTGCTGCTATTATCCTGTCAGATATTTATTTGTGTTCTAGCAGAGATTTTTGGTAGTTGGAGCTATCAGAACTCCATGACGCACCACATATGTATATGTAGCTCATTTTGGTCGAATACTGAAGCGGAACAAGCTGTACGATCGAACAGTCGATACCATGTCAAAAATGCCAAATTATTTGAGGATACAGTGAGTCACAGTCAAAAGTATCGATATGAATTTATTTAATTAAAACTTCGATTACAAAGAGTAATTACTGAAAGTGATTTTATTCATTTTTTTATATTTTTACATTAATGTCTTAACTTAAAATTAATAAAATAAAATTAGAAATGTTCTGGTTAAATCAGATGAAACAAATAATAATTGTCAAACAACATGATTTTGTATTAATTTTCTCGTTTAGAGTTAAGCTTGATGATCGAACATTTTTTGCAAGTGAAAAAGGAAAGCCAAGGACTCGAACCCACACAGTCACCAAATGACCTGGTTTCGCTGTTAGTTTGTACTTCACAGTGAAAAGAATTCACCTGGCAATACTTACATTTTTATAAGAGTTCACGGTTTGATTGCTTAAGTCTGCAGTATTCCCCCATTGGCTTAACTTCATCATTACCTTTGAGAGTAATGTTTACAAAACGCACTGACAGTCTGCAATCAATTGGCTTTTGAGTTTTTAAAATGATGATTTTTCTAGTGAAAAGCATGGAGTATTCTCATGTTAATGAGAATGATGCTCACTTTTCGGCTTTCCCATAAAACACCAGAACAAAATATTTGCAAGCTGTCAGCACGATTCAACTAAGAAATCATCGATTTCCTCGAGTTGAAGTAACACCAACACAGTTACCTGTGAGTATGTTGTTGGAATTTAAAAATTCCCTTTTGCGCGTACCTTCGCTGTTTTTTGTTTGTTTTGTTTTAGGTGAAAATTCAATCATATGATTGCTTAAGTCTGGAGTATTCCCCCATTGGCTTAACATCATCATTGTTAGGGCCTGTTTATGTATTTCGATAAGAAAATGAATCCGTAAGAAAAACTACCAAATTTGAGTGTGTTTTTCAAATTTGATTTTTTGTTTTGAAGCAAAAGCAAAGGAAATATTTTTCAAAAACTAAAGTTTGGGTGTGTTTCATGCGCACACATCTTCGTTTCGAAATACATAAACTGGGGTTTAATATTGTGGTTGTTTTGTTGAAATTACAACCACAATATTGCAACAGTTGTTTTTTACACATTCCGCATAAGTTTGTCAGTTGAGAGTTAATTTTCTTCGAATTAATATTACTCGATCTGCTGTACGAAAAATCATATTAACTCATAAAATCGATAATAGGATCAGCAACACGTCGAAAAACAGCGAAAAAAAATTTCACTGAAAAAGACGAAAAGTGGTTGCTGCGACCGATAACACCTAAACTTGGTCATATCGCAGAAAATATCTGACCATTAGGAGAATTTTGCGTAAGCATATTCTTCATGGCAGAGTTGCACTAAGAAGTCTGGGGCTGCATGTGGGCTTCCGGTGTATGAAATCTTATCTTTATCGAAGGAAATATGGATAAGACGTGTGATTTAAACATTCTGATGAATAATTTGAAATGTAGCGCTGAAAAATGGGATTATGGATAAAATTTTAATTTTATCAAGATAATGTTCCCAAGCAGAAATCACACATTGTTCGAGAATGGATGCCATACAACTATCCAAAAGTGATTCAAACACCTTCCCAATCCCCGGATTTGACTCATATAAGAAATGTATGGAGTATTTTGGCGACAAAGATAAGAATTGATAACATCTCATGTACAGGAACCCTGAAAATTCCTTGCAAGAATTGGTTTTAAATTTCGTGTCCCGAATATTTAGTTAAATCTATGTCAAAAATGCTCAATGCTGTAAAAGATATCATACCAAGTTTGTTTAATAAAACTTTTAGGGTAGATACTTTTCACTGTGAGGTATAAATCGATTTTTTTTCTGTTACTCCTCTTGGGAGCATAGGGCTTCCACAAAGCATCGCCATCTTACACGTAGGGATACGCAGTGAAATGCAATAATCGGTTTTTCCATTATTCGGTTTTCGTGAAAAACTTAAAACTCGATTATCGGCTAGTCGATTATTTGAGAGTGTCCTAAAAATCGACTTTCGATTAATCGTTAACCGCCGAAAACCGATTATAATCGACCATTTTTGTTGATGCGATCCGTGATGGTTATATCTATACAAAAAAGTACCGTTTATTACGTGGTTCTAGCACACCCAATAGTAAACTACGATTAATAGTCGATCACGATTAATACTCGACTACGAATAATAGACTACCACTAATTGTTGGCTACGAATGATAGTTGACTTCGTCTTCCGAAAGTCGATTAAGAATAATCGATTATCCCGTTTTCGCACAGTCAATAGTCGACTATGACTATTAAAAATTTATGGCTAATAATCGATTAACCGAAATCGATTTTACGTATCCCTACTAACACGGTTACTTGCTGTTGGTTTTTGCATCTTCCCATGTAAGGTTGTTTTGTCTTAGTTCTTCGATAATTGCTCCCCGCCAGGTGTTGCTTCGACGCCCTCGATTTCGTGATCCTTGGGGATTCCATTCAAGCACCATCCTGGTTATGCTATGAACATTTTTTCTTAAGGTGTGGCCAATCCACCTCCACTTCCCACGTCTAATCTGCTTTTGTATGGGTTCCAGGTTTGTTAAGTTCCATAGTTCTATGTTACTTATGGTGTTGGGCCAGAATATCCAGCATATGATCCTGAGGCATTTGCTTATGAATACCTGTAGCTTTTGCGTGATGGTGTTAGATACAAGCCAGGTTTCACTGCCGTATAGTAGAATCGATTTTATACAAGCTTCGAACATTTTAAGCTTGGTTTTCCTAGATATATGTGTGCTTCTCCATACAACTTGCAGACGTCCAAATGTTGTTCTCGCTTTATTTAGCCCATTAATTACGTCCGTTTCTGTACCGCCATTCGCAGTTACACTGCTTCCTAGATAGCAAAAGCTATCGACATATTCAATTGCTTGGCCTTGTAACATGATGTGTTCTGTACTGGTGTTGTTTATTCTCATGCCCTTTGTTTTTCCTGATATTAATCTCAAGTCCAACATTACGAGCAAGTTTCTCCAGGTCTTCTAATTTTTACTGCATGTTGGATATATTGTGAGAGAAAAGACATATATCATCCGCATAGTCTAAGTCTTCGAGTTGTCGTGAGAGACTCCATGTTATTACTCTTCTCTGAGAGCAGACTTCATTCATTATTTCATCCAGTACAATTGTGAACAGCAGGGATGACAGAGGGCATCCTTGCTTTACTGCCGCGTTTGTGAGGAATGGTTGGCTTATCGGGTATGTTCTGAGACACACTTCACGCCTCAAACATTTTGTTCACCCCATTTAACCTTATTTTTCGAGTATTTTATGGACGGACTATGGTGTACCCTTCTTTTTGAAGACCCTAAAGAATCTTAGCCCCAAGAAATTCACCAAAAATAGGAATAAATGAGGTGAACAAAATGCTAGAGGCGTGAAGTAAGAGGTGAAGTGTGTCTGAGATCATACACGTACGTAGGGTGTTGGCCTGGTCTGCACAGCTTCTATTTTTCTACATGTCTTTGAATTGTTTCTTATTTTATAACTGCTAGTATCTTGTATATGGTGTTGAGCAGGGTTATTCCTCTCCAGTTGTTACAGTCTTTCAAGTCGACATTTTTGGGTAACTTTACAATGATACCTTTCCTCCATGTTCGAGGCAGTCTTTCTTCTTCCCAAGCTGATATGATGTGAGTTCGTAGTAATTTAGCTGCGGTTCTAGCGTCGGCCTGTAAAGCTTCTGTGGGTAAACCATCATCTTCTGCTGATTTGTTACTTTTTAGTAGTTCTATTGCCTCTTTTATTTCATTCAAGCTGGGAGGTTTACAGGGTAGGCTGACTTCCGAAACGTCAGTTGCTTTGTATTCGTGCATGAAACTACTGCAATTTTATTAAATTACTCAAGTATGGAACTCGATCTAAGAACCCTAGTTGCATGCATGAACACAAAGCAACTGACGTTTCAGAAGTCAGCCGTATTTTTTTCCTTGGACTGTTTTTGTAGATTTCGATGGCGTTTCCAACGTTGCTAATTTCTTCGAAATGTTCTCTTAATCTTTGAATTTGTTCATCATTGTTCGTTAGTAGTCTATCACTGTGATCTTTTACTGCTTGTTCCTGGTACACCTTCGATTTATGAGACTATCGTCCAGTGTAACTTTCTCATGTTATTCTGTCTTGCTGCTTCTTCTGCTGTTTTTGCCAGATCTTCTGGGAACCTTCTTTTGTCTCTTCTTGCAGCTTTCTTCACTTGTTTAGATAGTTGTTCAAACTGCTCTCTTGTGATATTGTTGTTATTCTATTTTGGACTACGCCCAATGTATCTTCCGCAACTTGATGGTATGTTGATGTGATTTGTTGGTTTTTGGCAACTTTTCGCGTTTGCCGTGGTGTTTCTTCTTTGGCATTTCAATTTGATTTTGATTTCGCCTATGATGAGCTCTTGGTCACTGTCAATGACTGCGCTTCTTTTATTTCTGACTTCTGACAGCGAGCTCCTCCATCTTCTACTCACGCATATGTGATCTATCTGGTTGCGCGTATTGCCGCTCGTTGATGTCCATGTGTATTTATGAATCTCCTTGTGCGGGAAGATGGAGCCACCAATGACAAGTTGAAATGTGTGACACAGCTCTATGAAGCGCTCTCCGTTATTGTTTTTGACTCCACATCAGGAGTGCACAAAGAGAATCGGACACATTTTCTCTTAAATATTTCACACTGCATTTTTGTTGGCTTTTCTTAACTTTTTTTATGTTTTAAAACTTTAATTGTATTCTAAAATAGTAAAAGTTGCATATTGTTTAAAAATATTTATAAAGCAAAGTGTATATTTTTGATTGTACTTGTGTCAATTATGGCTGAGATTAAGAGTAATCGACGTTAGAGTACTGTTTTGTTTACCATTGCTCCACATCTATGCTTTCCCATTGTTGATCGGGCATTGGTGTTGTCGCTCCCTACTTTTGCGTTAAATTCAACCATGAGAATTATGATGTCTGCTCTCCAAATTTCATTAAGCGTGGATGTTAGTTGTTTGTAGAATTCATCTTTTACAGTGTCTTCAACATCTTCTGTGGGCGCATAGCACTGTATGTATGGTGACGTATCTTACATTGCTCTTGAATCGAGCCATTATCACACGGTCAGGTATTGGTTTCCATGTCTGAAACGACCTCTTAGCGTTCATCGACATCATGATCCCAACTCCGCTTTCACCACCATTTTCTTTTCCACTGTATAGTACATGGTTGCCGTTTTCTGTGGTTAGCTCATCGCTTTTACTCCATCTCATTTCGCTTATACCCAAGACTTCGATCTTATACGATACCATTTGCTGTTTCATTTGTGCAAGCCTCGATGCTTCACGAAGAGTTCGTGCATTCCATTGCGCAATGCGCATCCTGTTTCGTGTGCCAAAGGTCATTGACATAAGCTTCTGTTGTTGTTTCTTTTGCTTCGTTTCAGTTTCGTTAATATTTTTAGATTTCCAGGTAAGCAGATGATTGGTCTACTGTAACCTGTCCTAGGAACAACTCCTCGTTGCATTTGTGCAGTGTTTGGGGTCCTTGCTAATTTAGTGTTGCAATTTTTCCTCTGGGGGGGGGGGGGGGGGGGGCGCTGTTTCCTGCCATTCATATTTGGGTTATCCTCTTGTGCTGATGTAGATGCTGAGGTTGGTTTAAAGATGTCAGGGGGTTTTGGATACAATTCATCTGGACGGGTGTAAGCCTCCTCTTATAAATATTTGAAAACCACCTTGAAAGAATTGTCCTCCTTCGTCTGGATTTGAACCTGGGACCCTTCGGTTGGTAGTCTGGCACACTATCCACTACACTACGCCTAGGACTTAATTCCTTCGGAACTTAAATAATTCGTAAGATATCACCCTTAACCAAAGATATGCCATTTCTCCTTCTTGTTTCACATTACGAAGGTTCGCAGTTTTACTTTTTCTCCATGATTCCCAATCACACATACATACATATCTCTGAAATACCCCTTCTGCTGGTAGATTATCATCATATCAGATTGTAATTTAATTCACAAATATTTACGAGATCTACTTTTCAACCTGATAAACAAATAAATTTGAACGATGCAAAAAAACAAGAAGAAGGAGATGAATATGATGTACATTCCAATAGCATTTAGAGTAGATGACTATTATTGCTGGAATTCGAACACAACACAATGCTAGGAATGTCCGCTGCGGTGTATGTTGTTGCTGCTGCTGATAATCATGATGAAGTGCTAACAAACGAAAATAAAAAAACACAAACGGGTTCAGTATTGTTTATATGAAAAAAACTAATTTTATTTGATCTCTTCTTCTCCAATCTCTTTTCGACGGCTTATAATTTCTTTGATAAAACTTGGTTAAATTGTTACTTTGTTATGAGAACTATTTATCTTATCTAGTTAATGACTAATTGCCAAATGCATGTGCAAAATTCTCGTATGACGAAGTGCGATGTTGACAATGAACAGTGTGAGAATAATATTTGTGGTAAGCGGGTCAGGAGAAAAAGCGGGCCCTACAAAGTGGCTTTGTAATACTTGCAGCATTTCAAATCCAGTCTTAGACCAAGGAGAATGTCTCGCTCCGTCCTTTTAAACCAAATGATCAGAAGCTTTGTGATACATGCTTGGGGTACCTGAATAGAGTTTTGGAATTGGTGATTCCGGACATCTAGAAGGGAAGTCCGATAAATTCGCTATCAATGGTGAATCATTAAGGCCGATTTATCTTCTTTCAGGAGCACTTCTATATTGCTGTGCTCCAACTTGGTTTCAGTGAAGCGCATAAATTAAGAACAACATTCCAGGAGATTTCAACTAAGATTACCTTATAAATAATGGCGTGCTAATTACCTTACTGCTATCCTTCGTCGAATTTCGAGGCCAAAAGCCCAAATACCGCAAGATCAAAATGGAATTGCCACAATGCGGAGTCCTTTCATGTATTATTTTCAATCTTTAGCTTGCGAGACTCCCCAATCCGCTCTCCAATCACGATGATGTCGTAAAGTAATGACCATTCCATGAGTATATCAGGCGTTAATATTTACGACGTAAGTGCTGAGATTTCCATAATTTAAAAAGTCACCTGTATGACTCTCTCATGGGCACCAGAGGTAAACCTAGATACAGGGGTATACCCAAAAAAATCATGTTAATTGTGAGCACCTACCATACTGCGGTCTACCTCACAGTACTCTTAACACCGGATGAATACAATGCGTCTACCAACGCCGCCGCCACGCAACCTTGATAAGGTGCGGAACCTATCAAAACTACAACCTTTCTCTGGGTAAGGCACCCGTTTGATAATGCAACTCCACATTCGGGCAAATCTGAACCTGCGAATTGGATCAAAACGCCAACTGCCAGGCTGGATCCGAAGATCCAGGCATCACAATATAGCCTCCGGTAATACTACGTAGCCAAAGACTACTACCAGCTGGATTCCAAACAGTCCCGAACTGGTGACCTCCAACAGTTCGAACAACAACACAGGACCACGAGTAGTTGTGGCGTCAGGTTCCACCAGTTGATAGCATTTGGACAGGCTAAACCCCTACCTCATTGACCTTGTTGAGTTCTACCATGCGAAGAATATGAAAATATCACAGCTAAGTCAACAGCGACACTGTTCAAGGCGCTAATGAAGCTCTCACTGAATGTACAGGTCGACGGTTCATAATTCTGACCACATACCAACCCATAGTCCTGGGGGTCACATTCGATTGCATGTGTAAGTCGTCCGCGCATGCTGCAGCTATCTACGATAATATGAGAAATATAAATAATACCCTAGCCAGCAGAACTTGGGGAGCGGATAAAGACACCTTGTTCAACGCATACAACGCGATAGGTCGGTCTGTGGTAAGCTTGCGCCGCCAGCGTGGTTTGCTAACGTAAGTGATATGCAATGGGATAACTTGCGCAACTGCCATAATGCAGCCCTGAGAACAGCAACAGGGTGTCTCCTAATGTGTTCAGTGGACCATTTTGATGCGGAGACCAAGATCCTGCCGGTGCGTCGACACAACAGGATGTTGTTGATGCAATATTTGCTTGGAAGGCCATCCAAATCACCACCTGATGGATATGTCCGGGCCCCCCAGGCGAGTAGGTAGGATTTTCGAGATCTGGAGAGGAAGGTCCATAGATATACAAAAGAGAATCCCTAGATCAACGTTCTTATCAGGCAGGTTTGTGGGATATTCACACTGATGCGATCGCCGGCTTTAGGAGCCTATAGTGTGAATGTTGTCGTCGAAGATCACCCACATTTCGTGGCAGCAGAAGAACGCTGCCAAGGCAAACGAGAGTAGTGTTGGCGCAACTAAGACCTAGTTGTTGCAGTCGCCGCAATTCTTATTGGGCCAAGATTGATAGCCTTCTGCCCTGCATGCTGCACCCGTCTGCATACTATGCAACACCTTTTAACTGCCCAGCAAACCCGACTCACCTAACTCCACTCTCACTTGGACTAATCCTATCCAGGTGGCTTCTTAAGTGTCAGACAACTCGTTGTTGTTGTTGTAACAGTGTTTATTATTGTGTTTGTATGTTCGTTCTTCTGTTCAATCTGGCTCTGGGTCTATCTCCAGTTCCAGGAAAGTGGCTGCTTTGATGGGATGTAACCACAGATCCACTGGAGTTAGATGAGTAGGTTTGGCGGGGCAGTTGAAAAGGTGCTTTGTGTCGTGCGGGCCCATGCCGCATACTGGGCAGATGTCTTGCACGGGGCGATCGATTTCCGTCCAATAAGAATTTAGGCGACAGCAATATCCGAGCGTAGTTGTGGCAGCTGACGCTCCTCAGCTGCGATAGATGGGGGGATGTACTCCGAGGACTTTATTTACATTAATATTTGCTTACGGCCTTAGCAACTGCATCCGTGTGAATGCTATTTAAACCTGCTTGATATGCCTGTTGATCTAGGGGTTCTCTCCTATATTGTTGGACCTCCCTCCCTGATATGTTTGAATGCAGATGGTGATTGGGAAGGCTCTCACGGTAACACCCAAGCAAGTACTGCAACGAAAGCATCTCATTGTGTTGCTTTACAGGAAGAATCTTTGCCTCCTCATATAGATGGTCCACTGAAGACTTGAGGATGCACACAGGTTTGAATCTTTTCCCAATCGTATCACATAATCCCGGGGACCAAACTGGCGCCGCATAGCATACCACAGACCGACCTATCGCGTTATATGTGGTCAACAAGGTTTCTTTATCTGCACCCAAGTGCTGCCGGCTAGGGACTTGAGGACCTTGTTCCTACTTTTCAGTTTGTCGCAGATAGCTGTGGCGTGCGCGCACATCTAGAAAGTAGTGTCGAATGTGACCCCTAAAATTTTAGAGCACGACATTTAATTCTCTTCCAAACTGCGCTGTCCATGTGGTGAACATAGTGGCTGTTGATTTTGTGGCGGAAATTTGCATATTCCTCGAATGGAAATATGTGGAAAGATCGGTTAAATAGTTAAATAGTCTCTCACAGATGTCATCAGGATAGGTACCCGACGCCAGGATCGTGCAATTCTTGTTCCTGAATTCCACGTACGACTGGCGTCCACACATATAATTGACTATCCCACGTTTCAAGCTTGGCCGGAGGGTTGTCTGCTCAATGTCCTTAAACAGCGTGGAGTGCCTGACTGTATCAAAGGCTTTTGATAAGTCAAGCGCCACCATCACTGTTCTATCGCACGGCCGTCTCTGATTGAGTCCTTGACAAATATGTGTGGTAATGGCGTGCAGCGCAGTTGTCGTGCTGCTTACGGAATCCATGCTGAGGGTCGGCAACTTGATAGCTATTTCTGATACTGGGGAGAGCTAAGGCCTTAAGGGTCTTTGCTACTGGCGACAAAAGCGAAATCGGCCTGTACGATTCACTTTTGCTGGCATCCTTGAGAACTTTAGTGAGATACTCCACTCCCGGCTCATCCAGCTGCTTCAGCATTACCATGGAGATTCCATCAGGGCCCAACGCTTAGGATGATTTAGCGTTCCTGATGGCATTGGCAACATCATCCTTTGTAAACAGTGGTGGTTCCTCCTCGGCAGGCAGGGATATGGCGAGTGGCTGCAGCAGTGATAATGTCTCGGAACGTCTTTCCGCTACCCGAACATCAGAAGGATTGGACAGTTCTCTGAAGCGGTGATTGGTGAATTCTCTGAAACCCGGCCAATCAGCTTTCTTATGATTAACGAATGTGCGGCGTTCAGAGGTAATGAAATCGGGTGGTCTGCTATTGGATACAATTATGTAGAGATGGTCTGATCCAAGGGAAATGACGGGTTGCCAGGTAACGTCATATTTAGACCAGGTGACACGATGGTTATGTCTGGCGAGCTGTGACACTCTCCTCTAATTCTGGTAGGGGCGTCCTCATTGACCGTGCAAAACGTAGAGCTGGCAATCTGCTCAGCCAGCGCTGTACCTCTCTGGTCGTTTCCGAGGGCCGAACGCCAAATTTATGACCTTTCAAAAGCGGGCTAATGTTAGGCACGTAATCTGAGACTATTCAGCTATTTCTCGGCGGGATGTATACATTCAGCAACTCCATCTCGGCAGTTCCAAACCTGACTGCTACCCCCAAGCGAGATAGGTATGTATTGGACAGACTGGTGCAATAGGAAAGCTAATCCTCCACCTCCACTTCTGGTGCGATCCTTCCTTAGCACGTTGTAACCATCGCAACGTTGTAAGCTACAGTTGTTGTTGAGCTTGGTTTCTTGCACCGCAGCGACCTTGATATTCCTCCGACTCATGAAATCTACTATTTCCTCGATCTTACCTCGGATTCCATTGCAATTAAATTGCAAAAAGCATTCATTTTCCGGGATTGGGACAACAAGGGCTGGTATTAAAGGCTGCATGTGCGGTTGTTGTCGAGGGGACTGCGGGGGAGTCTCATAATCAGACGACGAGGGAGTTTCGTAATCCGATGACGACTCACTGGGGACTGTATTCACACAGCATGCAGCCACATAGTCCCTGTCGTAGTCCCTCACGTGGACAAGTCCAGAGCAACCCCTTAGATGCACCCACTCTTGACTTCTATTGCATCTCACCGAAGGCTGGATGTGGGTGAAGATGCGGATGTGACAAACCGAGCACAAATATATTGGTCCTGGGGTTTCCTCCGTCCCGGCACGGACCAAAAGGATTCGGAGCAGGCATTCCGGGATATGCTGCTCCCAACACAGAAAAACGAAACAAATACAAAAATATGTGCACTGAGGTAGGTGTCAGCCGCTGGCCGGAACAATGATGTTGTGTAGTTCCGGGTCAATCCAGTACAAAGAACCCGCTGCCGTGGGATTGACGGTATTTATTCGGTATTTTGACGATTTTACAGGCGTGGTATAAGTGGAATAACATACAGGGTGGCAGCTGGATCTCGTTTTATCGTAAACTAGAGAATTTCCCCTGTATTTAAAAAAATAAATAAATTTATAGTACTTACTTACTTAGTTGGCCCATTACAGAACATTTGTTCCATAGACCGAACTAAGAAAAGATCTCCATTCCTCTCTGTTTTTCGCTTGACTTTTTGGAATACCGCGCCTTTCCATTTCTTCATCCACTTGTTTGCTCCATCGAAGCTTAGGCCTGCCGATTCTGCGTGCACCACCATGTGGCATGTATTCATACGCCTTTTTAGCGGGTTCATCATCGCTCATTCTCATGATATGGCCTAGCCAACGCAATCGTTGCATCTCGATACGTTTAACTATATTGATGTATTTGTATAGCTGATAGAGCTCGTGGTTCATACGACGTCGATATTCACCGTCAACGCAAATCGGCCCGTAGATCTTTCGAAGAATTTTCCTCTCAAACACATCAAGCACTGCCTTATCTACTTGCGCAAGTACCCATGCTTCGGAGCCATACATTAGCACGGGTAGTATCAGCGTTTTGTATAGTGTTATTTTTGTTTGACGAGATGTGGCTTTGTTTTTAAATTGCTTACTTAAACCATTGTATCATCTGTTGGCCAATACAATTCTTCTTCTTATTTCACAACTGATGTTGTTTGTTGTGTTTATGGCAGTGCCGAGGTAGACGAAGTCTTTAACTACCTCACAATTGTAGGTACCAACTTCCACAGTTGGTCCGAGCTCTATGTACGCTTTGCGCGTCGACACCATCAATTTACTGCCAGACCCACTTTCGCAGATTCTGCTTCGACCTTCCTAAAGGTATCAGTTACTTCCTTTACTGATCGTCCCATGATGTCTATGTCATCAGCATAGACAAGTAACATGTGGCTATTGGTGTAAATTGTGCCATTTCTTTTGACATTTGCATCTCGTATTACCTTTTCCAACAAAATGTTGAATAGGTCACACGAAAGGCTGTCTCCTTGTCTGAAACCTCTTTTGGTACAAAATTCTTCGGAGAGGTTCTTCCCAATTTTAACTGAGGACCTAGTATCAGTTAAAGTCATCTTACAAAGCCGGATGAGCTTTGCGGGGATACCAAATTCAGACATTGCGTGGAATACCTTTGATCGGAGGGGACTGTCGAATGCTGCTTTATAATCGACAAAAAGGTGAAATATGTCGATCTGCATCTCTTGGGTCTTCTCTAGGATTTGCCGCAGGGTAAATATCTGGTCAATGGTGGACTTGCCAGGTCTAAAGCCACATTGGTATGGTCCAATTATTTCGTTGACCATTGGCTTTAGTCGTTCGCACAATATCCCTGACACTATCTTATAGGCAATAGGGAGAAGACTTATGCCCCTATAGTTTGAGCATACAGTCTTATCTCCTTTCTTGTGGACGGGACATAGGATGCTCAGGTTCCAATCGTCGGGTACGCGTTCTTCCTGCCAGATGGTGCTAACTAGCTGATGCATACACCTTATCAGCGCGTCGCCTCCGGTTTTAAACAGTTTGGCTGGTAAGCCATCGGCTCCTGCTGCTTTATTACTCTTCAGCCGGTTGATTGCTGTTTTTACCTCATCTTGGCCGGGCGGTATACATTCCATACCATCTTCTGGGATTGGATCTGTGGTATCATCGCCTTCGCTACTATTGGATACCAGCAGATTGGAGAAATGTTCCTTCCATATCCTGAGCACGCTATCTGTATCTGTTACCAGATTACCTTGCTGGTCTCTACAGGAGGATGTGCCTGTACCAAAGCCATCTGTTTGATGTTTCACTCTTTGGTAGAATTTTCGGACTTCATTCTGGCTCCTGTACATCTCGATTTTTTCACACTCCCGCTTTTCCATTTCTCTCTTTTTCTTGCGGAAAAGACGTTTCTCTTCTCTCCTTTTCTCCCGATATCTCTCTCGCGCGCTACGCGTTGCTACTGATTGCAAAGTAGCTCTATATGCCGCATTTTTCTCTTCGGTAGCAGCACGACACTCCTGGTCATACCATGAATTCCTTTTTGGAGGTCTCTGGAATCCAAGTATGGATTTTGCGGCTGTTTGCATGGAGTGGGCAATATGTTGCCATTGTGTTGTTATGTTATCGGGACAAGGAGTGCTCGCGTTAAGCAATTGGGCTAGTTGAGTGGAATATGCTGTGGCTATCTGTTGTGTATGCAGCCTATCGATGTCCAACTTCCGCGTTGAGTCTGTTCGTGCTTTATTTGCAACGTTTAGACGGGTACGTACCTTTGCTGCAACAAGGTAGTGGTCCGAATCAATGTTTGCGCCTCGGAACGATCGTACATCCAACACGCTAGATGAATGTCTTCCATCTATTACAACATGATCAATTTGATTACTTGTTCTTTGATCTGGAGACAGCCAGGTGCCCTAATGAATATCGAGATGATTAAATCTGGTACTGCTAACTACCATGTTTTTTGCAGCTGCAAAGTCTATCAACCTCATACCATTGTCAGATGTTTCACTGTGGAGACTGAATTTCCCGACTGTTGGGCCAAAGATATTCTCCTTTCCAATTTTGGCATTAAAATCGCCTAGAATGATTTTAATGTCATGGGCAGGGCAACGGTCATATGTTTCTTCTAAGCGCTCGTAAAATATATCTTTGGTTTGTTCGTCCTTGTTTTCAGTGTGAGCATGAGCGCAAATCAAGCTGATGTTGAAGAATTTAGCTTTTAATCGAATTGCAGCGAGTCTTTCATTCAATAGGGTGAAGCTGGAGACCAGATGTTTTAACCTCCGACCAACTACAAATCCGCAACCAAACTCATGCTTTGTGTCATGGCAGCTATAATACAGTGCGTCACGCCTTTCCCGTTCCATAGTATTTCCTGTATGGCAGTAATGTCGGCCATGTACTTTTCAAGTACATCTGCCAATGCGTAAAATGCACCTTCCCTATGAAGAGCGCGAACATTCCAGGTGCAGATTCGCAGATCATGGTCCTCAACACGTTTGCGGGGTTCGTCAACTTTAAAGGGGTTTGTTTTTCTTTTCTTTCTTTTTTTCATAGTAGGCTGTTTTTTTCTAGAAGACGGTTACTAACCCGACGCCCAAACCCAAGTTTTTAACGTTCTTATGGGTGAACGCGCGGCACATGTTAGCTCACTACCTTTAACGGGTGTTAAAGGCACCTTAATGTGAACGGAAGGAATGAAATAGTTTTGTCATATAGTTATGTTCCTCCTTAAAGGTTGTTTTATTTTATTGAATTAACAGAATAATACAGATAACTTCAATACATACAAAAACAAACAAAAAATGAAAAGAAAATAACTTCATTCTTCAACATACATAATGACTAAATTAATATGTTATCTGAAATTTATTTGAATTTTGCACGCTTCTTCTCAGGTTGTTCTTTGTTATTCGATTCGTTTGATTCGCTGCTCTCCAGAAAAGTCATAAATTTCTTAAAATAATAAAGTATTTTCGAAAATAAATATGGTTTCTCTAGTAAAAATTCATATGTGTTAAAAAATTTTGAAATTTTTATAACACCCGTAAGGGGTGGTGGGTTATGCTTCTTTTCCTCCTGTTCGCCACCGTCATACATCGTTCTTAATATGCGCCAATTTTTCGTAGATTTGTTTTCGAATTCTTTTCTATCCTCTAATGTTTGTATGTTGAAAATATTTACATGTTTTTTTAAATAAATTATAAGTTCTGTTTTCGATTTATTTATTGATTGATTAATTGGTGGATAATTTATTTTATAATAGTACTCATCGTTACGTATCTCTGCAGTATAGATCAAACTGTACAACAATGACGTTTTCATGCCAGCCAATAACTCGGAAGACGGTAAACGGGAAAGGGCCATATAAACTGAGTTGGCATCAATATTGTTGATGTTGAGCACCATTTTCTGCTGGCTTACATTTTGAAATGGAATCGATTGATAGGTGACTAAAGGTAACTTCAAGGGATAGCTACAAACATTATAGCACCCCTTACTTTGGCATTTACTTTTTAACAATTTCAAAAAATCTTTCTGAAGTTTACATTTTTCAATCGGTCGACGTTTAATGGAAATCACTTGACCGTTAACACAATCTCTAACTATCAATGAATGCTCCGCAATTGCCATGAGTTTTACAAAGTACTGCTCATCGTAGAGATAAATTCTGCCCAAGACCAAAGGTAAGTTTATGGGAAATTGTATACACCCTTTTTCTCTAAAGTTAAACCATTCATCATCGGTCTCCTTGTAATTGGGATCCGAATTTTCTTCGTATAGTTTAGGCAAATCATTACACGGTTTAGCTGGAGGATTTTTGATACGATATCGAAATTTGAAAAATTCATAAAATATTTGAAGCCGTTTCCCTTTCCATTGTCGTAAAATCTCTTCATGACGTTTCTTTCGATTCTCGTCATCTTTCGACACATACACGGCATCCACATTGTCTTGGAAGAACATGTCCTTAAAATTCTCGTAGAGAAAATACAAAATGTCAAATGTCATTTTAGTTTGTGGACATTGAAGAAATTTCTTATGCATTTTGTCCAAAATCTGGCAATAACTGGCATCCTTGACAATCACCTGCTCTTGCAGATAATAAGTGTGATCTGAAAGAGCCAGGGCCAAATCACGATTACTTTGTCCTCCATGATATTTACTGGGATGCAGGGAATTCATTTGGTCGCCATTACCGCTTATGATGAAATGCTTACCCTGACGTTTGGCTGCGTGTGCCAAACACATTAGCAGCCAGGGTGATATCAGCGAATATTCATCCAATATCAAAACATCTACATCAATTTCAATATCCATAATATTTTCATACATAGCTCGTAAACAGTTTTCCAGAGTATCAGTGTCGGCAAATTTCCGATTACACATTTCGAGTACATCAGCATTATTATCAAATTGAAAATTTTTGGCTATAAAATCGCACACATTTGCCGAATTCACTTTTTGTATGGCATAATTCCTTACCAAACTTTGTGGATAGACAATAACTTTGTGAGTTAAGGGTATATTGTGCACCAAAGTTTTGATGAGGTAGGATTTTCCGGTACCAGACGGACCATCTAATGTAATAACTTGTGGCTTTGAATTATGTAAATGCTTGACTATTTTATCAAACACCTCTTTTTGACAATGATTAAGTCCATTTATGGGATATTCTTTGTTCTCTTTCGTCGCCATGTTGCCAGAGAGGATGTGGTTGGTTTTGGTTCGGGATAACGAATCTAAATGGGAATAAGTGAGAAGGCAAAATTACTAGAGAAAGATTGAGATTTGTAGAATATAAATTTGGAAATAAAATGAATTAGAATATAATGCATTCATTAGTGTTATAAAATACGCCCATTAATTTAATCACATGCTTTCATTAACGTTATGAAATATTTTCGTTAATTTAATGACATGTTTTCATTATTCTTATGTCTTTTTTCATTAGTATAATGAATTGCTTTCATTAATATAATGAAACTGTTTTGCAATTTTTCGTTAAGTTAATGTAATGTAATGGAATTATTTACTGGGTGAACGGTCCTGTCCGGCTTTTACATGGCAAAGTCCAGGATTTATCTTGGTCCCTCTTGAGCTAAAATTTGCCGCGCGTTCAACCATAAGAACATTAAAAGCTTGGGTTTGGGGGCAGGTTTAGTAACCCTACCCTAGAAAAAGCTGCCTATTATAAAAAAAGAAAAGCAAATCCCTCAAAAGTTGACGACCCCCGCAAACATTTTAAGGACCATGATCTGCGAATCTGCACCTGGAATGTTCGCACTCTTAATGGAGAAGTTGCAGTTTACGCATTGGCAGATGCACTTGAAAATTACAAGGCCGACATTACGGCCATACAGGAAATACAGGCGTCACAACAACACCCAAAGGCGACGCACTGTATTATAGCAGCCATGACGTAAAGCATGAGTTTGGTTGCAGATTTATAGTTAGTCGGAGACTAAAACACCTAGTCTTCAGCTTCACACCAGTGAATGAAGGCCTTGCTGCAATTCGATTAAAAGCAAAATTCTTCAACATCAGCTCTTTTTGCGCTCATGCTCCCACTGAAGACAAGGACGAACAGACCTTAGAATAAACATATGACCGTTGTGCTGCCCGTGACATTAAAATTATACTAGGCGATTTTAATGCCAAAATTGGAAAGGAGAATATCTCTGGCCCAACAGTCGGGAAATTCAGTCTGCACAGTGAAACATCTGACAATGGTATGAGGCTGACAGACTTCACAGCGGCAAAAAACATGGTAGTTACCAGCACCAGATTTCAACATCTCGACATCCATAAGGGCACCTGACTGTCTCCAGATCAGAAAACAAGAAATCAAATTGATCACGTTGTAATAGATGGAAGACATTAATCGAACTTGTTGTATGTGCGTTCGTTCCGAGGAGCAGACATAGACTCGGACCACTACATTGTTGCAGCAAAGGTAAACACCCGGTTAAACGTAGCAAACAAAGTACGAACAGACACAACACGAAAGTTAGACATCGGTAAGCAGCAATCACAACAGATAGCCACAGCATATTCCACTCAACTAGCCCAATTGCTTAATCAAAGCACTCCTCATCCTGATAACATATGTATCAGCGCAATGGCAAAGTAGTGCCCACTCCATGCAAGCAGCCGCAAATCCATACTTGGATACCAGAGACCTCCACCAAGACCTCCATGGTATGATCAGGAGTGTCGTGCTGCTACCGAAAAGAAACATGCGGCATATAGGAATCCGTAGCAACGCGTAGCGCACGAGATATCGGGAGAAAATGAGAGAGAAGAAACGTATTTTCCGCAGGAAAAACAGGGAGTTGGAAAAGCGGGAGTGTGAAAAAATCGAGGTGTACAGGAACCAGAATGAAGTCCGAAAATTCTATCAAAGCGTCAAGCATCAAACTGATGGCTTTGGTACAGGCATATCCTCCTGTAGAGACCAGCAAGGTAATTTGGTAACTGATACAGATAGTGTACTCAAGATATGGAAAGAACATTTTTCAAAACCGTTGGTATCCAATAGCAGCGAAGACGACGAAGATACACAGACCCAATCCCAGAAGATGGTATTGAATGTATACCGCCCAGCCAAGGTGAGGTAAAGACAGCAATAAATCGGCTGAAGAATAACAAGGCAGCAGGAGCCGATGGCTTACCAGGCGAGCTGTTCAAAACCTGAGACGACACGCTGATAAGGTGTATTCATCAGCTAGTTAGCACCATCTGGCAGGAAGAACGAGTACCCGACGATTGGAATCTGAATATCCTGTATCCCGTCCACAAGAAAGGATATAAGACTGTATGCTCCAATTATAGGGGATGTGTCTTCTCCCTATTGCCTACAAGATCGTGTCAGGGATATTGTGCGAACGACTAAAGGCTATGGTCAACGAGATAATTGGACCATACCAATGCGGCTTTAGACCTGACAAATCCACCATTGACCAGACATTTACCCTGCTGCAAATCCTGGAGAAGACCCAAGAGATGCAGATCGACACCTACCAACTTTTTGTAGATTACAAAGCAACCTTCGACAGCCCACTGCTTTCAAAGGTATTCGAAGCCATGTCTGAATTTGGTATCCCTGCAAAGCTCATTCGGCTTTGCAGAATGACATTAACTGATACTCGGTCCTCAGCTAAAATAGAAAAGAACCTCTCCGAAGAGTGTTGTACTAAAAGAGGTTTCAGACAAGGAGACATCCTTTCGTGCGATATCTTCAACATCCTGCTGGAAGAGGTTATACGATAGGCAAACGTCAAAAGAAGTGGCACAATCTACACCAATAGCAACATGTTACTTGCTTATGCTGATGATATAGACATCATGGGACGATCAGTAAAAGAAGTAACCGATACCTTTATGAAGGTCGAAGGAGAATCTGCTGAAGTGGGTCTGGCGGTAAACGGTGAGAAGACAAAGTTGATGTGGAAGTTGGTTCCTATAATTTTGAGGTAGTAAAAGACTTCGACTACCTCGGCACCTCCGTAAACACAACAAACGACATCAGTTGTGAAATAAAAAGAAGAATTGTATGGGCCAACATATGCTACTTTGGTTTAGGTAAGCAGTCTAAAGGCAAAGCCACATCTCGTCAAACAAAACTAACGCTATACAAACACTGATACTACCCGTGCTGATGTATGGCTCCGAAGCCTGGGTACTTGCGCAAGCAGACATCGCAGTGCTTGGTGTGTTTGAGGGAAAATTTCTTCGAAAGATCTACGGACCAATCTGCGTTGACGGTAAATATCGACGTCGCATGAAACACGAGCTGTATCTGTTATACAACGACATCAATATAGTTGAACGTATCGAGATGCAGCGATTGCGTTGGCTAGGCCATATCATAAGAATCGGCGAAGATGAACCCGCTAAAAAGGCGTATAAATACGAACCGCTTGGCGGTGCACGCAGAATTGGCAGGCCAAGGAATAGATGGCGCAAACAAGTGGATGAAGAGATGAAAAGGCGCGGTATTCCAGAGTGCGAAGCAACAAATAGAGAAAGTTAGAGATGTTTTCTTAGTTCGGCCTATGGAACAAATGTTCTGTAATGGGCCAGCTAAGTAAGTAAGTAATGGAATTACTTAAATGTCTGACTATTTCATCAAACACCTGTTTTTGGGAATGATTAAGTCCACTTATGGGATATTCTTTGTTCTCTTTCGTCGCCATGTTGCCAGAGAGGATGTGGTTGGTTTTGGGTCGGGATAACGAATCTAAATGGGAATAAGTGAGAAGACAAAATTACTAGAGGAAGATTGGGATTTGTAGAATATAAATTTGGAGATAAAATGAATTAGAAACATTTTTTTTAAGAAGTTCAGTTTTAAGGCCTCTTCACATAAGCGGCTGGCTTTCTAGATGAAGTCAGCCTTTATTCTTCCTTTTACACAGAAGACAATGTTTTATAAAATTTGAGTAAAATTAATGAAGATGTTTCATAAAGCTATCATTAGTGTAAATAATAATTACATGTATTAATGTAATGCTTTCATTAATGTTATGAAATGTTTTCATTAATTTTATGTAATGCTTTCATTAACGTTATGAAATACTTTCACTAATTTAATCACATACTTTCATTAATGTTATGCATTGTTTCATTAATATTATGAAATGCTTTCATTACTTTAATGAACATTTTTTACATATTTTTTTCGTTAGGTTTCATTACTGAGTGCATTCATCCATCGATGCATTCATTCACGTCATTGGATGAAACTTTTCGTTGCATTAACGCAAAGAAAGCGATGAAGCGTTCAATAACACAATAAAGTATTTTTTGTTGTACAAATCAAATACACTCGAACTTCTCTTTAATGTAGCACTTGGCGACAGAAGAATTACTACGTTATAGAGAAAATTCGTTATAGAGAAACCAAGGGAAAATGGTTAATGGTTAACACATGAGTAATTTTTATTAGAAGTGAAATAAGAAGTGATTTTAATTTGTTTTTGACTTTGCCACTTTACTCTAAAGCCATCAAAAAAGGGTTAACTCATAGTTAAAGTATCACGATCGACTTTAACATGGTCTTCAATCGTAACATCTTATTTTTATCTATTAAGGGGTGTCCCAACTAGAAAGCAATTTTTAAATTTTAAATAAAACACAGATATTTAAAAAATATAGGAAACTTTATTATATCGTAAAGTAAGGTTATGTACAGGGATGCCTTTTATCTCCCCTGTTATTCAACGTGTATTCAGAGAATATATTCCAAGAAACACTCGAAGGAGAAAACATCGGAATCAGAATTCATGGGAAACTAATCAACAATATAAGATATGCGGACGATACTACGTTACTGGCAGGGAGCATATCCGGTCTACAAAAACTAGTAGAGAAACTGGCACGTGTAAGTGAGAAATATGGTCTTAAAATCAACATGAAGAAGACGAAGTATATGATCATTAGCAAAAAAATCCCCATGCTGAGGTGAACTTAAAAGTACAAGGTACACAAATAGAAAGAGTGAGAACCTTTAAATATCTGTTAATAAACGACAAATGGGATCCCTCGAAAGAAATAAAAAGTCGAATAGAGATGGCGCGAGATGCTTTCTGTAAATATAGTAAAACCCTGAAAAGTCATGACATAAATATAACAACAAAAATACGTTTCATAAAATGTTATGTTTGGTCGGTGCTGTTATATGGAACAGAAGTTTGGACGCTCAAATCCTCTGATGAAAGAAAATTGGAATCCTTTGAAATATGGATTTACCGGCGAGTACTGAAAATACCATGGACTGCGAAAATTTCTAATGACGAAGTACTAAGAAGGATGAATATTAGCCGGCAATTAATAACAACTATAAAAAGGCGCAAAATAGCGTATCTGGGACATGTATTAAGGAATAACAAATACATAATTTTACAAGCAATTCTGAAGGGAAAAATTGAAGGAAGGCCAGCTAGAGGAAGGAAAGAAACATCCTGGCTCAAAAATATCATGGACTGGACAGGTTATACCAACGAAACCGACCTGCTGAATGCTGCAAAATTAAAATGCGATAAATATTGAAAAAAGATGTATTGTACGATCACTTATATCCGGATAAAGAATGAGTAAAAAAAGAAAAGAAAAGGTTATGTATAGAACAAGGTATCTTACAGATGGCCGCCGCGGCTTTGCTGGCACACACGCGATATTTTAATGAAATTATCAATGACAGTTTCGCATAAATGCTGCGGTATTTCATAATGCAGCGTCCAATTTCCTCTTTTAAGGCTTGAGTCGTCGTCGGCTCATTCGCGTAAACCATCAACTTCAAAAAACCCCAAAGAAAAAAGCTAAATGTGTTAAATCGCACGATCTAGGCGGCCAAAACGCGAAATAACACGACCAGGAAATTACTGATGTAGCAATTGAAATGTTTCTCTGGCTGTATGACATGTGGAGCAGTCTTGTTTAAACCGCATGCCCTTCACATTAATTTCTTCAATTCTAGGCAAGAAAAAACTGGTTATCATTTCACGATACCGAACACCATTGACTATTTGCGCTTGACCTGCCTCATTTTTATTAAAAAAGTCCAATGATTCCTCCAGCCCAAAAACCACACCACACAGTGACACGTTAAGGATGCATTTACTACTCGTGAATTACAAGAGGATTTTCCTCACCCCAAATGCCACAATTCTGCCTATTGACGAACCCATCAAGATGAAAATGGGTCTCGTCACTGAAGATGATTTTATCGGCAAAATCATAATTTTCATGTTGTCTCTAAAATACCCAATTAACGAACTCGCTTCGCTGTCCATGGTCAGCTGGCTTCAGTTCCTGAGTCAATTGAACTTTGTATGCATGAAGATGCAAATCTTTCGTTACAATTTGCTGCATAGTGAATTTTGGAGACACCACTTTGCTGAGCTCAGTGTCGAATTGAGGTGGATGGAGTTTGAGCGACATCATCACGTACAGCTGCGATATTTTCGGTCGATCGAACTGGTCGAAGGCGCGTTGTTGTCTTTACATCACTAACAGCCCAGTTTCGGCAAACTTATCCATTAATCTCTTTACAGTTAACTCTTTTGGAGCATTATTGTGACCTCAAATTGATCGCAATTTGCGAACTGCAGCTGCAAAACTTTCACCATTTTGGTAAAACAATTTCACAATGAGAATGCATTGTCCATTTTTACTAACCCCGTACTTTGTACTAGCAATGAATAACAATTGTTCAAATGTCAAACAATGCCACCTCGAATGGCGCCAAATTTAAAAATTGCGTTCTAGTTGGGATACCGTTTATATTATTTCTATACATATTGAGACCCTATATTTGTCATAGAAATATTATTTTCTTCAGTATCAGCAGATTCTATAGCTGTACTAAGTCCCAATTTACATTGGCCGAGTTTACTTGCGGCAATTGTCATTTTGTAGGAGAGAGGTGAGGCATATGGTAACCCTTTGCCTCTCAGCACTCTCTCTCACCTACAAACTGACAATTGCCGCAAGTAAACTCGCCTAATGTAAATTGGGACTAAGAAAACCAGCTTTTTTTATAACAAATGTCAGTTGTTTCCCTTTAGATGTCTAATTTCCGAGCAACTAAGCGTTCTAGTCATTAAAAATTTAACTAATTGATGGAATTCTAAAAGCGCTGATAAATGAATTTTGCTTCTCTCCTCTTTTTACGAAATTCAGGCGAAATTTGTCTGAGACAATTTGGTATCGATTTAGCCATGTCCGTCCGTCTGTCTGGCTGGTGCGCACGATAACTCTCGAATGGATCAACCGATTCGAACCAAATTTTGGGTATGGTAATATTTTCTTCAAGTTCGAAGATGGGCCATATCGGTCCACTCCTTCGGGTAACTCCTCCTTAAAGCCACAAAATTTTTCTGTAAAATGGTGTGAACAATAACTACCGAAGGGAGCAATCGATTTGGTCCAGATATAGATGGGATTCGAATTTAGACTATAGTGGTCCACTCCTTCGGGTAACTTCCACACAAAATTCGGATAAAGTGAAGTTTAAGAGCTCATCTCGGATCGTTTTTTTTTTCAGTACTGCTTTCTCTGTGTCTAAACTCAAAAATTCTGCCACCTGGAGCTGCTGCGTCCATGAAGAATCAGACTACATATGAGTGGGTTTTAACGTGACAAGATATTCAATGTGTGGTGTAATCCTAGCCTTGGTATTTTACCATACATTCAGAACCAAGAAGAATTGTAGCGGCTGCACCGTCCAGTACTTTACCTGGACCAAAACCACTGGCGTTTGTCTTAGCAGATGGCGTCCCCTTTGGAAGATGGGACTTCCATAACATTTTACTAATCATTTTTGTGAAATCCTTTTTGTATTATATATGAGGATAACTTCTACCTTAAATGAGAAGACGTAATCACCTTCTATATGACCTACCGGCCTTTTATATAGGACCTACATGTCTATATGTTTTCCATAAGAAGTCTATTGCGCCGTGACAACAAACTATTTGATGTATGAAATTGAAGCTCGTAATCTCGGCGACATTTGGTATCAACAAAACGGCGACACTTCCCACATATCGCATCAATCAATGGGTTTGTTGAAAGAACACTTTGGTGAGCATGTTTTGGACCAGTCGATTGGCCACCAAGATCGTCTCATATCACTCCATTAGACTTTTTCCTGTAAGAATATGTAAAGTCGAAATTGTATGCGGATAAAGCCGCTTCGATTCCGGTCTTGGGGCCGTGCCATACTCCAGTTACCACTCGAAAAACTTGAACGAGTCATTGAAAATTGGACTCAATGGATGGACCGTCTGAGACGTCGCCTCGGCCAATATTTGTTAGACATAATCTGCAAAAAATAAATGTCATCGAATGTTCTTTCAAATGATACTAAACATTCCCCATTCAATTTGATTTTTTGTTACTCATGAATAATCAGTCACCTTCTACTGGCATCTCTGTGTCTAAACTCAAAAATTCTGCGTCAGCTGCGTCCATTAGTAATCGAGATACATATGACTGGGGTTTAACAGGACAAGATATTCCATATACTAAAAGAATTGTAGCGGCTGCACCGTCCAGCACTTTACCTGGACCAAACCTGTATGTTATCTACAGAAGACGTCATTGGGAAATCTTCTAGCTATGGAAGGTCTCATTGGTAGGTGTTCTACCTATAAAAGACTTCTTTAGGAGGTATCCTTGAAGACCACATTGGGACGATTTTTCTGTATAGAATACTCCTTTAAGATGGGTCTTTTTGCTTTCGAAGATCCAATTGTATTTTGAAATACTCTCTTTATAGAATATCACTTTGAGAGGCCTTCTGTATATAGAAGATTCATTTGGGATGTCTTCGAGTACATAGCTCACTTTACACCTTTTATAAGCCTGATAAGCTTGTTGATATAGACGTTCACTATTGTACCATTGGACCTCTCTTTCTAGATCATGAAGAACTTTCCTGCAATTCCGTAGATGTCACCACGCCTCACTGTGGGTGAAATCCAAATCTAGCGGGGAAAAATTAATAACTTTTAAACTAGTTAAGATAGACTATTGAAATTTTGATCATATGTTTTTTATGACCGTAGGCCCCATGTTATGGAATATGGTCTATATTGGCCCACATTTTGGTGTAGATCCCATATAGCAGTACCGCCCGATTTTCGGCGTTTTGAATAACTTTGCTAAATTTTCTGGCCGAATCAACTGTATTTTGACATTTCGGATTCCCTGAGGTCAAAAAAC
Organism: Musca autumnalis; assembly: GCF_047663935.1. NCBI lineage: Eukaryota > Metazoa > Arthropoda > Insecta > Diptera > Muscidae > Musca > Musca autumnalis. Next base: position 194,522,888 of record NW_027411755.1, read on the forward strand.
TTCTACCCAAAAATTGGGGACATAGATCCACGTTTTGGTTTAGCCTCCACATATAGGTATTGTCCGATTTTACTTATTTTAAAGTTTTAACAAATTTTTCTGACCGACTTAGATGTATTTTGGCATTTAGGGTAACCAGTGGCCAAAAAAACTTCTCCCAAAAAAAAGTGGAGGCATAGCTTCACTTTTTGGTATAGGTTCCATGTAATGATATCCAAACTAAACGACTTTTTTACTTCAAAATAAAATGGCGATAAAATGAAGAGTTGCAAATAGTAGCAGCCGGAATTTTCGGAGTAATTACCTCGGAGTATGTATTTTAAGAAAAACAATATTCGGAAGTGATCCCCGGTTAGTTGTACTTTATATAATATACTTAAAGTCGATAAGTTTTGTCTTAATAATTAAAGATTATTCTTTTGAATATTTACAACAGTAAATAATTAAGCAATCACTTTCTTTTTAAAGCAGCACATCCAAACTGTTGGAAAAAATTCAATTATGCACTCTTTACTTTAATTTTTCCCACAATTTTTGACGATCAAAACAAATACCAAAAAAGTCGATTTAGCAATCACGAATAAAAACTCCCAATGTATGTACCGCTATAACAGCCAACTACAATAAAATACAAATTTGTTTATTGTTTTCGGGTGCCGCAAGATGTTTAGAACAGGACGCCATTAATTATTTCCATATAACATAAGGACAGTTTTCGGACTTTTGCTCCGCTAGATTTGAATTTCGCCCACAGTGCGCCTTGGGGAACTCACTGTTTTACTCTACGGGTCTTATTTCTGAATTCTACAAACGACTGGCGTCCACACATATAGTTGATTGTCCAAACACGGCTGGAAGGAAGTATTCTCTATGTCCTCTATCAAGCTGGCATGGTTGATGATATCAAAGGCCTTCGATAGGTCAAAAGCCACCATGACTGTTCGGTCGCAAAGCCTGTTCTGGTTCAGTCGTCGACTGATATGTGTGTATATAGCGTATAATACTGCAGTGATACCGTGTATTTTTCGAAATAATGTAGAGAAACTTTTTCAAATCATGGGGGGGACTAGTGCCTCTAGAGTCTTGGTTACTGGCGACAGGAGGGAGATCGTCCTCTACGAATCGCCTCTGCTGGCATCTAGACACACCCCTTCTATCTATCATCCTACATTTCCGGACTCGAGAGTGATTCAGGTTGGGTAGTCACTTTTTCCGCTTATGCGCACCTACTTGATGTCAGAAGTAAGATGCCTAACTCTTGGGTCGTCAGAGTTCGTACGAAAGAGCTCATTATGCTCATTTGCTAGCCCCCTCGTCTCTAATGGAAAATATTGTCTAATTTTGGGTATACGACAAGCTATTATATAGCGAGTGGTCACAGCCGTGATGATGTCCCAGAAAATCATCTCAGCTAACCTGTGATTTGAGGGAATGGTATGCCTTATGAAGCAGGTCATTGGTAAATTCTCTACATAAGGAAGGCAAATTCTGCTCCGCCTCCGCTTCTTGTACGATCCACAAAACGTTTAAACCATCGCAACGTTGCAAGCTACAGGTGACGATGTCAGGTTTTTCTCTTCACGTGCAAAGTCTTATTTTGGTTGCGTTACTTCTCAAGCCTGTGCCCCATGTTTAGACGTTCTGCGCCACTTTAGTCGGGCGGGGGATCTCATATTTCCTTAAAAGCTTTAGTTTGCAAACCTCTCCAAATAATAACCATGTAGTTAATTATCTACCAGCGAGCGGCAAAGTTCGCATGCGGGACAAAGTGGAACATTAACAGGTCCCCCCTTTAACTCAGTGCTGACGATTTCATTTGAAACACGTCCACGAGTTTTCTGTTGAAAATTTCCCAAATGGGTTTCTGATAGTCTTTGTGTGGCTCACCAGACCCTCTACTGTTGTCGACATAGTTCGTACCTATATTGCTTATTGGCTATTCCGGTGTAAACTGATGACGGTTTCTTCCACTTCCAAAAATGTGTGGTCTTTGTTTGCTTTAAAAATGCTTTAAAAAATCCACGTTTGTTGTGGTCTTTGTTTGCTTTAAAAATTCTTTAAAAAATCCACGTTTGTTGTGGTCTTTGTTTGCTTTAAAAATTCTTTAAAAAATCCAAGTTTGCTGTGGTCTTTGTTTGCTTTAAAAATTCTTTAAAAAATCCAAGTTTATTGTGGTCTTTGTTTGCTTTAAAAATTCTTTAAAAAATCAACGTTTATTGTGGTCTTTGTTTGCTTTAAAAATTCTTTAAAAAATCCACGTTTATTGCGGTCTTTGTTTGCTTTAAAAATTCTTTAAAAAATCCACGTTTATTGTGGTCTTTGGTTGCTTTAAAAATTCTTTAAAAAATCCACGTTTATTGCGGTCTTTGTTTGCTTTAAAAATTCTTTAAAAAATCCACGTTTATTGTGGTCTTTGGTTGCTTTAAAAATTCTTTAAAAAATCCACGTTTATTGTGGTTTTGTTTGCTTTAAAAATTCTTTAAAAAATCCACGATTATTGTGGTCTTTGTTTGCTTTAAAAATTCTTTAATAAATCCACGTTTATTGTGGTCTTTGTTTGCTTTAAAAATTCTTTAAAAAATCCACGTTTATTGTGGTCTTTGTTTGCTTTAAAAATTCTTTAATAAATCCAAGTTTATTGTGGTCTTTGTTTGCTTTAAAAATTCTTTAATAAATCCACGTTTATTGTGGTCTTTGTTTCCTTTAAAAATTCTTTAAAAAATCCACGTTTATTGTGGTCTTTGTTTGCCTTAAAAATTCTTTAAAAAATCCACGTTTATTGTGGTCTTTGTTTGCTTTAAAAATTCTTTAAAAAAACCAGGTTTATTGTGGTCTTTGTTTCCTTTAAAAATTCTTTAAAAAATCCACGTTTATTGTGGTCTTTGTTTGCTTTAAAAATTCTTTAAAAAATCCACGTTTATTGTGGTATTTGGTTGCTTTAAAAATTCTTTAAAAAATCCACGTTTATTGTGGTCTTTGGTTGTTTTAAAAATTCTTTAAAAACCCAGGTTTATTGTGGTCTTTGTTTGCTTTAAAAATTCTTTAAAAAATCCACGTTTATTGTGGTCTTTGTTTGCTTTAAAAATTCTTTAAAAAATCCACGTTTATTGTGGTCTTTGGTTGCTTTAAAAATTCTTTAAAAACCCAGGTTTATTGTGGTCTTTGTTTGCTTTAAAAATTCTTTAAAAAATCCACGTTTATTGTGGTCTTTGTTTGCTTTAAAAATTCTTTAAAAAAGCCACGTTTATTGTGGTCTTTGGTTGCTTTAAAAATTCTTTAAAAACCCAGGTTTATTGTGGTCTTTGTTTGCTTTAAAAATTCTTTAAAAAATCCACGTTTATTGTGGTCTTTGTTTGCTTTAAAAATTCTTTAAAAAATCCACGTTTATTGTGGTCTTTGGTTGCTTTAAAAATTCTTTAAAAACCCAGGTTTATTGTGGTCTTTGTTTGCTTTAAAAATTCTTTAAAAAATCCACGTTTATTGTGGTCTTTGTTTGCTTTAAAAATTCTTTAAAAAATCCACGTTTAGTGTGGTCTTTGTTTGCCTTAAAAATTCTTTAAAAAATCCACGTTTATTGTGGTCTTTGTTTGCCTTAAAAATTCTTTAAAAAATCCACGTTTATTGTGGTCTTTGTTTGCTTTAAAAATTCTTTAAAAAAAACACGTTTATTGTGGTCTTTGTTTGCTTAAAAAATTCTTTAAAAAATCCACGTTTATTGTGGTCTTTGTTTGCCTTAAAAATTCTTTAAAAAATCCCCGTTTATTGTGGTCTTTGTTTGCCTTAAAAATTCTTTAAAAAATCCACGTTTATTGTGGTCTTTGTTTGCTTTAAAAATTCTTTAAAAAAACCACGTTTATTGTGGTCTTTGGTTGCTTTAAAAATTCTTTAAAAAATCCACGTTTATCGTGGTCTTTGTTTGCTTTACAAATTCTTTAAAAATCCACGTCTATTGTGGACTTTGTTTGCTTTAAAAATTCTTTAAAAAATCCACGTTTATCGTGGTCTTTGTTTGCTTTACAAATTCTTTAAAAATCCACGTCTATTCTGGACTTTGTTTGCTTTAAAAATTGTTTAAAAAATCCACGTTTATTGTGGTCTTTGATTGCTTTAAAAATTGTTTAAAAAATCCACGTTTATTGTGGTCTTTGTTTGCTTTAAAAATTGTTTAAAAAATCCACGTTTATTGTGGTCTTTGTTTGCTTTAAAAATTGTTTAAAAAATCCACGTTTATTGTGGTCTTTGTTTGCTTTAAAAATTGTTTAAAAAATCCACGTTTATTGTGGTCTTTGTTTGCTTTAAAAATTGTTTAAAAAATCCACGTTTATTGTGGTCTTTGTTTGCTTTAAAAATTGTTTAAAAAATCCACGTTTATTGTGGTCTTTGTTTGCTTTAAAAATTGTTTAAAAAATCCACATTTATTGTGGTCTTTGTTTGCTTTAAAAATTGTTTAAAAAATCCACGTTTATTGTGGTCTTTGTTTGCTTTAAAAATTGTTTAAAAAATCCACATTTATTGTGGTCTTTGTTTGCTTTAAAAATTGTTTAAAAAATCCACGTTTATTGTGGTCTTTGTTTGCTTTAAAAATTGTTTAAAAAATCCACGTTTATTGTGGTCTTTGTTTGCTTTAAAAATTCTTTAAAAAATCCACGTTTATTGTGGTCTTTGTTTGCTTTAAAAATTCTTTAAAAAATCCACGTTTATTGTGGTCTTTGTTTGCTTTAAAAATTCTTTAAAAAATCCACGTTTATTGTGGTCTTTGTTTGCTTTAAAAATTCTTTAAAAAATCCACGTTTATTGTGGTCTTTGTTTGCTTTAAAAATTCTTTAAAAAATCCACGTTTATTGTGGTCTTTGTTTGCTTTAAAAATTCTTTAAAAAATCCACGTCTATTGTGGACTTTGTTTGCTTTAAAAATTCTTTAAAAAATGCACGTTTATTGTGGACTTTGTTTGCTTTAAAAATTCTTTAAAAAATCCACGTTTATTGTGGTCTTTGTTTGCTTTAAAAATTGTTTAAAAAATCCACGTTTATTGTGGTCTTTGTTTGCTTTAAAAATTGTTTAAAAAATCCACGTTTACTGTGGTCTTTGTTTGCTTTAAAAATTGTTTAAAAAATCCACGTTTATTGTGGTCTTTGTTTGCTTTAAAAATTGTTTAAAAAATCCACGTTTATTGTGGTCTTTGTTTGCTTTAAAAATTGTTTAAAAAATACACGTTTATTGTGGTCTTTGTTTGCTTTAAAAATTGTTTAAAAAATCCACGTTTATTGTGGTCTTTGTTTGCTTTAAAAATTGTTTAAAAAATCCACGTTTATTGTGGTCTTTGTTTGCTTTAAAAATTGTTTAAAAAATCCACGTTTATTGTGGTCTTTGTTTGCTTTAAAAATTGTTTAAAAAATCCACGTTTATTGTGGTCTTTGTTTGCTTTAAAAATTGTTTAAAAAATCCACGTTTATTGTGGTCTTTGTTTGCTTTAAAAATTGTTTAAAAAATCCACGTTTATTGTGGTCTTTGTTTGCTTTAAAAATTCTTTAAAAAATCCACGTTTATTGTGGTCTTTGTTTGCTTTAAAAATTCTTTAATAAATCCACGTTTATTGTGGTCTTTGTTTGCTTTAAAAATTCTTTAATAAATCCACGTTTATTGTGGTCTTTGTTTGCTTTAAAAATTCTTTAAAAAATCCACGTTTATTGTGGTCTTTGTTTGCCTTAAAAATTCTTTAAAAAATCCACGTTTATTGTGGTCTTTGTTTGCTTTAAAAATTCTTTAAAAAAACCACGTTTATTGTGGTCTTTGGTTGCTTTAAAAATTCTTTAAAAAATCCACGTTTATTGTGGTCTTTGTTTGCTTTAAAAATTCTTTAAAAAATCCACGTTTATTGTGGTATTTGGTTGCTTTAAAAATTCTTTAAAAAATCCACGTTTATTGTGGTCTTTGGTTGTTTTAAAAATTCTTTAAAAACCCAGGTTTATTGTGGTCTTTGTTTGCTTTAAAAATTCTTTAAAAAATCCACGTTTATTGTGGTCTTTGTTTGCTTTAAAAATTCTTTAAAAAATCCACGTTTATTGTGGTCTTTGGTTGCTTTAAAAAATCCACGTTTTTTATGGTCTTTGTTTGCTTTAAAAGTTCTTTAGAAAATAGACGTTTATTTGGCCTTTGTTTGCTTTAAAAATTCTTTAAAAAATCCACGTTTACTGTGGTCTTTGGTTGCCTTAAAAATTGTTTTAACAATTCTTAATAAAATCCACCTTAATTGGGCTCATTGGTTGCTATAAAAGTTGATTTGAACAAATCTGTGAAAAAGAAACTATCTCACAGTTAATCATTTGGCACAATTCAAATTTATGCAAATAATAGAGTAACAAACGTTGTTTGATTTTGTTGTTGCTATTAATTACTGACATTCTTTTACATGTTAATGCCGCCCTCTGAAATATGGTCGTTGTGAGTAAAACGAATCAAAATCATTTGCATTTAAAATTGTTAACAACTTTTAAAATAAACTTGAATCTATTTTAAGAAACCCATGCAAAATACAACAACAAGCCCATTTTCCAACTTGAGAGAAGCGTTTTTTTAATCAATTGCCATCAATTGTGAAGTTCACATGCGAGATTTGAGATGGCATAACGAAATTCCAATGACATTTTTGACAATACAACCACGAGTCAAAATGTTCTTAAAAAAATCCACGCTTATTGTTCTCTTATGATAACTTCCACTAAAAAATCGACACCACTTTGTCGTAAATCGGAATAAACAAAATATTCCACATGCCATCACTGATTGTGAATAATATATTAAATATTTGTGAACAATAACATATATTTATTCAACAAAAACAACAACAAAAACAGCTAGAGAAATAATTTATATCGCGACATTAGAAATTGGTGATAAATGTGTTGTGGTACGTCTATGGGAATTACAACAGGTCTGTACGTATTTGAAAATAGAAAAAAAATTTAAAAGGTTTTTTATATTTATTTGGAATGAATCATATCACAGGTATCTCTCGAAGTGTCGCTTATTAATATCAGTTACTATGTTAGCGAGCCACTTTGATTTTGATTTGGACACACCCATCTCTAAATACAATATTAAAAAACACAACCCGGGGCAATCGCCTTATCAAGTGGTGCACATTTTTCTGTAAAGAGGGAAAAGTATTAACACAAGATTTACACGATAATGACTGACAAGGTGATAGCTTTATGACATATCGAAAATACTTAGTTTCCCCCTACCTTATCTTAGATTGGATACTTGATATTATTTATGGGGCTCTAATACGATGTCGACACAAATAGTTTGTTTTTAGTTTTGATTTAGAAAAATATTAGAGTGAGCATTGCCCCACAGAAAGCACATCCCCAGCAAGTCTGCTGAAAGTAAATCATGTGATAAATTGGCGAAAATGTTCACATTCATGCAAGAAGAAATTCAAATAGCAGAATGGGAAAAAAATTGAACTTTTGAAAGTAAAATATATAAAATATGTCTACCGTTTCGGGGGTCATCGGTTGTCCTGGCTACGTCGAGAGTGGAGTGAGGGTAGCACTGAAGTGTGGAACAGATGTCTTAGAAGCACCCAACGTCTATTCTTCACATTTGTAAATATATATAGGCCGGGTTTAATCCTTTACGTCCAACGTAAAGATTGTAGCAGTGCCAGAGCAGATTTGCAACTTAAATAAAAGGTTCCTAAGATTAGCGCAAAGTGTCATCATTGGGCATCAAATCAGAGACCATGTTCTTTACAGTACCAGATTCCAGGATTAAGCCAATATGTATATTATCTTTACGTATTTTTTAATCAAGGCTTGACTTAAAACTCCAGCACGACCTCGATCAAGGGTACATCCAACATGCGGGCTTCTTGGTGAACATGGAAAAAGGTGGTAAGATCGGTTAAATAGGAGTTCAGGTTATCGCAGATGTCATCATCCTGACGCCAGGATCGTGCAATCATCCGCATACGTAACGATCTCGATGCCGTATGGAGGGGGCGGAATTCAGGAGAGGTAGAGGTAACACAGTTCCGGAGATATCACCCCACCTTGGGGAACTCCATGTTTCAGTCTACGGGATTTGGACTTTTTGTTCCTGACTTCCACGTACGACTGGCGTCCACACATTTAATTGACTATCCAACTTTTCAAGCTTGGCCCGAGGGTTGTCTGCTCAATGTCCTCCAACAGGGTGGAGTGCCTGACTGTATCAAAGGCTTTTAATAAGTCAAGCGCCACCATCACTGTTCTATCACACGGAGGTCTCTGGTTGAGTCCTTGACAAATATATGTGGAGATGGCGTGCAGCGCTGTTGTCGTGCTGTGCTGCTTACGGAATTCATGCTGATGATCGGCAACTTGATAGCTATTCCTGATACTGGGGAGGACTAAGGCCTCAAGGGGAGGACTAAGGCCTGTACGATTCACTTTTACTGACATCCTTGTCTGGCTTCCGTAGCGGAACCACCCTGCCCATTTTCCAGACTTCGGGAACAATGAACAAGGCTAGCGACAAAATGAGAACTTTAGTGAGATACTCCACTCCCGGTTCATCAAGCTGCTTCAGCATTACCATGAAGATTCCAGAAGATTTAACCACTTGTTCCGCTTATGCTCGTCGACCAGCCTGTTAAACTCCAGTGTCAGCTCCCTGACTCTGGGGTCATTGGGGTTGGCTCGACGAAGCTCATCAAGCTCATTTGCTAATCCCGTCGCTTCTGTTGGGAAGTTTGGTCTTACTTCGGATATTCGACCAGCAGGGATATGGCGAGCGGCTGCAGCGGTGATGATGTCTCGGAACGTCCTTTCCACTACCCGAACATCAGAAGGATTGGGCAGTTCTCTAAAGCGGTGATTGGCGAACTCTCTGAAACTAGGCCAATCAGCTTTATTATGATTTACGAATGTGCGCGTTCAGAGGTGATGAAATCGGGTGGTCTGCTAATGGTGACAATTATGGGGAGATGGTCTGATCCAAGTGAAATGACGGGTTGCCAGGTAACGTAATTTCTCAGACCAGGTGACACGATGGTTATGTCTAGCGAACTGTAACACTCTCCTGTAATTCTGGTAACGGCGTCCTGATTGACCGTCCAAAATGTAGAGCTATCAATCTGCGCAACCAGCGCTGTACCCCTCTGGTCGTTTCCGGGGGCCGAATGTCACATCTCATGATGTGCATTAAAGTCCCCCAGGACCAGACGATTATGACCTTTCAAAAGCGGGCTAATGACAGACTCGTAATGTGAGAAACAGCTCTTTCTCTGCGGGATGTATACGTTCAGCAACTCAATCTCCGCAGTTCCACACCTGACTGCTACCCCCATACATTCCATGTACGGGCCATTAGATAGAGGCTCAAGCGAGATGGATATTGGACAGACTGGTGCAATAGGAAAGTTAATCCCCCACCTCCACTTCTGCTGCGATCCACGTTGTAACCATCACAACGTTGTAAGCTACAGTTGTTTTTGAGCTTGGTTTCTTGCACCGCAGCGACCTTGATATTCCTCCGACTCATGAAATCTACTATTTCCTCGATCTTACCTCGGAGTTCATTGCAATTAAATTGCAAAAAGGATGCATTTTCCGGGATTGGGACAACAACAGCTGGTGTTAAAGGTTGCATGTGCCGGTTGTTGTCGAGGGGACTGCGGGGGAGTCTCATAATCAGACGACGAGGGAGTTTAGTAATCCGATGACGACTCACTGGGAACTGTATTCACGCAGCATGCAGCAACATAATACCTATCGTAGTCCCTCACGTGGAGAAGTCCAGAGCAACCCCTTAGATGCACCCACTCCTGACATCTATTGCATCTCACCGAAGGTTGGATGTGGGTGAAGATGTGGATGTGACAAACTGAGCACAAGTAAATTGGTCCTGGGTTTTCCTCCGTCCCGGCTGGGACCAAAAGAATTCAAAGCAAGCATTCCGGAATATGCTGCTCCCAACACAGAAAAACGAAACAAATACAAACACATATACACTGAGGTGGCAGCTGCTGGCTGGAACGCTGATGTTGCGTGGTTTCGGGTCAATCCAGTACGAAAGAAACATCTGCCGCGGGATTGAGTGTAGGTTAGTGACACATTTCGGGTGGCACGACCCTTCTTAGTGTTACTTCTCGACTCGGATATAAACTATTGGCATATCCATGAACAAAATGTACATAAATTAAGCTCAACATTCCTGAATATATTGTGCATGAACTAACACCTCTGTTCTAATTTCATCGTAGGCCCAACTTAAGCAAACACATTTGACAAAGATGTTTTCATTTATCAACAACGAATGTTCCAGGTTCAGGAAGAAAAAAGGAGTTTCCCACCTTCAAATGTCTCGAGCTAATGTAAACAAGACCCTCGCAGAGGAGACTGTACAGAGCATGAATAGGGTGAGACCGACCACTCACCACAGAGAAATCTGTGTATGAACTTCACAACTGATGGAGATCGATGCAAAAACGCTTCTCTCATGTTGGAAAATGGGCTTGTTATTGTATTTTGCATGGGTTTCTTAAAATAGATTCAAGTTTATTTTAAAATTTGTTAACAATTTTAAATGCAAATCTCCCAGTCCTTCCAGAAGATAAAGTTGGCCATGTAGACGGAAACGGAGCCGCCATCTTCATAAAGAGGTTGGCCGTGGAGACAGAAATGGAGCCACCAACTTCTTATGCCAATGTGGCCAAACATAATTACAAACACGAGATGTGTTATGGAGTGATCGACAACAGTAGAGGTTCTGGTGGGCTACACAAAGATCACCAAGAATCCACATCTTTCAAGGAGTTGGACCAATAAAAATAATCACCAGCGATCACAAAGGGTACCTCCTAATGTAGCAATGGGACCCACATTAGAAGACAACACCTGTCGGGGAGGTAGTTAGCAGCATAGCAACTCCTTGAGAAGGAGGAAAATTTAAGCTGGTGATATGGGACGAAATTCTTCACCTGATAAAGCGGCGGTATATGTCAATGAGTATGGCTGCAAATTCGGAACGGAACGCTTGCTCGAGGTCTTTGGAAAACAAAATGAGACTTTGGAGGGGAAAAGATGGGAAGTTGTTTGCGGTGAGCTTTTTCCCTGCCGCTAATCTCATTGTGGTGGGACTTTACGATCACTCGCTGGCGTCTCTGACAAAGGCCTTGGCGTACTACGTCTCAAACGCAGTCTACTTCAAAATTGCAAAGACCAGGATCGATGAGTAGGAGGATGCCAAAATCAGCCAGGAAAACAAACCTCCAAGAAACACAAAAGAGCGACGCGAGTTAATCAGCGACTCCCAAGAAGTCCGCATGTTGGTGGACCCATGATCGAGGTCGCCCAAATAAAACTCCAACGGAGTGAAACTGCAACATAACGACTAATAGGCAATTGCTCCTGACATGCTGGGCAGGTAGTTAGCAGCATAGCAACTCCTTGGGAAGTTGGAAAATTGTAGCTGTTAAGAAAGGACAAAATCTCTTACCTAGCCAAAACGGCGATATACGTCAAGGAGTATGGCTGCATATTCGAGACGGAACGTATGCTCGAGGTCTTTGGAAAACAAAATGAGACTTTGGAAGTGAAGATATGCGAAGGGACTTGACGAACTCTTGCTGTCCAAAGATAAATGACATGAAATACTACATACCAAATGCTGTCCACTTCAAAATTGGACGGGCAAGGTTCGCAGAGGAAGAGAATGCCAAAAAGAGCAGCCAGTTGTGCAGTTCTGTAACTAATTTTTTGAGTTACTGACAAAAATCGGTAAAATTAAATCGCAAAGTTATCAATGAAAGGTATCAATAAAAGCTGACAGCACTTTTGCTACCGTTAGAACTCAGCGACCGACGGCTTTATTTCGTTTGGTTTTTAATTTCACCGATTTTGTTTCGGTATCTCGAAAATTGGGATATGTTGAGCTTCGTCGAGCCAACCCCAATTACCCCAGAGTCAGGGAGTTGATACTGTAAGTTAACAGCCTGATCGACGAGCATAAGCGTGGTTAAATCATCTGAAGTGTTGCGGTTAAGTCACTCTCGAACCCTGGAAGAAGGGAAGATAGGACCTCAGTCACGTTTGCCGACGTTACGTTTACTGACCCGACGAGGTGCGCAAGTGATTTCAATCGACAGTTTGTCGAGCACCCGGAGAGTGACAGGGCGAAGAGAAGAGTATTACGTCGCATCAGATCTCTTCCTGCTGAGGATGAACCACCACAGTTTACAATGGATGATGTTGCGAATGCCATCAGGAACGCTAAGACATCCAAAGGGTTGGTCCCTGATGGAATTTCCATGGTAATGCTGAAGCAGCTGGATGAGCCGGGAGTGGAGTATACCACTAAAGTTCTCAACTTGTCGCTAGCCACCCTAATTTATCCCGAAGTCTGGAAAATGGGCAGGGTGGTCCCACTACGGAAGCCAGGTAATGATACCAATAAAAGTGAATCGTACAGGCCGATTTCGATTTTGTTGCCCGTAGCAAAGACCCTTAACGCCTTAGTCGTCCCCAGTATCAGAAATAGCTATCATAGTCCGGTCAAAATAGACATTGAAAAAGCAAAAATTCCCACAGAGCTGAATTTTGGTAGAGAGCTAGGGTTTGCCATTAGAAGCAATGTCCTAAAAGTCCCCATCGATCCCATGTGTGCAAAAAAAATTATTCGGGGTCAAAGGTCAAATTTTATGGGTTTTTAGGTTTTCGGATTTATTTTTTGAAAACGGTTGATCTAATCAAAAAGTGACTAAAGTAAATATTGTAGACAGAAAAATTATCTACAAGTTTGACCTTTATAATTTTTTTCCTAGAAGGAACCATTCTTGAGATATAGCTGTTCTAAAAAACACATGATTTTTATGCACTTATAAGGGAAATATGCACATATTCAGACGAACCGGCTAAAATAAGCAAAGTAATCGGGTCTGTCCCCCAAAAAATATATATTTTCTTGAAGAGCGAAATTATAGCTATCTTCTAAAAAAAAATTCCAACAAAATCGGAGCGTGTTTAGTAGAGTTATTCAATGTTAGAATAATTTTATGCAAAAATAGCCCATTTAACCCACATGTATAATCGAAAGCCCAACGGGAACGACCCCAACGAAAACTCTCCGATTTGTTTCAAGTTTTGTCCGAAGGTAGGGATTGTTGCGCTGATTACGGAAATGTATAATTTTCAACGGTTGCGGATCCAGTTCGCCGGTTATTCGACCAGAAAGGCCAAATTTAAAAACCGGGTTAGACCCGGTTCTACTGAACCGATTACTGCAAAGTGGATATCGTTTGAAAGCTTATGGAAGTATCTAACACATTGTGTCGTTACTTTAACCGGTTCGCCTCAGAATTTTTAATTTTTTATTTGACCTTTAGATCGCGATATCTCGAAAATGGTAAGTCTTTTTTAAGAATAATAAAGACCACTCTTGTAGACAATTATTGAATCTACAACTTTTACTTTAGCCGGCTTTTGCTAAGTCTTACCGTTTTTGAGAAAAATTAAAAAAAATGAATAATGCCTCCAAAAATGACCTTTGACCCCGAATAACTTGTTTTGCACACATGGGATCGATGCTCGCTCTTCACCAAAATTCAGCTTTGTGGGAATTTTTGCTATTTCCCCCTTATACGCATGTCTATTTTGACCGGACTATCAAGTTGCCGATAACAGCATTGATTCCGAAAGCAGCGCTGCACGCCATCTCCACATATATTTGTCAAGGACTCAACCAGAGACCGCCGTGTGATAGAACAGTGATGGTGGCGCTTGACTTATTAAAAGCCTTTGATACAGTCAGGCAACCCTCCGGTCAAGATTGAAACGTTGGATAGTAACCATATGTGTGGACGCCAGACATATGTGGAATTCAGGAACAAGAAGTCCAAACCCCGTAGAGTGAAACAGGCAGTTCCCCAAGGTGGGTGATACCTCCGATAACCTCTACCTCTCCTGTATTCCGCCCCCTCCAAACGGCATCGAGATTGTAACGTATGCGGATGATTGCACGATCCTGCCGTCAGGTACCTTCCCTGATGACATCTGTAAGAGACTGAACTCCTATTTAACCGATCTTACCACCTTTTTCCACACGTGGAATATGCAGATTTATGCCACAAAATCTACAGCTACTCTTTTCACCAAATGGACAGCGCAGTTGGAAGAGAATTGAATGTCGTATGGACGGTAGCAGAATTCCGACCACAAACTGCCCCAAACTTTTAGGGGCCACATTCCACACTACTTTCAAGTCGTGCGCGCACGCCGCAGCTATCTGCGACAAACTGAAAAGCAGGAACAAGGTCTTCAAGTCCCTAGCCGGTAGCACTTGGGGTGCAGATAAAGAAACCTTATTGACCGCATATAACGCGATAGGTCGGTCTGTGGTAAGCTATGCGGCTCCAGTTTGGTCCCCGGGATTACTTACTTACTTAGCTGGCCCATTACAGAACATTTGTTCCATAGACCGAACTAAGAAAAGATCTCCAATTCTCTCTGTTTAGTGCTTCGCTTTCTGGAATACCGCGCCTTGTCATCTCTTCATCCACTTGTTTGCGCCATCATTTCTTTGGCCTGCCATTTCAGCGTGCACCGCCATGTGGCTCGTATTTATACGCTTTTTTATCGGGTTCATCATCGCTCATTCTTATTTTATGGCCTAGCCAACACAATCGTTGCATCTCGTTACGTTTAACTATATTCATGTCTTTGTATAGCTGATATAGCTCGTGGTTCATAGATCTTTCGAAGAATTTTCCTCTCAAACACACCAAGCACTACCTTATCTGCTTGCGCAAGTACCCATGCTTCGGAGCCATACATTAGCACGTGTAGTATCAGCGTTTTGTGTAGTGTTATTTTTATTTGACGAGATGTGGCTTTGTTTTTAAATTGCTTACTTAAACCATAGTAGCATCTGTTGGCCAATACAATTATTCTTATTTCACAACTGATGTTGTCTGTAGTGTTTATGGCAGTACCGAGGTAGACGATGTCTTTAACTACCTCAAAATTATAGGTACCAACTTCCACAGTTGGTCCGAGCTCTATGGACGCTTTGCGCGTCGACACCATCAATTTGGTATTTTCCCGTTTACCGCCAGACCCACTTTCGCAGATTCTCCTTCGAACTTTCTAAAGGCATCAGTTGCTTCCTTTACTGATCGTCCTACGATGTCTATGTCATCAGCATGTGACTATTGGTATAAATTGTGCCATTTTTTTGTCATTTGCATCTCGTATTACCTTTTCCAGCAAAATGTTGAATAGGTCACACTAAAGGCTGTCTCCTTGTCTAAAACCTCTTTTGGTACTGAACTGTTCAAAGAGGTTTTTTCCAATTTTAACTGATGACCTAGTGTCAGTTAAAGTCATCTTACAATGCCGGATGAGCTTTGCGGGGATACCAAATTCAGACATTGCATGGAATACCTTTGATCGGAGGGGACTGTTGAAAGCTACTTTATAATCGACAAAAAGGTGATATGTGTCGATCTTCATCTCTTGGGTCTTTTCCAGGATTTGCCGCAGGGTAAATATCTGGTCAATGGTGGATTTGCCAGGTCTAAAGCCGCTTTGGTATGACCTAATTATTTCATTGACATAGGCTTTAGTCGTTCGCACATTATCCCTGACACTATCTTGTAGGCAATAGGGAGAAGACTTATGACCCTATAGATAGAGCATACAGTCTTATCTCCTTTCTTGTGGACAGGGCACAGGATGCTCAGGATACAATCGTCGGGTACTCGTTCTTCCTGCCAAATGGAGCTAACTAGCTGATGAATACACCTTATCAGCGTGTCGCCTATTGTTTTGAACAGCTCGGCTGGTAGGCCATCAGCTCCTGCTGCCTTATTACTCTTCAGCCGGTTTATTGCTGTCTTTACCTCATCTTGGCCGTGTGGTATACATTCAATACCATCTTCTGGGATTGGATCTGTGGTATCTTCGTCGACTTCGATACTATTGGACACCAACAGTTTGAAAAAATGCTCTTTCCATATCCTTAGCACACTATCTGTATCAGTTACCAGATTACATTGCTGGTCTCTACAGGAGAATGTGCCAGTTCCAAAGCCATCAGTTTGATGTTTCACTCTTTGGTAGAATTTTCGGACTTCATTCTGTCTCCTGTACATCTCGATTTTTTCATACTCTCGTCTTTCCATTTCTCTCTTTTTCCTGCGGAAAAGACGTTTCTCCTCTCCATGGCCCAATAACAGGTCCTCCATCAAGCGAATTCAAAGAAAAACGAAGATTTTAAATGTCAAAATTCATAAACAGAGGCGAAACAAATTTTGAGACGAATTTCTTTTCTGTCAATTCAGGTAGATACATACAAAACATTTTCTGTTTCTATACACAGTTCGACATTTCAATACCTCACAGCGAATTCAAATGACAAATATGAATTTTGACAGCTCAAATCGAAATCATCTGATTTTGCCGGAGGACCTATAATTGGGCCATGCTCCTCTCTCCTTTTCTCCCGATACCTCTCTCGTGTGCTAAGCGTTGCTACTGATTGTAAAGTAGCCCTATATGCCACATTTTTCCTTTCGGTAGCAGCACGACAATCCTGGTCATACCATGGATTCCTTGGTGGAGGTCTCTGGTATCCATGTACTGATTTTGCGGCTGTTTGCATTGAGTGGCCAATGTTTTGCCATTGTCCTGTTATATTATCGGGACAAGGAGTGCTCTCATTAAGCAATTGGGCTAGTTGAGTGGAATATGCTGTGGCTATCTGTTGTGTCCAACTTCCGCGTTGTGTCTGTTCGTACTTTATTTGCAACGTTTAGACGGGTACGTACCTTTGCTGCAACAAGGTAGTGATCTGAATCAATGTTTGCGCCTCGGAAAGATCGTACATTCAACACACTCGATGAATGTCTTCCATCTATCACAACGTGATCAATTTGATTTCTTGTTCTTTGATCTGGCGACAGCCAGGTGCCCTTATGAATATCGAGATGCTTAAATCTGGTACTGCTAACTACCATGTTTTTTGCAGCTGCACAGTCTATCAGCCTCATGCCATTGTTAGATGTTTCACTGTGGAGACTGAATTTCCCGACTGTTGGGCCAAAGATATTCTCCTTTCCAATTTTGGCATAAAAATCGCCTAGTATAATTTTAATGTCATGGGCAGGGCGGCAACGCTCATAAGTTTTTTGTAAGCGCTCGTAAAATATATCTTTGGTTTGTTCGTCCTTGTCTTCAGTGGGAGCATGAGCGCAAATAAAGCTGATGTTGAAGAATTTTGCTTTTAATCGAATTGCAGCGAGTATTTTATTCACTGGGGTGAAGCTGGAGACCAGATGTTTTAACCTTCGACCAACTACAAATCCGCAACCAAACTCATGCTTTGTGTCATGGCAGCTATAATACAGTGCGTCACCTTTATTCGAATTGCTGCAATTCCCAATCCATCGTATTTCCTGTATGGCAGTAATGTCGACCTTGTACTTTTCAAGTACACCTGCCAATGCGTAAACTGCACCTTCTCTATAAAGAGTGAGAACATTCCAGGCGCAGATTCGCAGATCATGGTACTTAAAACGTTTGCGGGGATCGTCAACTTTAGAAGGGTTTTGTTTTCCTTTTCTCATAGTAGGCTGTTTTTTCTAGGGGAGGGTTACTAGCCCGACGGCCAAACCCAAGTTTTTAACGTTCTTATGGGTGAACGCGCGGCACATGTTAGTTCACTACCTTTAACGGGTTTTAAAGGCAGCTCCCCGGGATTATGTGATACGAATTGTAAAAATATTCAAACCTGTCAGAATGCCGCACTGAGAACAGCAACAGGATGCATCCTCAAGTCTTCAGTGGACCATCTACATGAGGAGGCAAAGATTCTTCCAGTAAAGCAACACAATGAGATGCTTTCGTTGCAGTACTTGCTTGGGTGTTACCGTGAGAGCCATCCCAATCACCATCTGCTGGCTAGACCCGATACATTCAGGTATATCAGGAAGGATACTCATGCTCTAGAGAGGGAGGCCCAACAATATGGAGAGAACCCCTATATCAACAGCCATATCAATCTGGTTTAAATAGAATTTACACGGATGCAGTTGCTAAGGCCATAAGCACATATAGTGTATATAAAGTGCTCGGACTCCAATCCCCCTCCATCTATCGCAGCTGAGGAGCGTCAGCTGCCACGACAAACCAGAGTAGTTTTGGCTCAACTACGCTCGGGATATTGCAGTCGCCTAAATTATTATTGGACGGAAATCGATCGCGCCGTGCAGGACATCTGCCCAATATGCTGCATGGGATCCTGCGACACAAAACACCTTTTCAACTGGCCCGCCAAACCTACTGAACTAACCCCAGTGGATCTGTGGTTACATCCCATCGAAGCAGCCACTTTCCTTGACCTAGAGATACCCCCGAGAGCTAGATTGAACAGAATAATGAACATACAAACATAATATTAAACACTGTTACAACAACAACTAACATACACTTGTTCCGTCGGTTACTCCGTTCGATATTTATTGTGTTAACTATGATATGGCTAGATCAACTCCAAATTGTCCCAAAACGATTTTGAACTTAACCCAATATTAAGCCACAGATTTCACTGCTTGTGGGGTGCCCTATGTTTTTCCGCAAAGTGACTGACAGAGCCATAATATTCGCTTAAGTTTGTCTTTCGAAATTTTAAGAATTTCACAGCTCGCATCCGTAATACTAACGTCCCCGAACTGCTTCTATTAATCATGACCTCTATATCTACAAACCCCTGTTGTGTTGCCATTCCGTTAATTCCTTTAAGTTTAATCTTTGTACCTTCTCCGAAGCTCAAAAAGTTTTAATTCCCCTGGAAGTAACTGAGAGAGTCATTATAGTAGCTACACCCATTTGCTAGCTGTCATCGTTTATGCAGGGAACTAGGAGGGTATCTTGTCAACTTTGAACGTCAACTTCCTTTCTTGATTGATGAAACCAAATGTAAATGCTTTCGCTTAAGTTAGTCTTACGGCGGTCCAAGCATTTCACCACTCGCATCGTGATACTAATGTTCCAAAAGTGCTTCTATTAATCATTACCTCTTGATCTAAAAACCAATGAAAAGGAAACAGAAGTATTATTTCATTATCACATGCACAATATATTAAGCGACAAAATTGCACCTGGAGCCCAGCAATTTTAATCTCCTGGGAAGTGACTGAGAGAGCCATGATGGCTACACCCAATTGCTGAAAACGTTTAAATGCTTTCTCTTAAGTTAGTCTTACGACGGTCCAAACATTTCACCACTCGCATCGTGATACTAATGTTCCAAAAGTGCTTCTATTAATCATTACCTCTTGATCTAAAAACCAATGAAAAGGAAACAGAAGTATTATTTCATTATCATATGCACAAAATATTAAGCGACAAAATTGCCCCTGGAGCCCAGCAATTTAATCTCCTGGGAAGTGACTGAGAGAGCCATGTTGGCTACACCCAATTTCTCAAAACATTTATGCATGGAACTAGGGCGTTATCTGATCGACTTCGAACATCCAGCATCCATTTTTGATTGATGAAAACATTTTTGACAAATGCGTTCGCTTAAGTTAGTCCTTCGACGGTCCAACAATTTCACCTCTCGCATCGTTGTACTAATGTCCCCCAACTACTTCTATTACTGCTAATATTAAAAACCAATAAAGGTAAAAGAAAAATCCAATTTTATTACTTCGTGCACAAAATATTGAGGCTTTTGGAAACTGCTTTCAGTTATCTAATTTCCTGCATAACTTCTTGTGGTCATTTGTGATCATGACATGGGCGTAGGATATAAAAATCGTTTTAAATAGCTTTAATTTTGAAATTGAACCTAGATTTCATGTGACCCAGAGAATGACCACCATGTTCTTGTAGGTCACATGATGTAATTTAGAAATGTCAGCAACAGCAATTGGCTATTAGCCATTGGACAGGTTTCTCTATTGCCCATATAAAATAAAACATTTAATTACGACTATTGTTGCTCGTGCTGACATTTCAACCCCTTACTAAATGTTCTAAACTAATAATACCTGGCCCCAAAATGTCCATCATTCCTAGGTACATTATGGTTGGTTGGTTACCTTGGTAACCCCACCACCTTACTAGGATAGCATTTGTGGCCACTCACATGAAAAACCCCAAGAAAAGAAGAAAGACAATACGAGAAAGACAATACGAAAAACACCATCGAAAATACAAACAGTACAAAAAAATGTCGTTAAAGTGTAGTGGAAAAAGTTCAACAAATTAGTGAAAAAATAAATAGTAAAAATAACAAAATTTTAGAAACAAACCACACAATAAAAATGACTCAAATCCCAGGCAAAGAAGAACCAGAAATTACTCAACATCCGGTCTTGACATTCCAATAAAAAAAAACTAAAAAAGTCGTTCAATAAGGAAAACAAAAACCAAAAGAATGGTGTTGGTGCCGTGGTAGAATCATAACAGTCAACCAACCAGCCAGTCAGCCAAGCTATCTGCAAACCAACCTCAAAAGTCCAACCAACAATCAATTCCAAAAATTGTTTTGTCTTCTTTGGCCATTTGCAATAAATCGAAGGACGTCTTGAAAGCGACAGACGCCAAAAAAATTGCAAAGCGAAGAAGAAAAAAAGAAGCAACAACAACAACAAACAAACAAAAAGAACTCCTGTGTTCAACAGTGAAATTATGCTGACAATGATGGCCCCAACAGCCACAATCAGACATTCCAAAGAATTTAAAACAAATATTATGAATAATGATGATGATAATATTCCTCCTGCTGGTGCCGGTGCTGTTGCAGATGACGATGAAACAACAACAATAGCAGCAGCAACCACAACAATGTCAGATATTACTGGTCTACTTCAACGGACAGCGACGGCACCAGTCTCCATTGAGAAATCATTGGCCAGTCTGGAATTGCAATATTTTAAAGCTGTCTCCCTGTATCGACGTCGAAATTATGAAAAATGTGTTGAGGTGTGCAATGCAATGTTACAAGCAGGTCACGAAAATAATGTCCAAATGTTTAATACACCACCAGACCAGGAGGCCGAAGACGAGGAGGAACAGCAGCACCAGAACTACAACCACCATATTTCCGACCAACAATCAACCATTGATTTTAGGAACAATGGTAATAGCTTAACAGGCGGGGGATATTATCATGGTGGTGGTGGTGGTGCTGGTGGTAGGGGTAGTGTTGGCAACATAAGTAACAACAGTAGCAGCAGTAGTGGCAACAACATTCATCGTTACAGTAGCAATTTGCAACGCATGGGCGCCATCAAGGGTAGACAGCAGCACCAGCAACGTGGAATTTATGGCAACAATGTTAGCAACACTACAACCATCTCAGGAGCCTCCTCAAACTCAATAACCACAGTGTCTGCAGCAGTAGCATCATCATCATCGACAACCTCAAACTTGAACTCATCTGCAGGCCATGGAGCTACTGGAGCTAACTCGTTGTCTTCGTCCTTTGGTTTTATGCCCACGTGGATGATGGAAGGCGTTTGGCAATTAAAAATGCGCGCACTTACGCAACGCATCTACATTGATGACTTGGAAACAAATGATGCCGATGATGCTGGTATGTATGTTTGTGGAAAATAATCTGTCCGTCGTCCCCTGAGGGCATGCTTCACCACATCCCAACCCGACAATAACAACAAAAAAACTAAATACAAGAATTAATGATGGTCTTTTTTAATAACTGCTACCGAGAATTAATTGATATTTTCAAAAAATATGCAACTCATATAAATTTATGTACCAGGTCAGCCTCCTCTCTTCTGGAGGAAGGTCTTTCTACTGTGAAAATAGAGGTAACATAAAATTCTTGAAAGTAAATGGAGGAAGGAGATGCTTGCTTAAAAATTTTTATTTTTAAGCCAAAATTGTAAAGAAAGGAATGTGAATTAAGATCAATTATGTGGAGTGAGAAAGAAGAGGCGCAAGTTATCCAGGAATAGGGATCTCTAAGTAGAGATTAAGATTGATCTGTTGTTGCTATGTCAAGGCGAAAAAAGTTCGAATTCTGCAACCTAGCTGCTTTGCAAACATACTTCCCCCGGAGCCAAAAATTCTGGATTCCCGGGATCCGACTGAGTCATGATAGTAGCTACACCCAATTACTAGCTGGCATCGTTTATCTATGGAAATAGAGCAATGTCCGATCGAAGAGATGACTTCAAAAAAGAAACACTTCTTTAAGTCAAAATAATAAAGATAGAAATGCGAATTAAGGGGTTATCCCTAGTTGTGCTGGCCAAAAAAAAAATTATTTTCATAATTTTTTGTGGGGAAACTACTTATATTTTTTGGTAGATCTTTTATTCATATGAAAGATCACATTTTAAACGACCTTTGGAATTTTTGTTGTTGAAAAATGTTGCACAGTTTTGGCGAAAATGGCTAACTGCGAAACCTACTTTTAAAAAACGTTTTGCGGTGTCAGCGATAGCTCGAAAACGAATGGGTCGATCCTCATATATTTTGGTGCGCGTTTTAAGAACCTAATAATCTTGTCTTTAAGCGAGACAACATTTTAAAAAATCTATTTTAACAAAAATAGTGATCTGTTAATTCAAAATTTCGATTTGAACGAAAAAATGGGCCAATTCTAGACACAAAGTCGGCCAGAAAAAATTTTTAAAAAAATCTATCTCACTGAAAGATAAGTTTTTTAAGTATTTAATACGCTCATCAAAATATACAAAGGTCGGTCCATATAAACACATAATTGTTTAAATAATGCTAGGGGACTTCAATGCTTATCACGAGCTTTGGCACTCCTTCCTAGGTAATGACCAGAGGGGTACAGCGCTGGCTGAGCAAATTGATAGCACCACGTTTTACACGGTGAATGAAGACCCTTCTACGAGATATCACCATTGTGTCACCAGGTCTGATAAATGACGTATCCTGGCAATCCATCATTTCCCTTAGCTCAGACCACCTCCCTATCATCGTCTCCGTAAACAGACCACCCGATTTCATAACCTCTGAACACCGCACTTTCCTGAACCATGGGAAAGCTGATTGGCAAGGGTTCAGAGAATTTACCAATCACCGCTTCAGAGAATTGCCCACTCCCTCAGATCCTCGGGTAGCTGAGAAAACTTTCCGGGACATCATCACTGCAGCAGCCGCTCGATACATACCTGCTGGTCGAATACCCGAATTAAGACTAAACTTCCCAGAAGAGTCGACGTTACTAGCAAATGAGCATGAGAGTTTTAGAGCTTACTCTTGAAGTCAACAGGTTAGTAGGCGAACATAAACGGAAAAAGTGGCTAGGCCATCTGAAGCAATGCAACATTGGTGGAGGAATAGGTAAATTGTGGGCAACTGTTAAATCACTCTCGAGTCCAGAAAAAAAGGATGACAGAACGGCTGTTACTTTCAACCACGTGACAGTAACTGACCCAAAGAGATGCGCGTGTTATTCTAACCGGCAGCTCATAGAGCACCCCGAGAGTGATAGCGCGAAGAGAAGTGTGCTACGCCGTATATTAAGAGCCCTTCCAGCCGAGGATGTACCACCACAATTTACGATGAGCGATGTTGCAGATGCCATCCGAAACGCGAAATCATCCAAAGCGTTGGGCCCAAACCGAATATCGATGGTAATGCTTAAGCAACTGGATGAACCTGGAGTTGAGTATTTAACAAGTGTCCTCAACCTATCGTTAGCTACCCATATCATACAAGAACCCTGGAAAGTTGGCAGGGTGGTCCCGTTACTGAAGCCTGGCAGGATGCCAGAAGATGTGAATCGTACAGGCCGATTTCGCTCCTGTCGCCAGTAGCAAAGATCCTAAAGGCACTACTCCTCCTCACGATGAGAAGGTGTTTTCCAGTTGCCCAACATCAACATGGATTTCGGAAAATGCATATGTAGTACTACAGCATTAGACGCCATATCCACACATATCAGTAGAGGACTGAACCAGAAAAGGCCGTGTGACCGAACATTCATGGTGGCTCTTGACCTATCGAAGGCTTTCGATACCGTCAACCATGCCAAGCTGTTCGTAATGTCCAGCCATGTTTGAAACGTTGGGTAATCAACTATATGTGCGGACGCCAGTCGTTTGTGGAATTCAGAAACAAGAAGTCCAAACCCCGTAGTTCCAAAAGGAGAGGTGATATCTCCGGAACTGTTTAGCCTCTACCTTTCTGAAATTCCACACCCTCCAAACGGTATAGAGATCGTGATGTATGCGGATGATTGTACGATCTTGGCGTCGGGACCTATCATCGATGACATATGTGATAGGTTAAATGTCTACATAGCTGACCTAGCGCAGTTCTTCCATCTGAGGAATATGAAAATATCCGCCGCTAAATCCACTGCCACACTGTTTACCACATGGACGGCTGAAATGAGGCTCCCACTGAACATATTGGTCGATGGTGCACTGATTCCGACCACTAATACTGGGTGTAACGGTCGATAGCATGTTTAAGTCGTCCGCGCATACCATAGCTATTTGCGATAAGATCAGAAGTATGAACAAGGTGCTCAAGTCGCTGGCCGGCAGCACTTGGGGAGCTGACAAAGAGACCTTGTTGACCACCTACAATGCAATATGCCGGTCTCTGGTAAGCTATGCGGCCCCAGCGTGGTCTGCAAAGGTTAGCACTACGCAGTGGAGGAAGAAACCTGCCGGAATGCTGGCCTGAGGACTGCAACAGGGTGCCTCCTCATGACGCCAGTGGACCATCTTCATGAGGAGACGAAGGTTTTACCGGTGCGTCAACACAATAAGATGTTGTCGATGCAGTACCTGCTTGGGTGTTATCGCAGTGAGCATCCCTGTCGCGATTTAATGGACAGGCTTCCTCCACCCAGGCACGTCAGGAGAGATCTTCATGATCTAGAGAGAGAGGTCCAAAGGTATAAAAGAGAACCTCTAGACCAACGAGCCTATCAGGCAGTCTTGGATAGCATTCACCCTGACATGGTTGCGCAGGCAGTACAGAGATACAGTGTGAATGCCGTTCTTGGAGACCACCCCCCATCCATCGCAGCAGAAGGCAAACACGAGAGGTTTTAGCCCAGTTAAGATCCGGACGATGCAGCAGCCTCAATTCGTATTGGCCCCGAATTGACGCCACGATACCCAACACATGGCCAGCATGTGGATTGGGACCACACGATATACTGCATTTCTTTAGCTGCCCAGCTAACCCTACTCACCTGTATCCTGATTCCTTATGGACGCAACCAGTCCAGGTTTCAGAATTCTTGAATCTGGATACAGAGCAACCTCATAACTGAAATAATACACGAACGAACACATTTGCGTTGCTACAACAACAACAACGACAACAAAGGTCGGTCCATTCGTTTTTGAGCTATCGTTGGCACTGACTTCAAAAATAACATTTCGAGAAAAATGCGTTTTAAGTTTTTATTATACCCTCAGCCTTTACGCTAGAAAGGGTGTACAGACTTTGATACGACCAAAAATGTGCCTCATCGAAATAATGGTTTTAGACCCAAGTATGTTTGGACGAAATTCGTTTCAGACAATTTACAGTCGATTTAGCCATGTCCGTCCGTCTGTCTGTCTGACTGATGCGCACGATAACTCTCGAACGGATCAACTGATTCGAACCAAATTTTGGGTATCGTAATATTTTGTCCAAACTTAGTTTAAGATCGAAGATGAGCAATATCGGTCCACTCCTTCGGGTACCTTCCCCACAAAAGTTCAAAATTTGTCTGTAAAATTGTGTGAACGATAACTCTCTTTGCACTTTGCACATCGTATTATTGTTCGAATATGGAGTATATTGGTCCACTCCTTCGGATACATCCCACACAAAATTCGGTTTAAAGTGAAGTTTAAGAGCTCCTCTCGGATCGTTTTGAAATTTGTTTCAGTAAGTTGTCATTGCGGCTCCCTTTACGACGGTAAAATTTTCTTCTTGCGCAAGTCCATACTTCCTGAGATATTGGCTTAAAAGTTCAAAGAAACCCTGACGGCACCAACCAAAATGTCAAAACCGCAATATAATTCTCGTAGGGAGTTTCTGATTGGTGCGGACTTTGCACATTATATTATTTCATCCAGTCATGTATCAGGTTGGAATATGGACTATATCGGTCCACTTCTTCCCGTACCTCCCATACAAAATTCGGTTAAAGTGAAGTTCAAGAGCTCCTCTCGGATTGTTTTGAAATTTGTTTCATTAAGTTGTCCTTACTGCTTTCTTTACGACCCTTTTCTTGCGCAAGTCCATACTTCCTGAGATATTGACTTAAAAGTACCAAGAAACCCTGGCGGCACCAACCAAAATGGCAAATCTGCAAGTAATTCTCGCAGGGAGTTTCCGATTGGTGCAGACTTTGCACATCATATTATTTCATCCAGTCATGTATCAGGTTGGAATGTGGGCTATATCGGTCCACTCCTTCGGGTACCTCCTACACAAAATTCGGATAAATTTAAGTTTAAGAGCTAATCTTGGATTGTCTTGAATTTTTTCAGCAGGTTGTCCTTGCGATTCCCTTTATGACGTTAAAATTTTTTTCTTGCGCAAGTCCATACTTCCTGAGATATTGGCCTTAATGTTCCAGAAACCCTGACGGCATCAACCAAAATGGCAAATCCGCAAGATAATTCTGGCAGGAGTTTCTGATTGGTGCAGACTTTGCAGATAATGTTATTTTATCCAGTCATGTATCAGGTTGGAATATGGGCTATATTGGTCCACTCCTTCGGGTACATCCCACACAAAAATCGAAAAAAGTGAAGTTTAAGAGCTCTTTTTTTTCAGTAGGTTGTCCTAGCGGCCTCATTTTCAACGGTACAATCTTTTTCCGGAGTAAGTCAATACTTCCTGAGATGATGGTCCTAGCACCTAGTGTAAAGACTCCCCAGCAAAAAAGTCATTACCAAGTAATGACTTTATTCATTTTTACCTGGGGTTGTCATAAGAAGGAAGTACTTCGTTAAATATATTTCTAGGTACATACCAAAATGTTAAAAAAAAACATATGTTCTATTTTTAGAATAATTGAGGTGAATTTATGTTCACATTTGTAGGGCCTCCAACATAGTATAGAGGGCATGTTAAGTTTGTTTTTTCTGTTTGTAACACATCGAACTAAATGGACTAGAAACTCCTTCACTAAAAATTGTCAAGATAGGTCCATGTTTTGGTATAGCCCCCATATAACGGTACCTCTCGATTTAAGGTATTTTGAGAATTTTTAGCTACATTTTTCTCTCAAATTGGGTTCAATTTAGCATTTGGAGTTTCAAGAGATTAAAAAACTTCTGCACCAAAAATGGTGAAGATAGGTCCACGTTTTGGTATAGCCCCCATATAACGGCACCATTCGATTACAAGTATTTTTACGTTTTTAGCTACATTTGCAGACCAAATTAGCTATAATTTGTCATTTAGGGCTACCAGTGATCAAGAAACTTATGGACATAGGGTCAACGTTTTATTGTAGCCCCCATATAACGGTACCGACCCACAGTGGGAAAAATACAGATCTAACGTGCCGAAAATAAAAAAATGGACTTGAAGGAAACTATGAAACGGCAGTACAATATTGAACTAGAGTGTTGATTGTACTCAACGGTATATGTAATAATTAGACAGCGGAATCCTATGCAAATTCATATATGGTTAGGATGGTCGTAGAGAAAATCTGATTAGACAGAAACTTATTTTATCACAAAATAAAACGAACTAGGCCCAGAAATTTTTGCATATCTTGCATATTTTGACATATTTGCGTAAAATGAGCATATGCAAAACCATATTCAAGGATATATGGCCTAAGTACTTACTTACTTAGCTGGCCCATTACAGAACATTTGTTCCATAGACCGAACAAAGAAAAGATCTCCATTCCTCTCTGTTTTGTGCTTCGCTTTTTGGAATACCGCGCCTTGTCATCTCATCATCCACTTGTTTGCGCCATCTATTCTTTGGCCTGCCAATTCTGCGTGCACCGCCATGTGGCATGTATTCATACGCCTTTTTAGCGGGTTCATCGCTCATTCTTATGATATGGCCTAGCCAACGCAATCGTTGCATCTCGATACGTTTAACTATATTCATGTCTTTGTATAGCTGGTAGAGCTCGTGGTTCATACGACGTCGATATTCACCGTCAACGCAAATCGGCCCGTAGATCTTTCGAAGAATTTTCACAATTACACACCAAGCACTGCCTTATCTGCTTGCGCAAGTACCCATGCTTCGGAGCCATACATTAGCACGGGTAGTATCAGCGTTTTGTATAGTGTTATTTTTGTTTGACGAGATGTGGCTTTATTTTTAAATTGCTTACTTAAACCATAGTACCATCTGTTGGCCAATACAATTTTTCTTCTTATTTCACAACTGATGTTGTTTGTTGTGTTTATGGCAGTGCCGAGGTAGACGAAGTCTTTAACTACCTCAAAATTGTAGGTACCAACTTCCACAGTCCGAGCTCTATGGACGCTTTGCGCGTCGACACCATCAATTTGGTCTTTTTCCCGTTTACCGCCAGACCCACTTTCGCCGATTCTGCTTCGACCTTCCTAAAGGTATCATTTACTTCCTTTACTGATCGTCCCATGATGTCTATATCATCAGCATAAGCAAGTAACATGTGGCTATTGGTGTAGATTGTGCCACTTCTTTTGACGTTTGCCTCTCGTATAACCTTCTTTTGCAGGATGTTGAAAAGATCACACGAAAGGCTGTCTCCTTGCCTGAAACCTCTTTTGGTAAAAAACTCTTCCGAGAGGTTCTTTCCTATTTTAACTGAAGATCTTGTGTCAGTTAGAGTCATTTTACAAAGCCGAATGAGCTTTGCGGGGATACCAAATTCAGACATTGCTTGGAATACCTTTGATCGTAGCGGACTGTCGAAGGCTGCTCTATAATCGACAAAAAGGTGGTAGGTGTCGATCTGCATCTCTTGGGTCTTCTCCAGGATTTGCGGCATGGTAAATATCTGGTCAATGGTGGACTTGCCAGGTCTAAAGTCGCATTGGTATGGTCCAATTATTTCGTTGACCATTGGCTTTAGTCGTTCGAACAATATCCCTGATACTATCTTATAGGCAATAGGGAGAAGACTTATGCCCCTATAGTTGGAGCATACAGTCTTACCTCTTTTCTTGTGGACGGGACATAGAATGCTCAGGTTCCAATCGTCGGGTACGCGTTCTTCTCCAGCGCGTCGCCTCCGGTTTTAAACTGCTCGGCTGGTAAGCCATCGGCTCCTGCTGCTTTATTATTCTTCAGTCGGTTGATTGCTGTTTTTACATCATCTTGGCCGGGCGGTATACATCCTATACCATCTTCTGGGATTGGATCTGTGGTATCATCGTCTTCGCTACTATTGGATACCAACAGATTGGAGAAATGTTCCTTCCATATCCTGAGCACGCTATCTGTATCTGTTACCAGATTACCTTGCTGGTCTCTACAGGAGGATGTGCCTGTACCAAAGCCATCTGTTTGATGTTTCACTCTTTGGTAGAATTTTCGGACTTCATTCTGGCTCCTGTACATCTCGATTTTTTCACACTCCCGCTTTTCCATTTCTCTCTTTTTCCTGCGGAAAGGACTTTCTGTTCTCTCCTTTTCTCCCGATAGCCCCTATGCCGCAATTTTCTCTTCGGTAGCAGCACGACACTCCTGGTCATACCATGGATTCTTTGGTGGAGGTCTCTCGTATCCAACTACTGATTTTGCGGCTGTTTGCATGGAGTGGGCAATGTTTTACCATTGTCCAGATATGTTATCGGGACGAGGAGTGCTTAGATTAAGCAGTTGGGCCAGTTGAGTGGAATATGCTGTGGCTATCTGTTGTGATTGCAGCTTACCGATGTCCAACTTCCGTGTTGTGTCTGTTCGCACTTTGTTTGCTACATTTAATCTGGTACGTACCTTTGCTGCAACAAGGTAGTGGTCCGAGTCTATGTTTGCACCTACGAACGATCGTACATCCAACACGCTCGATGAATGTCTTCCATCTATCACAACGTGATCAATTTGATTACTTGTTCTTTTATCTGGCGACAGCCAGGTGCCCTTATGAATATCGAGATGCTTAAATCTGGTATTGCTAGCTACCATGTTTCTTGCAGCTGCAAAGTCTATCAGCCTCATACCATTGTCAGATGTTTCACTGTGGAGACTGAATTTCGCTACTGTTGGGCCAAAGATATTCTCCTTTCCAATTCTGGCATTAAAATCGCTTAGTATAATTTTAATGTCATGGGTAGGGCAACGGTCATAAGTCTTCTAAGCGCTCGTAAAATATATCTTTGGTCTGTTCGTCCTTGCCTTCAGTGGAAGCATGAGCGCAAATAAAGCTGATGTTGAAGATTTTCGCTTTTAATCGAATTGTATCAAGTATTTCATTTACTAGGGTGAAGCTGGAGACCAGATGTTTTAACCTCCGACCAACTACATATTCGCAAACAAACTCATGCTTTGTGTCATGGCAGCTATAATACAGTGCGTCATCTTTAGGTGTTGTTGTGACGCCTTTCCCTTACAATCGTATTTCCTGTATGGCCGACATTACGGCCTTGTACTATTTAAGGACATCTGCCAATGCGTAAACTGCACCATCTCTATAAAGAGTGCGAACATTCCAGGTGCAGATTTGCAGATCATGGTCTTTAAAATGTTTGCGGGGTTCGTCAACTTTAGAGGTTTTTTTTTTTCTTTATTTTTATTATAGTAGGCTGTTTTTCCCGACGTCCAAACCCAAGTTTTGAACGTTCTTATGGGGTGAACGCGCGGCACATGTTAGCACACTACCTTTAACGGGTGTTAAAGACAGTACCCAGGTGACACCACGGGGAGGTCAGTGTCCACTTGAGATGAAAGAGGGACCAAGATAAATCCTGGGCTTTGCCATGTTAAAACCGGTCAGGACCGCTTCTTGGTATCTTCCACCCCCTACGTCACCAAATGTAAGGCCAATTTTTTCTAAATTCTTCAATTAAAATAGGGGTTGAGTATGGAAATTAGCCGAGTTTAGCTTTCATTTTAATTTTTTCTGTATCTTGTCTAGAACAATGTCTTAAATTTTTACCTGCGACTTCCTGCGATTTTTGGTTTTATATACATTTTTAGGAAATATGCCAATTCGGGAACTAAGATTTTTTAACTTTGGTTCAAATAAAACTACGATTATGGGAAACATTTTGATAATCAGATATCGCTTGAAATTGATCACGACATAGCAGATAAGAAATTACAAAATGAAAAAGTCCGTCCTACGGTTCAAACGATAAGGGTGGAAGTAGGAAAATTAATGCAGTTTTCATTACCAAAAAGTGCAGAATGGGGTGATCTTGAACTCTTATTACACCCTCCATCATAAATTATGTATATTCAAATCAGATTTCAGCCATTTCGGTTGGATGATGTGGGTGAAATTTTAAAAGTACCGAAAGTCGGGCCAGACCTTCCAATGGGGCCTATATCAAAAAGTGGTCCTGTACCAACAATTCTTTGTTGGAATATTTTATACCCCCAACGAAAACTAAATGCCAAATTTCAGCTATTTCCGCTGGATAATGCGGCTAAAATCATCAAATTTACATAAATGGGGACCGCCCTATGGGAGTGAGATCAAAAAAATATATAAATAATACAAATAGGCCAACTATATCAATAAATGAAGTAAAATTGTCAATCTGAAACTATTCTTATCATAATTATGGATAAACATACAATAAAACATCGAATTTTATTTTCTACACGCCAAATCCCGACCGACCGGCCGATCAGAGTATTTCATGGTGGAGAGTATAAAAAGTTCGGCCCGGCCGAACTTATCGCTTTTTTCTTGTTTTAACTAATCATATCTAAGATATTCTGTGGAAGTTTAGCGGACCTCTTGGCCAGGTATGACTTTCACTATAGAATAATTCACTGTCTTCTGAAATGGGCTCGACACATTGATCACATTTAGGAAGCTAACAGCTAAATCCTCTGATAGTAACATTTTCATTCTACGCCTATGCAGTATCTTAAAGTCGATAACGTTATATATTTCTCTGTGCTCAGGGCTAATCCTCCTAACCATCATTTCTATTGCCAGGCGGTCGGAGTTACAGTCGAGAGTGTCTAAATTGTATGTCTTAATTGTCGAGGTTTTTATTTATGTTTATAGTTTGGTTAGTCCAAAAAACAATTTGTAAATACACAAACCATCACCTATCTACTAGAAGAAAATACAATCCCAGTAAAAAAAAAGTCATTTAATATGAAATTATGACCACCAGCATAACTTTTTAACATCACAAACTAATACAATTTATGAGTGAAGGAAACACCGCCATTGGACGAACGAACTGCGGCAGCCACAGCCAGCCAATAAGCATATTTTATAAAAACAATAAGAATGGCATGCAATCCACTGACCGCTTCTTAAAGAAGATGCGCAGCAGCAGTTTCGATGTGAAATGTTCTTTTTGAAAAAGAGATACAATTTTTACGATGAAAAACCACAAAGTAATAGAATCTTCTTCTTCTTTAATATGTTGTGAGTGCTGGTGGCGGAACGGCCGGCCGGCTTGTTGTTGCGACAATTTGTAGCTGTTGTGGGGATTTGGTATCCAAAGTCAATGCTTGGACCAATGTTTGAATAAAGGCATAGAAATGTATGGATAAATTGGTCATGATGAACCTTCAAGCTACCACTTGGCAACATGACAATTACATCCATACAGATGTATGCATGCCATGCATGTTTGGGTTGGCAAAACACTTATACTTAATTATGATGATAAACACATAAACCTTAACCTCAAGAAGAATTTAATCCAACAATATGACCGACATTCCAACAACCATTGCTAGCTAGCCACCACCACAAGTTCCATCATCAAAGTCACTAGACAGGCTTAAAATTATTTTTCGTTTAAGAACTCGAAAAAATAATCAGTAAGCAAAGTCGACAGCTAATGCCCTCATCATATAACTTTAAAACCAAGTAAGAAAGTATGATATAGAGCAAAATTTGTTAGTAAGGAAACTTGTGATTTATAGATTTGGAAGGATTTTTTGAAAAAAATTTACAGTTATCTTGTGCACTAGCTATTTGGGCGACGTAGGGGATGAAACGGTCCTGACCGGCTTTAACATGGCAAAGTGCAGGATTTGTCTTGGTCCCTCTTTCATCTCAAGTGGACACTACCTCCCCGTGGTGTCACCTGGGAAACTGCCTTTAACGCCCGTTAAAGGTAGTGAGCTAACATGTGCCGCGCGTTCACCCATAAGAACGTTAAAAACTTGAGTTTAGGCGTCGGGTTAGTAACCCTCATCATCCCAACAACACCCAAAGGTGACGCACTGTATTATAGCTGCCATGACAAAAAGCATGAGTTTGGTTGCAGATTTGTAGTTGGTCGGAGGTTAAAACATCTGGTCTCCAGCTCCACCCCAGTGAATGTAAGACTCGCTACAATTCGATTAAAAGCAAAATTCCTCAACATCAGCTTTATTTGCGCTCATGCTGCTCATGCTCCCACTGAAGACAAGCACGAATAGACCAAAGATATTTTTTACGAGCGCTTAGAAGAAACATATGACCGTTGCCCTGCAGATGACATTAAAATTATTCTAGGCGATTTAAACACAGTCGGAAAATTCAGTCTCCACTTAGTATTAGTATGAGGCTGATAGACTTTGCAGCTGCAAAAACATGGTAGTTAGCAGTACCAGATTTAAGCATCTCAATATTCATAAGGACGCCTGGCTGTGATAGATGGAAGATATTCAACGAGCGTGTTGGATGTCCGATCGTTCCGAGGAGCAAACATAGAAGCACAAACAGATACAACGCGGAAGTTGGACATCGGTAGGCTGCAAACATCACAGATAGACACAGTATTTTCCACTCAACTAGCGCAATTGCTTAATGAAAGCACTCCTCGCCCAGATAACATATCAGCACAATGGCAAAATATTGTCCACTCCATGCAAACAGTCGCAAAATCCATACTTGGATACCAGAGACCTCCACCAAGGAATCCCACGGCAGTGGGTTCTCTGTACCCGATTGACCCGGGACCACACAACATCAGCGTTCCGCCCAGCGGGTGCCACCTCAGTATACATGTGTTTGTATTTGTTTCGTTTTTCTGTGCTGGAAGCAACATATCCCGGAATGTCTGCTCCGGATTCTTTTGGTCCGTGCCGGGACGGAGGAAAACCCAGGACCAATATATTTGTGCTCGGTTTGTCACATCCGCATCTTCACCAATCCAATCCATATCCAATCTTCGGTGAGATGCAATAGATGTCAGGAGTGGGTGCATTTAAGGGGTTGCTCTGGACTTGTCCACGCGAGGGACTACGATAGGGACTATGTTGCTGCATGCTGCGCGAACACACCCCCCAGTAAGTCGTCGTCGTCAGATTACGAAACTCCTTCGTCGTCAGATTTCGAAACTCCCCCGCAGTCCTCCCAACAGCAGCCGCACGCGCAGCATTTAACACCAGCCGTTGTTGTTCCAATCCCGGAAAATACATCCTATTTTCAATTTAATTGCAATGGACTCCTTGGTAAGATCGACGAAATAGTGGAATTTATGAATCGGAAGAAGATCAAGGTCGCGGCGGTGCATTAAACCATGCTGAACGACCACCGCTCAGTACGTTGTGATGGTTACAATGTATTAACGCAGGATCGCACCAGATGTGGAGGTAGGGGATTAGCTTTCCTTTTGCACCAGTCTGTTCAATACAGACCTATCTCGCTTGAGCCTGCCTCTAACGACCCGTACATGGAATGTATGGGGATAGCAGTCAGGTGAGGAACTGCCGAGATAGAGTTGCTGAACGTATACATCCCGCCGAGAAATAGGTGTATCTGAGATTATTAGCCCGCTTTTGGAAGGTCATAATCGTCTGGTCTTGGGGGACTTTAATGCGCACCATGAGATGTGGCATTCGGCCCTCGAAAAACGACCAGAGGGGTATAGCGCTGGCTGAGCACATTGATAGCTCTACGTTTTGCT
This sequence comes from Musca autumnalis, assembly GCF_047663935.1. Classification (NCBI taxonomy): domain Eukaryota; kingdom Metazoa; phylum Arthropoda; class Insecta; order Diptera; family Muscidae; genus Musca; species Musca autumnalis. Next base: position 194,557,899 of record NW_027411755.1, read on the forward strand.
CGGTCAATGAGGACGCCGCTACCAGAATTAGAGGAGCGTGTCATAGTTCGCCAGACATAACCATCGTGCCACCAGGTCTGACAAATGACGTCACCTGGCAACCCGTCATTTCCCTTGGATCAGACCATCTCCCCGTAATTGTCTCCATCAACAGACCACCCGATTCCATCACTTCTGAACGCCGCACATTCGTCAATCATGGGAAAGCTGATTGGTCGAGTTTCAGAGAGTTCACTACTCGCCGCTTCAGGGAATTGCCCAATCCTTCTGATGTTCGGGTAGCGGAAAGGACGTTCCGAGACATCATCAATGTTGCGGCCGCTAGACATATACCTGCTGGTCGAATACCCGAAGCAAGACCAAATTTCCCAGCAGAGGCGACGGGATGAGCGTGATGAGCTTCGTCGAACCAATCCCGACGACCCCAGAGTCGGGGAGCTGACACTGGAAGTTAACAGCGGTTAAATCATCTGATGAGTTGCAACATTGGAGGCGGTATAAGTAAATTGTGGGCAAGGTTAAGTCACTCTCGAAGCCCGAAAGGAGGGATGAGAGAACCACAGTAACGTTTGGCGACGTTACGTTGACTGACCCGAAGAGGTGTGCAAGTTACTTCAATCGACAGTTTGTCGAGCACCCCTAGAGCGACAGGGCGAAGAGAAGAGTGTTACGTCGCATTAGATCTCTTCCTACAGAGGATGAACCACCATAGTTTACAATGGATGATGTTGCGAATGCCATCAGAAACGCTAAATCATCCAAAGCGTTGGGCCCTGACGGAACTTCCATGGTAATGTTGAAATAGCTGGATGAGCCGGGAGTGGAGTATCTCACTAAATCTCTAAACCTGTCGCTAGCCACCCTTATTGTTCCCGAAGCCTGGAAAATGGGCAGGGTGGTCCCGCTACTGAAGCCAGGCAAGGATGCCAGCAAAGGTTATGGGGGCTATCATGAACAGCAATTCCCCGTGATTTTTTTCACTTTCTCTCTTAAGTTGCAACGGCGGAAAACTCACGGGGAAATTTCATTCATGATAACCCCCTATATCTCCGGAACTGTATTCCGCCCCCTCCAGACGACATTGAGATTGTAAGGTATGCGGATGATTGTAAAATCCTGGCGTCAGGTACCTACCCTGATAACATCTGTGAGAGACTGAACGCCTATTTAACCGATCTTACCAACCTTGTCCACGCGAGGAATATGCAGATATCCGCCACTTAATCGATGGCCACTCTGTTCACCACATGGACGGCGCAGTATAGAAGAGAGTTGAATATCAGGGTCGATGGCAGCAGAATTCCGACCACAAACTGCCCCAAAATTCTAGGGGTCATATTCGACACCACTTTCACGTCATCCTCGCATGCCACAGCTATCTGCGATAAACTGAAATGTAGGAACAAGGCCCTTAAGTCCCTAGTCGGCCGGACTTGGGGTGCAGATAAAGAAACCTCGTTGACCACGTACAAAGCGATAGGTCGGCCTGTGGTAAGCTATGCGGCGCCAGTTTGGTCCCAGAATTTATGCGACACGCAGTGGGATAAGATTCAAATTTGTCAGAACGCCGCCCTGAGAACAGCAACAGGGTGCCTCCTAGTTAGCACCATCTGGGAGGAAGAACGAGTACCCGACGATTGGAACCTGAGTATCCTGTGCCCCGTCCATAAGAAAGGAGATAAGACTGTGTGATCCAATTACAGGGGCATACGCCTGCTCCCTATTGCATATAAGATAGTTTCTGGTATATTGTGTGAGAGACTAAAGCCTATGGTCAATGAAATTATTGAACCCTATCAGTGCGGCTTTAGACCGGGCAAAACCACCATTCACCAGATATTTACCTTGAGACAAATCCTGGAAAAGTCCCAAGTCTTCGAGTGAATAAACAACAATCAAATGATGTTTTTGTTCACGCGTGAGGGAGAAAAGCAAATGCAAAGACAACTCAGTGTAATCGCTGAGTATACTGTTTTTGCAAAGAAACGCAGCCCTGGTTTACACAATTTTACAGACAAATTTTGTTCTTTAGTGGGAGAAGTACCCGAAGGAGTGGACCGATATGGCCCATCTTTCCAAGTTTGGTCAAAATATTTCGAAGTACAAAATTTGGTTAGAATCGGTCTAGTTATGCTAATATTGGTATTTATCGGCGAGATGTATACGTTAAGCAACTTTACCCCGGGCAGCTGTACAACTAACCGCAACATTCCACGTACGGGTCATATTGAAAATACTGGTGCAATAGGAAAACAAATCCCCCACTTCCACTTTTGCTACGATCTGCCATCAGTACGTTGGAACCATCACAACGCTGTAAGCTTGTTGATCTTGGCTTCCTATACCGCCGCGACCTTGCTGTTCTGCCGACTTATAAAATTCACTATTTCTTCTATCTTTCATCGGAGTCCTCCGAGTTAAATTGCAAAAGGAAAGCATTTTCAGGAGTTGCAACAGCAACGGCTGGTTTTAGATGCTGTTTCTCCCTGTCGTAGTCCCTCACATGGACGAGTCCAGAACAGCTCCTAAGATGCACCCTCACCGAAGCTTGAGAGTGGTGGATGCGGATGTGACAAATCAAGCACATCAATGTTGGTCCTAGGTGCTCCTCCGTCACCAAGCGGACAAAAATAATCCAAAGCATGCATTACGGGATATGCTGATTCCAACATAGAAAAACTATACGAATACAGATATACATATGTACACTGAGGTTCCCGTCGCTGGTCGGAACAGGGCATTCTGTGGTTCAGGGTCTTCAGAGGAGGTGCTTATAAAGTAGTTAGCGCAATCCGCATAGTATTATTTCTGTCTGTGGTATGCTATGAGTCCTATGCATCGCAGTTGAAGAATATTAAAAACTGTCAAAATTATATCCTGAAGGCTGCAACAGGTTATCCTTAATAACATTGCAACAGGATACCGCCTTATAACATTTATGGACCATTTTCCATGAGGAGCCAACAATTTGACCGGTTCATCTACACAAGATGTTGTCGATGCAATACCTGTTTAGCTGCTAGATCATCCCCGCTACAGTTCGTTCGACTCTCTTCGCCCACACAGGTATGTCAGACCTCTATGACATATGTAGAAAGAGAGGTCCAGCGACCCTAACCGTCTAGTCGGCCAATAAAACTAGAGCGTTACAAACCCATGAGTTCAACATAAAATTATATAAAATTCCACATGTAAAGGTGTAGGGCATAGCTATAAAAATGCTATTTTTCTCCAACAAACCACATTACAGCAACCGCCGTCATCTTGTTGATGTTGGACGGTACACATACAAAACAAAAAAATGGACATTGGGGATGTAACCAACCGTGGTGCCTGGTGGCGGTGGCTAGTGATGGTATGCTAGCTAGCTTAAAAAAATGCCGGGCTTTCAAAACCAAATGGTGATTCACTGAATAGAAGACAGAGAGAGAGAAAGGGTGGGATGTAACACTGCCGGCCGTAACTTAAGATTCTTAAAGGTTTGGTGGAGGCACGCATCCAAAAAGTATGCACATATTTAAGTTGATGCCAGGTTGGGCCATGTCATGGCATTTTACAGCAGTTTGTTGTTGTCGTCATATCGTCGTAGTATCTCCTTGTTTTTCATATTGCTGTTGTTGTAATTGTTTAGTACTGCCCACATTCCATTCTGTTCAATCACCTTGAAAAAATCTTAAATATCTTTTGGTTATTTTTTTTTCAGCGTTATTGTGGTAAAGTTTTTGTTTTTTTATGTTCTTCATCGAAACGATAAAAAATATTCAGCAAAAAGAAAAGAGTGCAAAATTCTTCGAGTTCTTTGGCAATTGCATGTAAACATTTTGTTGTTGTAAAGCATTTGAAATAAATTAGTTGTGTGGTGAAAGGAATTTATGTTGGAATTTCCAAAATTGCAATTCGAATTTTCCTAAATGTTTTATAAACACAGGTTTAGTTATATGATGGCTTTCAAACAAGGTCAGTGAATATGAAGTTCGGACCATTTAAACATTTAATACATCATCAGGAAATTTTATGATTTGTAAAGTTTCGAAAAAATTGGATACTCATTTCCTAAAGTTATAGTGCTCATCTATTGTTGTAACCTATCAAATGGGCTCTTTGGACTTTAGGTTCCCGTATGTACCTTTGGACCTCTCTTTCTAGATCAGGAAGATCATTCCTGACGTGGTGGGGAAGCCTGTCCACTTGATCGTGGCAGGTATGCTCCAGATACTGCATCGATAACTTCTTGCTCTGATGCACCAGTAAAATATGCCATATCGGTCCACAAATGTTCAAAATTTTCTGTGAAATGGTGTGAACGATAACTCTTCGGTCCAAACTTTGCACATCGTATTATTCCTTCCAGATATAGATCGGGTTCGAATAGGGACTATATCGACCCACTCCTTCGGGTACCTCCCACAAAAAATTCGGATAAAGTGAAGTTTAAGCTCCTCTCGGATCATTTTGAAATTTGTTTCAGTAAGTTGTCCTTGCGGCTGCCTTTACGACAGTACAATTTTTTTTCTTGCGCAAGTCCATACTTCCTGAGATATTTGCCTAAATGTTCCAAGAAACCCTGACGGTACCAATCAAAATGGCAGATCCGCAAGATAATTTTCGCAAGGAGTTTCTGATTGGTGCAGACTTTGCTCATCATATTATTTTATCCAGTCATCTATAAGATTGGAATATGAGCTATATAGGTCCATGCCTTCGGGTAACTCCCACACAAAATTCGAAAAAAGTGAAGTTTAATAGATCCTTTCGCATCGTTTAGATTCTTCTTTTCAGTAGGTTGTCCTAGCGGCCTCATTTACAACGGTACAATCTTTTTCTGGAGTAAGTCAATACATCCGGAGATAATGGTTCAAGCTCCAAAACCCCACCGGCACATACTAAAATGGCTATTGTGTAGATAACTGTAAACATTTTTCAAAAATTTCTTTCAAACTTAGTTCAACGTAGCTTCAAATTTCGAGTCCTTTATGAAGAAGTTTAGTTACTATAAAAAGGTTTGGTATACAGTGTCGGCCAAAACTAAAGCACCCACTCAGAACACTTTTTTAAATGGTATTTTTTTAAGAAAACAATGTCGTAAATTTGTTTTGTATTTTTCTTTTTATTTATATCCTTATTATTGGAAAATATAAACATAAGGAATTCAGAATTTAACAAACAAAAGTATAAATTTAAAAATCATTTTAGGTCGCAAATATAAGCGGAAAAAACTAAAGCACCCTCCAATTCGAGGTACAACAAAAACTATTGAAATCAATATTTCGTTTCTGGATGACACAAGCACACCTTTTAGGCATAGAGGATATTAAATTATTAATTATTGCGGGCGATGTTGCTTCCCAGGCTATTTTTGCGGCTTCAAATAAATGTTCTTTGGTTTTGCATTTTTCTGGTTGATTTTTGAGCTAACGATCTCCCACAAGCCCCAATCGAGAGCTAAGATCAGGGGTTTGGGCAGGCCAATGAAGAACTTCTGTCGAATTGTTTTGGAATCAATCCTTAACCACTTTCGATACATGTTTTGGCTCGTTACCTTCCTGGAATGTCCATCTAAGTGGCATCTTTTATTCAGCATAAGGCAACAGCACGTCTTTTAATACATTTCGATACTTGAAGCGATCAATAATTCAATTATTTTATGAATTGGTCCAATCCCTTGCCCCGAAAAAAATCTCAGATCATTATGTTCGCCTCCTTGTTTTACAGTGCCCTTACAATATTAAGGAATTAACCGTTGTCCATTTCATCTACCCCTTATGCCATCCGAATACTTTAAAATCAACTTAGATTCATCAGAAAACCTCAATTTTTTGATACCCCCCTTCAGATGGGTCTTAGCGAATTTAAGTCTGCCTTTTCATTTTTTGACGATATGAATGGTTTTTATTTGCTGGTCGTCGACTGAATAAACCGGCCTCTACCGCTTTTCTATAAATCGTTATTTTGCTACGAGCCCTAACCACTATTAATTCGTACACATTGCATTTTTCAACAATGTGATATTAAAATATGCATATCTTCAGAACTATAATGACTACACAAACAAATTTTTTTTATTCTTAAAGATAATTTCATTCTCTTTAGACATATATTAATAAAAATACATACAACGGTCTCGACCACTTTGACATGGTACTGACTAGCTTTTGACAATCATCTCGGGTTATCTAGTCCCAAATTTTCTGAATTTTGGACTTTAACCCGTTAACAGTCCGTTGGGGTTCATTTCGAAGCTTTCTTTTCATAATAGCCCACAAATTTTATATTGGATTAAGGTCTGAACAAGAGGATTACCAATCCCGGACCTCGATTCCATTTTCTTCAAGCTACTTTTTCGTATTTTTAGCAGTATCGGAAAAAACACCATCCTGTTAGAATACGTATTCCCCATAGTCTGCTAATTTCGATACAGATGGTATCAGATTTTCTTCCTGGATTTTTATATATTTTTCTGCATTTACGATTCCATCTATGAAATGGAGCTGACCAACACTTTTTGAAGAAATACATCCCTATACCATAACGCTAACTGAAAACTTTACTGTACGTTTTAAGCAGTTTTTATTATATGCCTCGGCGCTTTTACGTACTACCCTTTTTCTTACATCACCAAAACAGACATACGAGGGCAGTTCGGAAACTTCTTAGCCTAGCACAAAAAGCGCGGTATAAACAGAAAAAAGTTAAGTGTTTTGGAAACTTCCATCTCTGTTATGAACACATGTTATATTTTGTTTCGATCTGGCAACTCATTCATATAGAAACAGGTGTTCAAAAAAGACGCATCCGCAATTTCTTTACTTACTTACTTAGCTGGCCCATTACAG